>NW_024100636.1:210000-619267 GCF_016545835.1 Crotalus tigris
GATGAAGGCGATGCCCTGCTGGACGCCGGTGAATCCATGAAGCGCCTGGCCGAAGTGAAGGATTCTCTGGACATCGAGGTCAAGCAGAACTTCATCGATCCCCTTCAGAATTTGTGCGACAAGGACTTGAAAGAGATCCAGGTAATCTCCTGATGGGGAGTTTTGGAAAGAGAGAGAGAGAGAGCGTCGGATGGGATCACATTCTTGCTGGGAACAAGATCCCACCGTGAGGGCGCAACCGTCGCCCTTTTAAGACGGATGGACTTCAACTCCCAGAATACCCCAGCCAGCATTAGCTGGCTGGGGTATTCTGGGAGTTGAAGTCCACCCGTCTTAAAAGGGCGACAGTTGAGAAACACTGACTTACAGGAAGGCCTTAGAAACTGGCTTTGGTGGGACCCCTTGTTGGAGGTAGGTCTATCTATCTCAGTGGTTCTCAACCTGTGGGTCGGGACCCCATTTGGGGTCGAACGACCATTTCACGGGGGTCACCAAACAATGCAGTCCGCCATTTTTTCCCCCTTTTCCTTAGCTGTGCTACTCCCTTTTATTCTATGGGCTTTTGAAAGCCAATAGAATAGACTCTCTTGAATAGAGTCTAATTCTACTGGCTTTCAAAAGCCAATAGGAATTGTCCAGGCTGTCTCTGCCCTGCTGAGCCCGCCAAAAGTCCCATTCTGCAAACTGTGCTGCACCCATTGAGTAGTCCTCGACTTACGACCGGTTGGGGGTCGCGGCATTAAAAAGGTTGAGAACCACTGATCTATCGCCTACATTGAGCTAGTTGATTTGTGTTATATTCTTATCTTGATATTGTGACACCGGCACCTAAAATATCAATAAATAAGGAGGAAACGACACGGCCACAACAGAGCCCGGAATTCCCGCTTCTCGGCGAGACAGTTTTTAACTGAACCGTGCTCCATTTTACAACCTCCCTTGCCACCGGTTGTTAAATGAATTGCTGCATTCACACATGGCTACATGAGAATCAAGTAGATTTTGCCCTGTTTTGTGACCTTCCTTGTCACACCTGTTAAGTGAATCCCTGCGGTGGTTAAACGAATAACGCGGTTGTTAACGCGAATGTGGCTTCCCCATTGGACGAAGGTCGCAAAAGGGGATCCCGTGACCCCTGGACACTGCAACCGTCACGCGTACATGCCAGTTTCCACGCGGCCGAATTTTGATCCCGTGACCCCGCGGAGGCTGCAATGGTGATAAGTATGAAAAAGAGTCCTGAGTCAAGTTTTTTTTTAGTGCCGTTGTAACTTCGAACGGTCACTAAACGAACTAATCTTAGGAGAAGCAAAGAGAAGGTTAGGGAGAGAAGCCTAATCGGCGTGATTTTGTCCTGTATCTCTTCAGGACCATCCCAAGAGGGTATTCACCCCATTCCTTCCAGGTGGGGATTCCCACGTTACGAAACAGCTTCTCCTAAAATTTGGGCGGGGGCTCCAACATTCCAAGGCAGAGACCCCCAACCTTTGGGACACCAGGGACCGGGACCGTGGAGAAAGGTTTTTCCACGGACCGGACAGTGCGTGGTTTTGTGTGCTGTCTGCATCCCACGGATGGGGCTTTGCGTGTTCGTGGGGCCCGGTTGCTGGGGTGCTGGGGCCCGGTGCCGTGGGTTGGTGATCCCTGGTCTAGATCAGAAGTCTCCTGGCAGACCGGAGGGAAAGGGAGGAGGAAGCATTTGACATGCGCACGTTAGTGGCACCCTGTTTTTGCCACGTGGTGCCCCGTTTGCGTAATGGCGGTGCTAGCACAAGTGGGGGTGAGTGCACGCATCGGCCAGCCTGTTCTGCGGCCCAGTGGCCAGTAGGCCACGTCCCAATAATGGGCCGTGGTCCACAGGTTGTTCTACGGGTCTTGTTCCCTGAAGTGTTTGACATTCCCAGCAGTTGTGGGGTACGACAACACAATGCAAATAATTCATGTTACAGATACAGCTTCTCCTTTGGTCTTTTATTTATTTTATTTTAATGTTTTTATTGATTTTCTAATTTTACATTTAAGCAACGTGGCGGCGGAGTTAATCAAAAAGTCAATGACATACAAATGTCTTTAGTGCGAGTCTCAAACTACCACATTAAATATTTCCTCTCTTTTCCCCTTTGTATTTACTGTCTCATATTTAAACTAATACAATTCTTATTATATCAATTAAATAAAAATAACATTCTTACATTGATCAATAATTTTTAGTTTATGCATATCCTGGTTATTTTAGCATACAGAGACAGTCAATGTTCTAAGTATTGTAGTTTTTTCCCAATTTTTAGTTTCCCCTTAATATTTAGATTTAACATTTAATATAATTTCCAAGTTTTAAGCGACTCTTTGGTCTTTTTATTTCATGACACCCTTATGCAGTGGAGATCCTCTGATTTACAACACCTCATTTAGCGACCGTTCAAAATTAAAACAGTGCAGAAAAACGTGACTTTAGACCAATTTTTCACACTACTTTTCCTTTCCGAATGGGACAGGGATATTTGGTTTTTCCCAGATGCAGGCAGTCCTCGACTTACAACGGTTCATTTAGTGACCGTTCGAAGCTACAAAGGCATTTAAAAAGCGACTTAGGACCAGTTTTTCACACTTAACGACTGTTGCAGCATTCCCCACGGTCACGTGATCAAAACTAAGACCCTCGGGAACTAACTCATATTAATGGCGGTTGCAGTATCCCCACCTTCTGACAACCAAAGTCAGTGGGATATCCCGATTCACTTAACGGCCGTGTTCCTAATTTAAACAACTGCAGTGATTCACTTAACACGTGTGGCAGGGTAGGTCATAAAACGGGGCAAAATTCACTGAAATTCATTTAGCAACAGAAATTTTGGGGCCAATTCTGGTCGTATGTCAAGAACTACCATTATGTATTTATATAATGGTTACCTTGGAGAAAATATACTACTACTACTACTACTACTACTACTACTACTACTACTACTACTACTACTACAACATTGGAAGATTTGCAAAAAATATCATTTGCCTGTAAGCAAAAACTGGTGGGATCATAAAATAGAGAAAGTCATAGAAAATGATAAAATTAAACTGCTCTGGGACTTCAGAATTCAAACAGACAAGCACCTGCAACATAACACCCCAGACTTAACAATTGTCGATAAGAAAGACAAAAAAGTCTGGAGAGTGGATGTGGCAGTGCCTGGAGACAGCAGAATAGAAGAGAAAGAACTGGAGAAGATAACAAAATACAAAGACCTACAAATAGAAATAGAAAGACTGTGGCAAAAGCAAGCAAGGGTAGTACCAATAGTGATAGGCTCCTTGCGTGCAATCCCAAAACAACTGGAGCACCACTTGAACACCATTGGCATTGACAAATTCGCTATTAGTCAATTGCAAAAGGCGGCCTTACTAGGAACTGCTTCCATCCAGCGACGATATCTGTAATACCATCAAACATCCACATCTGCCTCTCCCAGATCCTTGGGAAGGACTCAATAGGTAGACAAAAATGCCAAATCCAGTCTGAACATCTGGCTGACTGTGCGATGATCCATAATAAAAATAATAAAGTTGGGACTTTAGTGGTCATCTAGTCCAATCCTCTGCTCAGATAGGAAACCCTGTACCATTTCAGACAAATGGCTGTCCAGTCTCTTCTTAAAAACTTCCAGTGTTGGAGCATTCACAGCTTCTGGAGGCAGGTAGTTCCACTGGTTAATTGTTCTAATGGTCAGGAAAATTCTCCTTAGTTCTACATTGCTTCTCTCCTTGGTGAGTTTCCATCCATTGCTTCTTGTCCTGCCTTCAGGCACTTTGGAGAATAGCTTGACTCCCTCTTCTTTGGGGCAGCCCCTGAGATATTGGAAGACGGCTATCATGTTCCCCCTCGTCCTTCTCTTCATTAAACTAGACATACCCAATTCCAGCAACTGTTCCTTGTATGTTTTATATATATTATATTCACCCGCAGAGAGCTGGACCGGTTGTGCAATGAAACTATTCCATAAATGAGGTCATTAATGACATCTGCATAATAATATGTAAATTATGTATGACCTATTATTATGTAGATATCATCAATGATCTCATTTGTGGAGTAGTTTCATTTCCAATGTAACCATTCATTTGGGGGAAGAATTTTGCATTCAAAAGTAGTTTAACTTGGAAAAGCCAAGCGTACCCCATCTCTACTTCTTTTTTTTTAACTATTTACTCCTCTTTTTCTCCTCCTTCCTCCCCCCCCCCCAAAAGCACCACCTGAGAAAGTTAGAAGGGCGACGGTTGGATTTTGATTACAAAAAGAAGCGCCAAGGGAAAATTCCGGACGAGGAATTGCGACAAGCGTTGGAAAAGTTTGAGGAGTCCAAGGAAGTGGCGGAGACGAGTATGCACAATCTTCTTGAGACGGACGTGAGTGTGTGCCTTGCGAGACACAAGACGGGAAACAAATGGAAGCGTAGGTTGTCCCAGGTCGAAATCCTATACGGGAAGTCCTCACCCTACGTCCACAATTTAATGCCAAAATTTCTGTGTCAAACATTGGATGTTTTGACAACATACAGAGATGCAGCCATTTTCCTTCTTATGTTTTACTCTTAGAATTGGAGTTGGAGTTAGATGATACTGGGGAGGTGGAGGAGGAATGTGTATGGGAGTTAGTTAGACATAACCATATTGTAGTAGTGTGAGAACCAAGGTTTTTTGAAATAAGAGATGATAAGAAATGGCGGGTTGGAGAACAGAAGGGAAAGCCTGCATTTCAAGCTAATTGGGGAATGTGATTTATGACTGTTAATTAGAGGAGGGAATTGTGCTTTGATACTATGTGCTCAGGGGAGGGGAATTCAGATTTTGGCTTTCTGTCATGGTTCCGACAGATGAAACTCTTCAAAGAACTTCGAGGCATTGTTTACCTTAAAGAATCTTTATTGAAGAAGCATAGCATCTGCACGTACATAGCCAAAAATCTGGCACAGCTTGCCACTAGAAGTTGTGGATGCTCCATCACTGGAGACTTTTAAGGAGAGACTGGACAGCCAGTTGTCTGGGATGGTATAAGCCAGGGGTAGGCAACCTCGGCTCTTTTATGAGGCGTGGACTTCAACTCCCAGAATTCCTGAGCCAGCATGGCTCAGCTTGGAAACCTCTCCCTTTCCCCTCAGCATGGCTGGCTCAGGATTTCTGGGAGTTGAAGTCCACGAGTCCTAAAAGGGCCAAGTTTGAAGACCCCTGCTCTAAAGGTACAAACCAGTAGTTCCACCGGATGTAGAGTTGGTCTATAGCAGGGGTAGGTAACCTTGGCTCTTTTATGAGGCGTGGACTTCAACTCCCAGAATTCCTGAGCCAGCATGGCTCAGCTTGGAAACCTCTCCCTTTCCCCTCAGCGTGGCTGGCTCAAGAATTCTGGGAGTTGAAGTCCACGAGTCATAAAAGAGCCAAGGTTGCCTACCCCTGGTATAGGGTCTCCTGCCTGAGCAGGGGGCTGGACTAGAAGACCTCCAAGGTCCCTTCCAACTCTATTCTGATTTATTGAAATATAAATCTCCTTTGTCTTTTGCTACAGATCGAGCAAGTCAGCCAGCTTTCTGCTCTGGTGGATGCGCAACTCGATTACCACCGGCAAGCCGTGCAGATTCTGGACGAGTTGGCGGAGAAGCTGAAACGCAGGTCAGCTGGGTTTCGAGGGGCTAGGCGGTCTCAAAAGTATTCCTCGACTTACAATTGTGACTTCCAACAGCACTGGAAAAAAAAAGTAACTTATTCCCCGTCTTTGCACTTGGGAGCAGAATTTCTACGGCTAAGCGGAACGTTCGTTAAGTGAGACACACTCGATTTTACAGCCACTGTTGTTAGGCAAAGCAGAGGCGAACCTAAATCGTGTGGTCATTAAACAAATCCGGCTTCCCCCGTTGACTTTGCTTATCGCAAGCAGGCTGGGAAGGTCGCAAAATGGAGATCAGGTGATCCCAGGATGTTGCCAAGCACCCAAATTTTGATCCCCTTTGCAGGTGGGCAGGGGCTGGAGCAAGGAACGGGAGCTCATTCCATCCAGCAATGCTGGGTCTCAAACCCGACCTGTCAGCTCTCTGACAAGCTTAGTGTCTTTACCCCCTGAGCCAGCGCATCCCCTATTCCAAGGGTAGGCAACCTTGGCTCTTTATGACTCGTGGACTTCAACTCCCAGAATTCCTGAGCCAGCCGTGCTGAGGGGAAAGGGAGAGGTTTCCAAGCTGAGCCATGCTGGCTCAGGAATTCTGGGAGTTGAAGTCCACGAGTCATGAGGGGGCCATAGTTCCCCCATGCTGGTTCAGGAATTCTAGGAGTTGAAGTCCACGAGTCATAAAAGAGCCAAGGTTGCCTACCCTCCGACTAAATCTGAACAGATCCAGAACAGCCATAAAATCCTTATTTACTATTTTCCTGCCTTTTAAAGCTCATTCATTTCTGGAAAATGGACTTTGAGAAATGAAAATAGAAAGGGAAAAAAAATTGAATTTACAATGCGGGTGGATGGGATGATGCTTCCTGAAAACAGGATAGGGTGATGTGAGTACAATGGGTGTTGTCATCCACCCTTCTGGTCTAAGATTGCCTCCACCATCTGTGTTGTGGTTAATCCCTTGCATTTTTACAAAAAAACCCCCAAACCTTAAATTGGTTCATCCTGTTGGCTTCATGGCTTAAAGCAGGGGTCTCCAACCTTTCTTGGTTGACGGCCCAGTGTAGGGAGGGGGTGGAGATGCTTTTATGCACGTGCAAACGAAGCTGCAAGCGTGCACACGAATGGGGCTACGATTGCATGCGCAACGCAAATGGGCCGCAAGCGCTTGAGCGACACTAGAGCCCATGGGCCACTGCGATGCTAGCGCAAGTGGGGTGAGTGTGCGCTCACAGAGATGATAGAGCCTACATGCCGCAGCAATGCTAGCTCGAGTGGCGAGTGTAGGCACAAAGCGACAATAGAGCCCACAGGCTGCTGCGATGTTAGCGCTAGTGGGGGGAGTGTGCACGCACAGCGATGATAGAGTCCACGGGCCGCTGCAATGCTAGCGCAAGTGGGGGAAGTGTGGGCTTGCAGTGACGATAGAGCCCACAGGCGCTGCGATGCTAGCAAAAGTGGGGGAACTGTGCGCGCACAGCAATGATACAGCCCACCGGCCGCTGTGATGCTAGCGCGAGTGGAGAGAGTGTACACACACAGTGACAATAGAGCTCATGTGCCACTACGATGCTAGCATGAGTGGGGGGGACTGTGCGTTCACAGCGACAATAGAGCCCACGGCTGCTGCGATGCTAGCGCAAGCGGGGGAACTGCGTGCACAGCAACGATATAGGCCACCGGCTGCTGCGATGCTAGCACGAGTGGGAGGAGTGTGCCCGCACAGCGACAATAGAGCCCACGTGCCGCTACGATGCTAGCGCAAGTAGGGGGAGTGTGTGTTTGCAGCGCTGCTGCTCATAGTGATGCTAGCTAGTGCCTGTATGATGCTCTCGGTATCTCTAGCACTCGCGCGCCGCGGCAATGCTAGCGCGAGTGGGGGGTGCGCCTGTACACATGCGTGTGCACTGGCCAGCCACTCAGGTGGCCCATGGCCCACAGCCTGATAGGGGCCCACAGGTTGGGGACCTCTGGCTTAAAGTATGTCAGTTTTTCACACTTGCGACCATTACGGCATCCCCAGGTCACGTGATCAAAATTGGCAGCTGACTCATATTTATGACAGTGGCCAAGAGCTCGTGTGATCCCCTTTTGCGGCCTTCCGACACACGAAGTCAAGGGGGAGAAGCCAGATTCACTTCATGACCGCACGATTCACTTAGCAACTGCAGCGATTCACTTAACACAGTGGTTCTCAACCTTTTTAATGCCGCGACCCCCAACCGGTCATAAGTCGAGGACTACCTAACCAGTCGTAAGTCGAGGACTTTCCCTGCCCGGGAGTGCCGCGCATGCGTGGTGCCGCCCCCTGAGCCAGCCAAGGTGTAGCTGGCAAGCGGCAGAGACGGCGCAGGCCAACCACCGGCTGGGCCACCAGCTGGCCCAGCCCAAGGGAGGTAAGGCACCCGCCGGGCCCCACACGCGCCAGCAACCCTCCCTGCGCCCGCCGGCCTCCCACCTCCCACCCCTGGCCCTCTTTTACTTACATTATTGGTAGTTGCTCAGCAGGGAGGGGTGGAAGCTTCTAGACAGCTCGCCTTCGCTGCAGACAACTTGCAGCACCATTTGCAGAATGGGACTTTTGGCGGGCTCAGCAGGGCAGAGATAGCCTGGACGATTCCTATTGGCTTTTGAAAACCAATAGAATTAGACTCTATTCAAGAGAGTCTATTCTATTGGCTTTCAAAAGCCAATAGAATAAAAGGGAGTATAGCACAGCTAAGGAAAAGGGGGAAAAAATGGCGGACTGCGTTGTTTGGCGACCCCTGTGAAATGGTCGTTCGACCCCAAATGGGGTCCCAACCCACAGGTTGAGAACCGCTGTCCTAACAACCATGGCAAGTAAGGTCGTAACGTGAGGTAAAGCTCACTTGCTTTAACGGTGGGAATCTGGGGCTAAATTGTGGTGGTACGTCGAGGACTTGTCTGGAGTTTAACCGAGAGTTGAGTCGCCAGCCAGCTGACCGTCCTCTGTGGCCTTTTTGTTCCCTCCCTGTGTGCAGAGTGCGCGACGCCTCTTCGCGCCCCAAGCGGGAATATAAACCGAAGCCCAGAGAGCCCTACGAATTCGGAGAGAGCGGAGACCAGTCGAACGGCGGATTTTCCTGCAACCCAGTTCCCAAAGTCTCCGGTAAGGGCCGGTCGGACGCCGACCGAGTGCTCCCCGCAGCGACTAAAACGCGTTGCGAAACGGGAAATGCTTTCTCCCGGTCTGCGCATTGCCTCCTTCCGAGCTTAGCGGGACCCGTTTTGAAGTCGCTCAATCGGGTCCCTGAACGGCTAGTCGTAAATCAAGGACTCCCTTCTTCCTTTCGACTGACCGTCCCCTGCCGCGATCTTTGTGCTTGTCAGCCAGCAAGCATGTCGGTTTTTATTTTATTCCATGTTTGTTTGTTTCCTTTTTTTTTTTTTTTTTTTTGCAAGCAGCTTCCTCCTCCTTCCGATCCGAAAAGCCATCCCGGACCCCCAGCCGGATATTTTGTGAGTGCTTCCCCCCCCCCCAACTTTCTGCTTTTCTCTCCCCTCTCTTTCCTTGTTCCTGCATGCAGCACGAGACCCCCCCCACACACACCCTCGCATTCCCTCTTCTCCCTTGTCCCGTTCCCTGCTTGCATGAACTGGTAGCTGCGGCTTCCGGTGTGCTGTGGTGGTGTCCCTGGATCTTAGCAAATGCTCGGGGCCTCAAACAGACTTGGGTTTCTAGTCCTTATGGCCGCAAATGAGGCAGTTCCAAGAGAACCTTAGCTCAGGGTGGAACAGTTAAATTCTTCTCTGAACTTGTTTATTTTCCTGCACGTGTTCCATTCCTAGGATGGCCTAGGGCAGGGCTTTTCAACCTTTTCACCCATTATACCAGTTTTAGGATATGGCAACATCCAAGTACCACCAGTCGCTTAGCAAGGTGTCAAAAACTTGGTGACCCCCCCAAAAAAGGAAAAAAGTGATAAAGTACAGGTAGTCCTCGACTTAACAACAGTTCGCTTCGTGACTGTTCGAAGTTACAATGGCACTGGAAAAAGTGCCCCCCAAGCCACAGCTGAGCAAGACACCTGCCTGCCCACCCGCCCACACTCTTCCTCGTGTCCGAGGTTTTCATTGTTGTGAGCATTTCTGTTGAGGATTGGCAGCAGGGGTGGGGTGGGGGGTGTTTGATTTTTATTCCCCCGTCTGCTGGGTGGTTGCAGCAGGTTTTGGTCACTTCACATGACCCTGGGACACTGTGACCGTCATAAATATGAATCTGAATGTAAATCACAAGACCTTGGAGATGCTGCAACATTCCAGCTGATCGGCGCTTCTTCTGGGCTCAGCAGAAGCGCCAGGATCAGTGCTGCTTTCCAGCTGATTGGTGCTTCTTCAGGGCTCAGCAGAAGCGCCAGGATCAGCGCCGAGCTCCAGCTGGAGCCTGGCGCTGATCCTGGCGCTTCCACTGAGCCCTGACAGCCCTGCAGCTCCAGCCGTCTCTCGCTCAGGCTTGTGCGGTGCTGCCACCGGTTCAGCTCATTCCCCTCCCCTGCTACCACTTTTCTAGGATGGTCACGTACCACCTGCCAGGTGCCAATGTACCACAGGGGGTACCCGTACCACTGGTTGAAAAGCCCTGCTCTAGAACTAGCCGCTCCCAAATTCTGCAGCCGTTATTCCTATGTTTCAGTCTCCAGGCCTTTGATCATCTTAGCTGCTCTCCTTTGCACTTTTTCTAAAGTCTCAACACCTTTTTTTTGGTAACGTGTTGACCCAAAAGTGGATGCAGGATTCCTGAGCCAGCCAGGCTGAGGGGAAAGGGAGAGGTGGCCTCTGGGAGTTGAAGTCCACATGCCTTAAAATTGTCAAGGTTGAGAAACACTGTCTTAGGCAGACACGATCCTGGTTGGGAATTTTAAGATCCTAACACATCTGGAAAATGCCACCTTTGGCAAGAAGAGGCTGCAACAGAGAAAATGAATGATACTTGCTCTCCTGTGTCACTAAGAAGGTATGGGCAGTTGAAGTCCACATGCCTTAAAATTGTCAAGTTTGGGAAACACTGCCCTAGGTGATGGGGAGCTAGAATCATTGTTCCTTTTTTGTTCAGGGCTGTGGCGCTTTGAAAGCCCAGGGCCACCGGTCTTCACGAGCCAGCCGAGGGCACCCCTCCGTTTGAACTACAACTCCCAGCATTCCACGTCCTTCGACAGCCAATGGCTTTGCCACCCTTTGTGGACTCGGGAGATGTCAATTGAGGCTGGGGGATTGAAAGGGCATGTGTTGGCTAACTCTCCTCCTCTTCTCCCCTCCTCCCCCCCCCCTCCAGCCCCCCACCTGGACCAGCCCTGCTGCAAGGCGCTGTATGACTTTGAGCCGGAGAACGACGGTGAGCTGGGCTTCCGAGAAGGCGACATCATCACGCTGACCAACCAAATCGACGAGAACTGGTACGAGGGCATGATCAACGGCCTGTCGGGCTTCTTCCCGCTCAACTACGTGGAGGTCCTCGTCCCGCTACCTCAGTGAAACGGCTGGCGGCCTTCTCCGTTGCTCTTCCATCCTCCTTCCTCTTCTTCCTCTTCCTCTTCCTCCCTTCCCGGCTGACCCAAACACAGCGGTGCCGGGAAGGGAGACGTCCTTTCTTACATTCCAGGGATGAGAGGGTACTAGCTGACACTAATTTTGTGCCCTTCGGGGTGGGGTGGGGAAGCTTTTTTTGGGGGGGAGGGAAAAAAGGTGCCAAGGGCCGGTCCCAGAGGCTGCAGTCAAGCCGGGCAGCTGGACCCCTGGCGGGCAGGACGGAGCGGGGCCTAAGAAGCACGAAGAGGCTGCAACTGCTCGGAGCTCTCTTCTCCGGGTTGGTTCAGCCTTGTCCCTTTTGTGCATGTCGGAACATCTCCGCAGGACCCCACCAAGGAAGATGGTGGCTTGTTTAGAGAATAGAGATCTGTGGGGATTATGTGTGTGTGTGTGTGTGTGTGTTTGTGCTAGCTCCGGGCATTGCATGGAGCGGCAGTCACCTTTGATAAGAAAACCCACGGTCTGCCTTTGCATAGATGGGCTCCTCCACCGTCGTCAGGGTCCTCTTCTCCTTGTCCATGTTGTCCTTGAGCTTCTGCTGAAGCAGCTTCACCATCGTCGGCCTTTCCAGACAGGTCTGGCCACCATTCTCAGAAATCCTTAGCCAGCATCGCCAGTCAGTTTCCAGGAATTGTCACCCAGACTTTCCAAAGGGTTAAGTCTGCAGGTGGTTGGAAGGACTTGGATCCGCAGTTTTCAGTATTGTGATTCTTGGCGGCCCAACGTAGGCCGTACCTTTTGTCGAGCATTGTTCCATCAGCGACACCAGTCCTGGGGTGGGAAAACCCACCTTCCGACCACGGGACCAGAGACTGATGGGCTGCCTGGATCCATAATTCATCTCCCAAGAGGCAAATTCATAGCCCTTGGCCCAAGCAGACGAAGCCATCTTGGTGTCCTTCAAACCGTTCCAACACCCCTTGTCCTCGTGAAGGCACCCCATGAGATCCTCAGGGGGCGCGTCCGTTCTCTTTTGAGCTGCTCAGGTTAAACTCCCCAACAAATCTGCCTACACTACAGACAAAACCAGGAAAGGTGGTTTAAGAGGGGTGGAGTTCAATTCCCCGCCTTTGCTGGCTGGGGAATTCTGGGAGTTGTAGTCCAGCCGTCTTGAAAGTGGCTAAGTTCGAGAAACATTGCCTTAAAAACCCAGGATTGAACTGGGAGATTAATCCTTTCTCCTTTGGGACCTACATCCTGCTGGATATCTTGGAGGGGGGGGGAATTCCAGCTTTTTCTCTCTTCCTGGCCATTTAAAACTGGCTTTTGTGTTTTCTCGCTGCAGGCAGCTGGGCTAAACTCTGCAAAGGCTAGTATTTTTTTTTCCTATGTCCCTTCCGGGGGTTGTGGGGGGAATAGAGTAGATTGCAAAACCTATAGTTGCCCCCCCGAGTTGCCCCCCCCCAGTTTTTTCTAAGGCACTATTTGGGGTGGGTGGGTCACCCCTTATCCTTGAAACAATTAAGCCCCCCTGCCTCTCTTCCCATAAAGGGCTGTCTATCCATTATAGAAATTTGAATCCAGAGCCCGGGCAGCTTATCTAAGAAGGGGCCAGTGCCGGCACCAGCTTTGGAAAAGAGGAATTGGTGGGGGTGGGGGTGGGGGTGGAGAAATCTATAGAATCCGTACTTTATAATGGGATAATTCTTCCTGGCCTCCGACATTATCAGTTCCGGCCATCTTTCTTTCTCCTTCTCCACCCCGTTGACCCGTTATGTGATTGCATACAGTCCTGAACGTATACATGGATTTATCTTGTTTTAAAATTAGCATCTCCTCCCGGTGTGTCCAGCAGGGCTAATGGTCTTCTTCGTGAGTCTCTCCAGACTTGGCCGTTTTAAGACTTGTGGACTTCAACTCCCAGAATTCCCACGGAGAGCATGGTTCAGAAGTGGCACCAGCCTCTATAGCCCTGGGGTGTGAAGATCCACCACGGGACTAGAGACTTGTGGGGTGTCTGGATCCATAATTCATCCTACAGGATGGGAATCGTAGTCCACCACCTTGGCCCAAGCTGAAGGAACCATCTTCTTGTCCTTCAAATCCAGGGGTCTTCAAACTTGGCCCTTTGATGACTTGTGGACGTCAACTCCCAGAATTTCTCAGCCAGGCATGCTGGCTGAGGAATTCTGGGAGTTGACGTCCAGAAGTCATAAAAGGGCCAAGTTTGAAGACCCCTGCTTGTGGACTTCAACTCCCAGAATCCCTCAGCCAGGCACGCTGGCTGAGGAATTCTGGGAGTTGAAGTCCACAAGTCATAAAAGGGCCAAGTTTGAAGACCCCTGCTAGTGGACTTCAACTCCCAGAATCCCTCAGCCAGGCACACTGGCTGAGGAATTCTGGGAGTTGACGTCCACAAGTCATAAAAGGGCCAAGTTTGAAGACCCCTGCTAGTGGACTTCAACTCCCAGAATCCCTCAGCCAGGCACGCTGGCTGAGGAATTCTGGGAGTTGAAGTCCACAAGTCATAAAAGGGCCAAGTTTGAAGACCCCTGTTCAAATCAAAACAGGGTTGGCTGAGGAATTCTGGGAGTTGAAGTCCACAAGTCTTAACGTTGCCAACTTTGGGAGACCTCTGATCTTGTTTCACTGTTTCCTAAAAAATTGCTTCTATATTTTTTTATTCCCTCAGTATAATCTTCGTACCACTTTCTCCCTCCCGTCGTTCTTCTTTTTTTTTCTTCCCTCCATTTTTTAACCAGTCCCGTAAATTCCTCTCTTCTCTGTCTTCTGTATCCCCCTGCCCATCTTCCACTCCCCATCAGGACCACTTGGGGGTGGGGGAGAAACAAAAAAATCAAACATCAAATTGGGAGTGGGACAAGGGGGAAAAAAAAAACATTTTGTAAATATCAAATCCGTTGAACGTCGTGGCTGTGTGCTGGGCATCTCTTTCCGTCAGATGGCGTGAAAACTGTCCTTTGTATTTTTCTTAGTCTGGACAATTTTATTGGGGTATTTTGGGGGGGGAAACAAACAAACAAAAACAAACCCCTTTTTCTTGTTTATGCATTTATTTTTGTTCTGGAATTAAAAAAAAACCTTGTATCCTTGAAAATAAAAATGTATTAAATGGTTGAAAGGGGCATTCTGACTTATTTAGCGGGAGGGGGGGCTAAAGTCTTCCTTATTCTTTCGCTCTAGAATCTTCTGGGAGAGATGCGCCCCCCCTTAATAATAATAATAAAGTTGGGAGGGATCTTGGAGGTCATCTAGTCCAACCCCTGCTCAGGCAGGAAATTCTATACCATTTCAGACAAATGGCTGTCCAGTCTCTTCTTAAAAACTTCCAGTGTTGGAGCATTCACCACTTCTGGAGGCAGGTAGTTCCACTGGTTAATGGTTCTCACTGTCAGGATGTTTCTCCTTAGTTCTAGGTTGCTTCTTTCCTTGATTAGTTTCCATCCGTTGCTTCTTGTCCTGCCTTCAGGCGCTTTGGAGAATAGCTTGACTCCCTCTTCTTTGGGGCAGCCCCTGAGATATTGGAAGACTGCTATTCTGTCCCCCCTCGTCCTTCTCTTCATTAAACTAGGCCAGGGGTAGGCAACCTTGGCTCTTTTATGACTTGTGAACTTCAACTCCCAGAATTCCTGAGCCATCACAGCTCAGCTTGGAAACCTCTCCCTTTCCCCTCAGCATGGCTGGCTCAGGAATTCTGGGAGTTGAAGTCCACCAGTCATAAAAGAGCCAAGGTTGCCTACCTCTGAACTAGACGTACCCAATTCCAGCAACCGTTCCTTATATGTTTTAGCCTCCAGATCTCTAATCTTCAATTGCATTCATCAATAACTTAACCAATTGTGCTGGTCCTTGCTGTTCTCTGAGCTTGGTTAGTTTTCTTGCAGACATTTCATTACCCAACTACCGTGTTTCCCCCCAAATAAGGCCCAACCGGAAAATAAGCCCCAGCATAATTTTTCAGGACGCTCATAATATAAGCCCAACCCCAAAAGGAAGCCCCAGTTAAGATCGTCAGCCAGACGGACGCATTTAGTACCGTATTTCTCTGAAATTAAGACCTAACTGGAAAATAAGCCCTAATGCAGGGGTCCCCAACCCCTGGGCCGTGAACCAGTGCCGGGACACGCCATGCCAGCAGCCGGTCCGCACAAACAAGCAAAGCCCCATCTGCGGGATGCAGGCAGCACACAAAACCACGCACCCTCCGGTCCACGGAAAAACCTCTCTCCACGGAACCGGTCCCTGGCACCCCAAAGGTTGGGGACCTCTGCCCTAATGCATCTTTTGAAGCAAAAATTAATATAAGACCCGGTCTTCTGTTCAGAGGAACGTGGTAGGTAACATCATCAGTGCAAGAAGGGAGGGTGGGTTTCGCTCTCTGTTTATATAAGAGTGGCTTGTGCTGTCCGTGTTGAAGTTGCTTGATCGGGCTGTTGTTTACTTGGTAGCAGCAACTCTAACAAGCAAACACATCCTCTCCTAGCACTGATGATGTGAATAGGATAGGATAGGATATTGGAATTGAATAGAGTAGAGTAGAGAAGAGTAGAGTAGCATAGAATAGGATAATTGAATAGAATAATAGGATAGCATAATGTGATAGAATAATAGGATAGGATAGGATATTGGAATAGAATAGAATTACAGGATGGAATAGAATAATAGAATAGAATTACAGGACAGAATAGAATTACAGAATAGAATAGAATAGAATTATAGAATAGAATAGAACAGATATTGGAATAGAGCAGTGGTTCTCAACCTGTGGGTCGGGACCCCATTTGGGGTCGAACGACCATTTCACGGGGGTCGCCAAACAACGCAGTCCGCCATTTTTTTCCCCTTTTCCTTAGCTGTGCTACTCCCTTTTATTCTATTGGCTTTTGAAAGCCAATAGAATAGACTCTCTTGAATAGAGTCTAATTCTATTGGCTTTCAAAAGCCAATAGGAATTGTCCAGGCTGTCTCTGCCCTGCTGAGCCTGCCAAAAGTCCCATTCTGCAAACGGTGCTGCACCGGTTGAGTAGTCCTCGACTTACGACCGGTTGAGTAGTCCTCGATTTACGACCGGTTGGAGGTCGCGGCATTAAAAAGGTTGAGAACCACTGGAATAGAGTATAGAATAGAATTTGGAATAGAATAGATATTGGAATAGAATTGCAGGATAGAATAGAATAGAATTACAGAATAGAATAGAATAGAATAGAACAGATATTGGAATAGAGAATAGAGTAGAAATTAGAATAGAACAGATATTGGAATAGAGAATAGAATAGAGTAGAAATTAGAATAGAATAGAACAGATATTGGAATAGAGAATAGAATAGAATGCAGAATGGAATGGAATGGAACAGAATAGAGAATAGAATAGAATTTAGAAGAGTTGGAAGGGACCTTGGAGGTCATCTAGTCCAACCCTCTGCTCAGGCAGGAAACCCTATACCATTTCGGACAAATGGCAGTCCAGTCTCTTCTTAAAAACTTCCAGTGTTGGAGCATTCACCGCTTCTGGAGGCAGGTTGTTCCACTGGTTAATTGTTCTCACTGTCAGGAAGTTTCTCCTTAGTTCTAGGTTGCTTCTCTCCTTGATTACTTACCTAGTTGGGCAATGAAATGTCTTTTAAGAAAAAAAAAAAAAAAACTAAGAGAGAGCACCAAGGACGCCCTCCCCAGTCCTTGTCCTCCCCCTTCTCCTTTTCCTCCCCTCCAAAACCCACTCCCTTCCACCACTTAGGATATTACCTACCGTGTCCCCCCCAAAAAATAAGGCCTATCCCGAAAATAAGCCCTAGCTTGATTTTTACGTGTGCGCTTTATATAATATACCGTATATTCCGGCGTATAAGACGACTTTTGAGAGCGTTGAAACAGCCTCCGAACTCGGGGGTCGTCTTATACGCCGGAAATAAGTTAGTTTCCGGCGTATAAGACGACTTTCTAGGCATGCGACTCGGCGTCGATCGTCTTATACGCCGGAAATACCGGTAGTTTCCGGCGTATAAGACGACTTTCTAGGCATGCGACTCGGACGATCGTCTTGCGACTCGGCGTCAAACTCGGGGGTCGTCTTATACGCTGGGTCGCCCTATACGCTGGACTATACGGTAAGCCCTAGTTAAGTCCTCGGCCACTTCGTCCCGCTGTCTGGTCGTACGGGGTGGGGGCGAGGCACATGCGTAAAAATCTGGGGCAGCGGTGGTGGGGTGGAGCTGCCCCACGTGTCCCACACCCGCTTACCTCGGGCCTCGCCGCCAGGCCTCCCATGGCCCCGACACCTGACTCGCTTGGTGGCGGCGGCAGCAGTAGCAGCCCCATCCTGCATGGCTGCTGGCCTACTTCTGGTGCCACGTTGCCCCGTGGCATGAGCGAGTGGTGGCACCAGCAGGAGGCACCATGTGGCCTGCCGCAAGCAGCCGCAGAAGGTGTCGGGGTGTGGGAAGTCTGGCTGCGGCAGTCCTGAGAGAAGCGGGTAAGACACCCCCCGAAAATAAAACCTAGTGCCTCTTCTGGAGGCAAAAAAATATATATTTTCAGGGGAATACAGTAGTTGGGTGATACAACGGCTGGAAGAAAAATAAAACCAAGCTCAGAAAGCACCAAGGATCCCACAATCCTCCTCCTCCTGTTCTCCTTCTGCACAAATCCTACACGCACTTCTAGCACTGATGATGTTACTTAGTCGGGCCGTGAAACGTCTGTCAGAAAACCACCAAGCTCAGAGAGCACCCAGGGCCCCACAATCCTCCTCTTCCTCCGTCTCCTCTTCTCCACAAACCCCACTCGCAGCACTGATGATGTTACCTAGTTGGGTCATGAAACGTCTGCAAGAAAACCACCAACTTCAGGGAGCACCAAGGACCCCACAATCATCCTCCTTTTCCTCCCCTCCAGAACCCACTCCCTTCCAGCACTGATGATGTTACCTAGTTGGGTCATGAGACGTCTGCCAGAAAACCACCAGGCTCAGAGAGCACCAGGGACCCCACAGTCCTCTTCTTCCTCCTCCACAAATCCTACATGTACTTCTAGCCCTCATGATGTTACCTAGTTGGGTCATGAAATGTCTTAGAAAACCACCAAGCTCAGAGAACACCAAGGACCCCACAGTTAAGCCCTGAACTACAGACATTTTTATCTCTTGGTGATCAACTTTTTTTTTTAATATATATATATATATATATAATTTCTGAGGTTTTCGCGGGTGTTTGTATGTAGGTCTTTGGTTATTCGGGTTTTCTCCCGCGTAAAATTGGAAGTGTCTTGGCAACGTTTCGACGAAGTCTCATTCGTCATCTTCAGGCTGGTGCTTTTGGCTTCGTGCTTCTAGGAGCAATGTGTGGTTGTAGCTGTCGTCGAAACGTCGCGAAGACACTTCCAATTTTATGTGGGAGAAAACCCGAATAACCAAAGACATACATATATACATATACATATATATATTCAAAAGAAAAACGAGCACCAGGAGGTAAAACAATTAAATGTTTAATAAATAAATAACCTAGCTTTCGATGGCTATATTGCTGTCATCATCGTCAGGGTGTTAAACGCCAGAGGGTGGGGGAGCTCGTTTATAAGCACTTATAAACAAGCTTATAAACGAGCTCCCCCACCCTCTGGCTTTTAACATCCTGACGATGATGGCAGCAATATAGCCATCGAAAGCTAGGTTATTTATTTATTAAACATTTAATTGTTTTACCTCCTGGTGCTCGTTTTTATCTTTTGAATATGTATACACCCAGGAGACTACGTTCCTCAATTTTTATGTTAATTTTTAATATATATATATATATATATATATATATATATATATATATATATATATATATATATATATATATATGACAGGAAGATATATATGACAGGAAGACCTGGAGGAACGTCCATGGGGTCGCGATGGGTCGGACACGACTTCACAATTAACAACAACATATATATATATATATATATTCCTCCGAGGTTTTGAGTCTACTGGCAGGTTGACCGTTTGTAAACTCCCAATCCTGGCCACCACCAAAGTTCTCCATCTCATCATTCAGTCTTGCTGGGTCTTGTCCTTCTGCAATCTCACATTTTGGAGAAAAAGCTTGAAAAGGGGGGGGGGGAAAGGATTTTTTCCCCAACCCAGCATCTCTGCTTCTCTTCAGATGAATCTTTGTCTGTCTGTCATCCCAGATGACAAGCCTGATTTGTCATCACTTTTTCTCTAAGAATGAGATTTACAACATATTTTTAATTTTCTTCCATGACCCATGATAATGGGATCTTGGTAGCCTTGCTTCCCCAGCCTGCCCTTTTTCAGATGGTTATTACGATGTTTTTATTGATTAAATTGATCAGCCGCCCATCTCGCCACTGCAGTGTTTCTCAACCTTGACCATTTTAAGGCCTGTGGACTTCAACTCCCAGAATTCCACAGCCAGCAATGCTGGCTGTGGAATTCTGGGAGTTGAAGTCCACATGCCTTAAAATGGTCAAGGTTGAGAAACACTGCGCCACAGGATAATTCTTGACCCGTTGGCTCAAAATGCATCATGTAAACATTTTTCTGGCCAACAAAACATTCCCAAATGAAGCGACATCTCTGCTTGCATTATGGGAAACATAAGTTCCTAATGGTGCTAACTAAATCTCCCTCCAGGCTACGCTACTGAAGCTCTCGACTCGCCCGTCTGTAAAATGGGCGCGCCGATCTACTTGCTAACACATCCAGGGGTGCTTCCACTTTTCCAGCCAGGGGGCCCAGAGGCCGAGCCCAAAACGGGATGATTTCAAACATTCGAAAGGGATCCACTTCGACCCTGTCCCCGATGAATGTCACGGCCTGCAGTTCCGGATTCAAATCCTGCCTCGACCCAGGTTTGTGTCTTCTGTAGGAGTCCCGGACTCTCTTCAAAGAGCTGCTTCGTCAGCTGCTGTGTTGGAGGGCAGTGTAGACCTGTTCCAGGATATGTCCGAAGCTTTGATCCTTGGGTGTCCTAGAAGCTAAGGAGCCCTGAGGAAAAGATAAAAAGTAGAATTTTATTTTAAGATGGTGTTTCGCAACCTCGGCGGCTGGAAGACGGATGGGCTTCGACTCCCAGAATTCCCCAGCCTGGCAAGGCTGGTTGGGGAATTCTGGGAGTTGAAGTCCACCCACCTTCGGCTGAGAATCGTTGCCTCAGAAATTGAGGATTCAATTTGGCAGGGTTTTTGCTCTCCGGTCGTCAGGGTAAAAAACGGCGATAAGTCACTTTTTTTCAGCACCGTTGTAACTTTGAACGGTCACTAAAAGGACTGTTGTAAGTTGGGGACGACCTGTATTGCTTTGGGCCAGGGGTCCTCAAACATGGCCACTTTAAGACTTGTGGACTTCAACTCCCAGAATTCCCCAGCCAGCAACGAAATCCGCCGATCTTAAAGCCTGCTAGGTGGGGAATTCTGGGAGTTCAACCCATAATTCCAGTTGAAAAATATGTCTAAGTAATGAAGAATTGGGAGCTGAACAGAGGAAGAACCCTCGGCTAAGGCCATTCTTGGCTACTAGTTGTCACAATAAGATACATTCTTCCTTCCTTCTTTCCTTTTTCTCCTTTCTTCCTTTTTTCTTTCTTTCTTCTTTCTTTTTCTTTTCTTCCTTCCTTCTTTCCTTTACCTTCATTCCTTCATTCCTGTTTTTTTCTTTTTCTCTTTCTTCCTTTCTTCCTTCTTTCTTTCCTTCGTTTCCTTTCCCTTCTTTCCTTCCTTCCTCCCTTTCTCTCTTTCTCTTTTTCTTTTTTTCTTTTTCTTCCTTTCCCTTCCTTTCTCTTTTTCTTTTTTCTTTCTTTTTCTTTTTCTTCCTTCCTTTTTTATTTCCCTTCCTTCCTTTTTTCTTTCTTTTCTTCTTCCTTCCTCTCTTTTTCTTTCTTTTTCTTTCCTTCTTCTCTTCCTCTCTCAATCCTTCCCTTCCCCCTTTTTCTTCCTTCCTTCCTTCCTTCCTTTCCCTTCCTTCTTTTCTCTTTTTCTTTTTTCTTCCTTCCTTCCTTTTTTCCTTCCTTCCTCTCTTGCTTTCTCTCTTTCTTTTTCTTCCTTCCTCTTCCTCTCAATCCTTCCCTTTTCCCCTTGTTCTTCCTTCCTTCCTTCTTTCCCTTCCTTCCCCTTCCTTCCTCTCTTTCTTTTTTCTTTCTTTTTTTCTTCCTCTCTTTCTCTCTCTCTCTCTTTTTTCTTCCTTCCTTTTTCTCTTCCTCCCTCAATCTTTCCCTTTCCCCTTCCTTCTTTCGTTTCCCTTCCTTCCTCTCTTTTTTCTTTCTTTATTCCTTCCTTCCTTCTTTTTCCTTCCTTCCTTCCTCTCTTTCTCTTTCTCTCTCTCTTTTTCTTCCTTCCTTCCTTTTTCTCTTCCTCTCTCAATCCTTCCCTTTCCCCCTTTTTCTTCCTTGCTTGGCTGGCTGGAGAATTCTGGGAGTTGAAGTCCACAAGTCTTAAAGTGGCCAAGTTTGAGGATCCCCGCTTCTGGCAATACAGGTAGTCCTCGACTTACAACAGTTCACTTAGCAACCACTCAGGGTTACAACGGTGCTGGGAAAAAAAGTCCCTTATGACCGTTTTTCACACTTGCAGCATCCCCACGACGACAAGATCAAAATCCAGACCCTTGGCCACTGATTCATACTTAATGACGGTCACTGGGTCCCGGGGAGGGTTCATGTGATCCCCTTTTGTGACCTACTGACAAGCAAAGTCAATGGGGGAAGCCGGATTCACTTCACAATCATGTTGCTAACTTAACAATTGATTCAGTGAACGACGCAGGTCATGAATGGGGCAAAAAATCGTTTAGCAACCAAAATTTGGAACTCGTATGTGGTCGTAAGGGGGGGGGGGGCTGCAAATGACATCAGTAGCGACCATTCAGAAAGAGAAGGGTTAATTCTTTCCTGGGGTGTTATGAGACACGTGCCTCTTTGTTTGAAGTCTAAAACTAAGCAAGGAGAGAAGCAAGCTAGAACTAAGGAGAAATTTCCTGACGGAGAGAACAATTAACCAGTGGAACAACCTGCCTCCCGAAGATGTGAATGCTCCAACATTGGAGGTTTTTGAGAAGAGACTGGACAGCCATTTGTCTGAAATGGTATAGAGGGTTTCCTGCCTGAGCAGGGGGTTGGACTAGATGACCTCCAAGGTCCCTTCCAACTCCTCCTCCTCCTCCTCCTCTTTTCTTCTTCTTTTTTCTTCTCCTTCTTCCTCTCCTTTTCTTCCTTTTCTTTTCTTTTCTCCTCCTTCTTCCTCTCCTCTTCCTTCTCTTCTTCTTCCTCTTCTTCTTTCTCCTCCTCCTCCTCCCTTCTTCTTCTTCCTCCACCTCCTCTTCTTCCTCTTCTTCTCCTCCTCCCTTCTTCCTCCTCCTCCTCCTTCTTTTTCCTCTCCTCTTCTCCTCCTCCTCATTATTATTATTATTATTATCATCATCATCATTTCCCATAGGGCTTATTATGGTTATTATTCTTATTGATCAATATTATTTGCCGCAGTTCCTTTCCCCAGGTGAGTCTTACCTTGAGTTTATCCAGGTAGGTCTGCTCCTGGCTCCACGCGTCTTGAAACTTCACCATGTCAGGTGCCCCTTTGTAGAACTCCACCAGCAGCATCTGGAAGCCGGTGAGAAAACGGTCAGTGGAAGGCACAGGACACAATGACCTGCCCACGCTAGACGAGTTGCAGGCAGTCCTCGACTTAACGACCGTTCAGAGTTCCGACGGGCCTCCCCACTGCTACTTATGACCTGGTTTCGAAGCTCTGGCAGCCCCCCACCACCCCAACCCTGCAGCTGTGGGATCGAATTTGGGGCACATGGCAACCGGCCCACATTGGCCGCCATTTGCAATGTCCCATAGTCATGTGACCGTAATTTAGGGTTTGGGGGGGTTTTTTGCTGAAAAGCGGCATTTGACTTCCAGCTTACGATGAAAAAGACACCCACTGGGTAGAATGGGTTCACTTAACGACCGTCACAAAAAAGGTGGTAACATTGGGCAGGGTGATATGGTGAACAGCTTAAGGACCAGCATGACTTAATGCTGGCTGGGGAATTCTGGAAGTTGAAGCCGACTTCAACTTCCAGGTCTTAAAAGGGGCCAAGCTTGAGAAATCCACGGGGGCCGGCAGTCCTTATGAGATGTGTCACACACACTCACACACACATCTTTAAATTTAATTTCTGTGACCCCATGACCTTTTTTTTACATCAGAACACTGATGTGCTTGGGTCAGGGTGTGCCACCAAATGGCCCTGCTGTAAGACAATTCGGAGAAACAGGATACCATTTCGTGGAGAACGTCGTTCGTTAAAAATCCATCCTGGATGTAGGTGACTTCAACCTCCATGGGGATGCCGTAATCATAGGGTCTTTGCTGGGAAAGGAAAAAGGAGAAGGGAGGGAGGGAGGAAGGAAAAAGAAAAAAGAAAAAAGAAAGAAGGGAGGGAGGGAGGGGGGAAGGAAGGAAGGAAGGAAGGAAGGAAGGAAGGAAGGAAGGAAGGAAGGAAGGAAGGAAGGAAGGAAGGAAGGAAGGAAGGAAGGAAGGAAGGAAGGAAATTTTGAGTCCCTCTCTTTAGGCATGTGCACACAATGAAAATTATCCGGAAGAAGACTGCAGCCTTGCCTCTGCACAGCCCTTCTCTGTTTTCATTGATTATTTCTTTTATTTATTAAATAGATGCCTATGGCTGCCCAATTCATGCACAGTGAAGCTGAGAGGCCTACGACCTTAAAAATCCACACTATCAAATGTCCAGAACCCCCACCCTCTTAACAGGTAGTTCATAGAATCATTGTCATAGAATCATAGTCAAAGAATCATAGAGTCATAGAATCAGAATCATGGAATCATAGAATCATAGTCCTAGAATGAAAGAATGATAGAATCATAGTCATAGAATCATAGAGTCTAGAACAGTGGTTCTCAACCTGTGGGTCGGGACCCCATTTGGGGTCAAACGACCATTTCACGTGGGGTTGCCAAACAATGCAGCCCGCCATTTTTCCCCCCTTTTCCTTAGCTGTGCTACTCCCTTTTATTCTATTGGCTTTTGAAAGCCAATAGAAGAAACTCTCTTGAATAGAGTCTAATTCTATTGGCTTTCAAAAGCCAATAGGAATTGTCCAGGCTATCTCTGCCCTGCTGAGCCCGCCAAAAGTCCCATTCTGCAAACGGTGCTGCACCAGTTGAGTAGTCCTCAACTTATGACCGGTTGACTGGTCCTCCACTTATGACCGGTTGGGGGTTGCGGCATTAAAAAGGTTGAGAACCACTGATCTAGAATCATAGTCATAAAAATCATAGAATCAGTCACAGAATCATAGTCGGAATCATAGTCTAGAACAGTGATAGCGAACCTTTTAGAGACCGAGTGCCCAAATTGCAACCCAAAACCCACTTATGCATCATCGGGTGCCGGGTGGGTGTGGCCCAATGGGTGGGTGTGGCTCATTGGGTGGGTGTGGCCCATTGGCTGGGTGTGGCCCAGTGGTTGGGTATGGCTGCGGTGGTAACGGCAGACTGGTTGGGACTAAAAAGTTCAATCAATCAATTCCAGCTTTGCAAGATCTTTTTTTTCCCCGTGAGAAGTTGAAATTGACTGATTGAACCTTTTTTTTTTTTTTTTGCACACGGCGGCGGAGGCCTAAAGCGAAAAGGTTTTATAAAACCCAGCTGAAGGCCTAGGACTGGGGCGACGGTGTGTGTGCCCACAGAGAGGGCTCTGAGTGCCGCCTCTGGCACCCGTGCCATAGGTTCGCCCCCCACTGGTCTAGAATCATAGAATCATAGCCATAGAATCATATACTCAGTCATAGAATCATAGAGTCCAGATTAGAATCATAGTCATAAAATCACCGAATCATACAGCCATGGAATCCTACAGAACTATAGAATCCTAGGGACCTTGGAGGTCTTCTAATCCAATCCCTTGCCTTAGACCAGGAGTAGGCATCCTTGGCTCTCATATGACTGGTGGACTTCAACTCCAGAATTCCTGAGCCAGCCATGCTGAGGGGAAAGGGAGAGGTTTCCAAGCTGAGCCAGGCTGGCTCAGGAATTCTGGGAATTGAAGTCCACGAGTCGTAAAAGTTGCCATAGTTCCCTGTCCTGAGGGATGAGGTTAGGACAGGGGTAGGCCACCTTGGCTCTTTTATGACCCGTGGACTTCAACTCCCAGAATTCCTAAGCCAGCTTGGCTCAGCTTGGAAAGCTCTCCCTTTCCCCTCAGCATGGCTGGCTCAGGA
Source organism: Crotalus tigris (assembly GCF_016545835.1). Lineage (NCBI taxonomy): Eukaryota > Metazoa > Chordata > Lepidosauria > Squamata > Viperidae > Crotalus > Crotalus tigris. The sequence continues at coordinate 235,390 of NW_024100636.1, forward strand.
ATTCTGGGAGTTGAAGTCCACGAGTCATAAAAAGGCCAAGTTTGAAGACCCCTGCTCTAAAAGTACAAACGAGTAGTTCCACCGGATGTAGAGTTGGTCTATAGCAGGGGTGGGGAACCTTGGCTCTTTTATGACCCGTGGACTTCAACTCCCAGAATTCCTCAGCCAGCATGGGGGAACTATGGCCCCTTCATGACTTGTGGACTTCAACTCCCAGAATTCCTCAGCCAGCATGGCTCAGCTTGGAAAGCTCTCCCTTTCCCTCTCATGGCTGGCTCAGAATTCTGGGAGTTGAAGTCCAGCAGTCATAAAAGAGCCAAGGGTTGTCCTACCCCCGATCTAGATGATAGATAGACAAGGCAGACGAGAGACCTAGATCGGGCTAGGCAACCTTGGCCCCCCTTTTTCACAATGACTCATGGACTTTCAACTCCCAGAATTCCTGAGCCAGCATGGGGAAAACTTTGGTCCATGATTTGTGGACTTCAACTCCCAGAATTTCTGAGCCAGCCTGGCTCAGCTTGGAAACCTCTCCCTTTCTCCTCAGTGTGGCTGGCTGAGGAATTCTGGGAGTTGAAGTCCACCAGTCATAAAAGAGCCAAGGTTGCCTACCCCTGCCCTAGACTGGAGATCTTATTGCATCCTGGACAAATGGACCTCCTTTTTCTTTTTCAAGACCCTGGAACACTTCCCCTGTGGTTCCCAGGCTCTCTGCCGCTCTTCTTGAGTCAGTCAAACATTCACACATAGTTCTTAAAGCAGAAAAAGGCTGAATTATCTTGTTGATCCTCCCAGTTAAGACCCTTCAAGGCTGCCAGCACTTCAAGCAACCCAGCCAATCCTCGGTGGCCGGGATGTACGTGCTTACCTCCGGGGGTGGCATCACCCAGAAGGGGGAGATCTTGGATTCTACGCCTTGGTTGCCATGGTAATAAGGACCTGGTGGGACAGGAATAAAAAAAATGCTTGGATGAGCAGTCAGACGTTCCAGGCCTCATTTGGAACTGCAGACCCGGCCCTCTTCCTTGTTCCCGTGGGTGACAAAAGAACAACAGGTAGTTCTCCACTTACAACCATTGTCAAAAATCTAGGCACTTGGTCACTGATACGTATTTGCGACGGTCGCAGTGTTCCTAGGTCAGATTATCCTGGTTTGCGACCTTCCGACACGCAAAGTCAACGGGGAAGCCAGATTACCAACGGAAATGTTAGGCTCAATTGTGGACATACGTTGAGGACTACCTGTGAGTTTTAGTCCCGCTTTTGGCATGAAAGCCGGCTGGGTGACTTTAGACCAATCACCAGGAGACTGGGAGTTCCAGTCCCGCCTTAGGCATGAAAGCCGGCTGGGTGACTTTAGACCAATCACCAGGAGACTGGGAGTTCTAGTCCTGCCTTAAGCATGAAAGCTGGCTGGGTGTCTTTAGACCAATCACCAGGAGACTGGGAGTTCTAGTCCTGCCTTAGGAATGAAAACCAGCTAAGAGACTTCAGACCAATCACCAGGAGACTGGGAGTTCTAGTCCTGCCTTAGGCATGAAAGCCAGCTGGGTGACTTTAGACCAATCACCAGGAGATGGTGAGTTCTAGTCCCGCCCTAGGCATGAAAGCCGTCTGGCTGACTTTAGACCAATCACCAGGAGACGGTGAATTCTAGTCCCACCTTCGGCATGAAAACCAGCTGGGTGAATTCGGGCTAGTCTCTCCCTCTCAGCCCAACCCACCCCCACAGGGTTGTCGTTGTGGGGAATATAGGAGTGGGAAGACGCATTGAATACGTTCGCAGCCTTAAACTATTGGTAAAAAATAAAGGCGGCCAGATACAAATAGATAAATAAATTAGTTTAGCTTCTTCTTATGGGAGACAAATAATGCACTATTTCCTTTGCTTTGCAAGCGCCTCCCCCCCCCCCGGCCTCAAATGGCCCTGGATCCTCCTGTTTTCCGCCTCCGGAGCTCCCCAAAGCCAGCGGATTTTCAGAAACCCCAATTGCAAGAGGAACAAGGAACAAGGCAAGCACGAGCAGACACCCAGTTTTACAACCTACCACAAATGAGCGCCAGGCACGGCTGGAAGCTGTTGCTGGATCCCTGGAGCTTCAGCTGGTAGTCCATCTGCATGTCGATGTCTTGCAGGGAAGGCAGAGGGTGGCTGAACGGGTGGCTGTGATACCAGCCCACCAGCGACAGCCCCCGCAGGAAGAGGTTTTGGCAGATCTGGAAAGGACCAATCACCAGGAGACGGTGAGTTCTAGTTCCGCCTTAGGCGTGACAGCCAGCTGGGTGACTTTGGGCCAATCACCAGGAGACGGTGAGTTCTAGTCCCGCCTTAGTCGTGAAAGCCAGCTGAGTGACTTTGGGCCAATCACCAGGAGACAGTGAGTTCTAGTCCCGCCTTAGTCATGAAAGCTGGCCTGGTGACTTTGGGCCAATCACCAGGAGACGGTGAGTTCTAGTTCTGCCTTAGGCGTGACAGCCAGCTGGGTGACTTTGGGCCAATCACCAGGAGACGGTGAGTTCTAGTTCCGCCTTAGACATGACAGCCAGCTGGGTGACTTTGGGCCAATCACCAGGAGACAGTGAGTTCTAGTTCTGCCTTAGGCATGATAGCCAGCTGGGTGACTTTGGGTCTATCACCAGGAGACAGTGAGTTCTAGTCCCGCCTTAGTCATGAAAGCCGGCCTGGTGACGTTGGGCCAATCACCAGGAGATGGTGAGTTCTAGTCCCGCCTCAGACATGAAAGCCACCTGGATGATTTTGGTCCCCTCCCCCTCTCCCACCTCACAAGGCTGTTGTAGTGGGGGAAATAGGAAGAGGAAGATGTGTTGGCAATGTTCCCCGCCTTGAGTTATTTGTCAAAATAATAAAAGCGGGATATAATTAAATAAATCTATTTAAATTCGCTCCTTCTTATGGGGGCACAGATAAGACAGTATTTGCCTTGTTTTGTAGCTTCACTTCGCTTTAAAATGGCCCTTTATTCTCCTCTATTTTGCCTTTTGGCTTCCAAAGCTCCTCCCAGCTGCCTATTTTTCCTCTTTCTGGCATTATCCATTTCAATTATAACTAAACTTTAGCCGCATCGGCATCATACGTTTAACTCGGTTAGTACAGCAACCCGTTTTTCTGGCATGGTACAAAACCTTGACCCATTTAAAAAAAGAAAAAAATCCGAATGGCTTAGACTGGTTGACCGTTTCAGCCCCAAAATAATTAATCAAGCTTCTGCCCTGAAGCCATTTTTTTTTTTAAATTAACAAGATTAGTCTTATTGTCGGGACCCAGCCACAATTCCATGAACTGAAAGAACGGAAACCTATTGTAATCCACAAAAGAAAACGCAATGTCTGACGTGAAAAAAATCATCAAAAAGACATCCTCGACCACCAAATACAGGCGGTCCTCAACTTACGTCCAGCCCCAAATTTCCGTGGTTAGACAAGATGGTCCTTAAGTCAGCTTTTCCCTCTTTTATACCTTTTCTTGTCACAATCAGCCATAGCAATAGCAGAGAGCCTTATATACCGCTTCACAGTGCTTTACAGCAGGGGTCCCCAACCTATGGTCCACAGCCCGGTACTGGGCCGTGGTGTGTTGGCCACTGGGTGGTGGGAATAGCTGGCGACTCCCCCCACTCACGGCAGCGCAGCTACGCTAGCACCGCCATCAGTGTCACGTGGGCGCCAACAGCCGTTAGCGCATGCACACGGGCACCAGCAGCCCGCTTGCACAAGCGCCAGTAAGCAGCCCATTTGCGCATGCATGCAGACCCCAGCGCGCTACCGTTGTTGCTTGCGGCCCACTTATGCATGCATACGCCTGTTTGTGCTGCCGCTGTGCACACACCCATTTGCACATGCACACGCAGGCCACACACGCCCACCTTTCCCTGTTCCTCCATTGCCTTCTGGGCCGCCAAGCTGGAAAAATAGGGGAGCACTGCTTTATGGCCCTCTCTAAGCGGTTTACAAAGTCAGCTATTTCCCCCCCCCCAAGAATCTGAGTCCACATTTTACCGACCTCGGAAGGATGCAAGGCTGAGTCAATCTCAAGCCGGTCAGGATCGAACTGCTGGCAGTGGGCAGAGTCGGCCTGCAATACTGCATTCTAACCACTGCGCCACCAGGCCTCTTCAGTTGTTAAATGAATTACTGCCGTTGTTAAGTTAATGACATTTTTTTCACATGTTATTAACAGAAGATCACAAAAGGGGGTCACAGGGCCCCAGTATGCTGCGACCGTCATAAACACGAGCCAGCTGCCAAGTCTCCCAGTTTTGATCACCTGACTGCGGGGGACGGTGCCAACGGTCGTAAGTGTGAAAAACGGTCCTAAGTCCCTTTTTTCGGTGCCGTTGCCACTTTGAACGGTCACTAAACGAATGTCTGTAGAGGACTATAGGAACAACCTGCCTCCAGAAGCTCTGAATGCTCCAACACTGGAAGGTTTTAAGAAGAGACTGGACAGCCATTTGTCTGAAATGGTGCAGGGTTTCCTGCCTGAGTAGGGGGTTGGACTAGATGACCTCCAAGGTCCCTTCCAACTCTGTTATTCTATTCTATTCTATTCTATTCTATTCTATTCTATTCTATTCTATTCTGTAATTCTATTCTATTCTATTCTATCCTGTAATTCTATTCTATATTTCTATTCTATTATTATTTTTTATTCTATTCTATTCTATTCTATTCTATTCTATTCTATTCTATTCTATTCTATTCTATTCTGTAATTATATTCTGTAATTCTATTCTATTCTATCCTGTAATTATATTCTGTAATTCTATTCTATTATTATTTTGTTATTCTATTCTATTCTCTTCTGTTCTGTTCTATTCTATTCTATTCTATTCTATATGACCTTCCAACTTTATTATTGTTATTATTATTGCTCATATGTATCTTAAATCACGGGTTAAGGTGTTAGACTACACTGCCCATCATCCACGCAGACCAACCATGCTAGCTAGAGCTGATGGGGAAGAATCCAGCAACTATGGTGGAACAATGGATTGACTCATTATAACTTCAGCTGTCCTCAAACTCCAGATGAGGGGATTTCATCCCGCAGAATTCTCAGCTGGGGGAAAAACTCACCCTATAAACCCATGTAAAGCATTTTCATTTCTTGTAAGTATGTAAATCAGGGCTAATAATGACCATTTCTCTGCCCTGACCCTTGGCAGCCGCATAGACCAATTAATAAAATATTATAAGCAATTCAAGTGGTCCTTGACTTACGACCACTTGTTTAACAACCATTCAAAATTACGACGGTGCTAAAATTACGACTTACAACCGGTCCTCTTACTTATGACTATTGCAGCATTCTCCTACTCAGGCGATCGGCATCTGGGTGCTTAGCAACCAGCTCACACTTACGACGACTGCAGCATCCCAGCGTTAAGCGAACACCACCTGTGACTCTCCCAGCTGACTCCCCACTAGCAAAGTCACTGGGGAAGACCACGAACTGTGACCACATGGTGCCTCATTTAACAGCCGCATCGCTTCAATTCTCGGATCGCAATTGTGGTCATAGGTTGAGGACTTCCTGTATGCTGTTTCAAATTACACATTATGATGGTGGTCACTGGAAACTGCCCCAGCATTGCTTAAAAAGGGGAAGTGATCTTTCCAAACAATTTTTTCCCAAGGATCCAAGGATATTCCCATGTCACTTCCCTCCATCGCCTCACCTCATCACAGGGGCTGCCCCAAAGAAGAGGGAGTCAAGCTATTCTCCAAAGCGCCTGAAGGCAGGACAAGAAGCCACAGATGGAAACTGACCAAGGAGAGAAGCAACCTGGAACTAAGGAGAAACTTCCTAACAGAACAATTAACCAGTGGAACCACCTGCCTCCAGAAGTGGTGAATGCTCCAACACTGGAAGTTTTTAAGAAGAGACTGGACAATTGTTTGCCTGAAATGGTATAAAGTTTCCTGCCTGAGCAGGGGGTTGCACTAGATGACCTCCAAGGTCCCTTCCAACTTTATTATTATTACCTCTTCTTCCACAATGGCTGCCAGCTCTCCGTCCCCGAGTCGTGACCGGCAAGGGAACGCCCGCAGCACCGTCAGCACTGGAACACAACACAGTCACGAGGTTAGGGTTAAGCAACGAATTTTCTCCCATTTTGTTAATTTGCAACATTATACATCAACCAGAGTCAAAATAGGATATGTAGACAGCAGGAATCTCCAAAGGTAGCAACTTCAAGACTTCTGGACTTCAGCTCCCAGAATCCTGGGAGTTGAAGTCCACAAGGGAATTCTGGGAGTCAAAGTCCACAAGGGAATTCTGGGAATCGAAGTCCACAAGGAAATTTTGGGTGTTGAAGCCCACCCATCTTAAAGCATGCTGGCTGAGGAATTCTGAGAGTCGAAGTCCACAAGGGAATTCTGGGTGTTGAAGCCCACAAGAGAATTCTGGGAGTCAAAGTCCACCCATCTTAAAATTGTCAAGGTTAAGAAACACTGTATAACTTATCATTGCATATTCTTATCATGTTCTCTACAGTATGATATTCTGTGCTGGGATACCAGGGAGGACATTACTGCTTCATGACCTTTTTATATGATTTAGAAAATCATAATTTACTGCCTTGCAGAGGTGAGTCCAAATATACATGCAGAGAAGAGCAACAAAGATGATCAGAGGACTGGAGGCTAAAACATATAAGGAAGGGTTGATGGAATTGGGTAGGTCTAGTTTAAGGATGAGAAGGATGAGGGGGGACATGATAGCTGTGTTCCAATATCTCAGAGGCTGCCCCAAAGAAGAGGGAGTCAAGCTATTTTCCAAAGCGCCTGAAGGCAGGACCAGAAGCAACGGATGGAAACTAACCAAAGAGAGAAGCAACCTAGAACTAAGGAGAAACTTCCTAAAAGCGAGAACAATTAACCAGTGGAACAACCTGCCTCCAGAAGCTGTGAATGCTCCAACACTGGAAGTTTTTAAGAAAAGACTGGACAACCATTTGTCCGAAATGGTATAGGGTTTCCTGCCTGAGCAGGGGGTTGGACTAGATGACCTCCAAGGTCCCTTCCAACTCTGTTATTCTATTCTATTCTATATTCTATTCTATTCTATTCTATATTCTATTCTATTCTGAAAAAAGATTCTATTCTATTCTATTCTATTCTATCCTATCCCATCCCATCCCATCCCACCCCATTCTAAATAAAATGTTTTTTACATTGCTGTTAAAACAAGAGACTAGTCATTCCTAGTGTAACTGCACTGATTGTGTTACGTACAGTAATTTTATTTATTTCAAGGACAAGGCACCAATTGTGAGGTTCATTTTATTGACGGATCAGCCAAAGGCCATAACAAAACCTCATTCACTCATTCTTTTCTTTAAACCACAAAAGCAGTTTGCATATTGCGACTGGCAGAATAGTCCAGCCTTTTCTTATAAATATGAAAAATTGAAACCGTACTGACTGTGTTAAGCTATTTGTATTTATTTACGGGATAATACTGAGGCTGTGGGTTTTAATGTATTCACTCATTGGCCAAAAGTCATAATAACAGTTCATTCATTCATTTTTTTTTTTCAAAAGCTGCCTTTCAGCCACCAATAAAGTTGCATTTTGTGCCTTCTGGAAAAGTTCAGCCTTTCCTTATCAAGGCCAAAAATGAAATCCGGATGATCTCGGTGCCAAATAGAATCAAAGAGTTGGAAAGACTTCAAAGGTTTTCCACTCCAGATTCCTGCTGGAGGCAGGAAATGCTGACAGCCACTCGAATTTTGCTTTTGTAGTGCTTCCTTGCCCTCTTTTAGTAGTATTTCTTTATGTATCTTTAAATTTGGAAGTCAAGCAATATTCAGAATATACGAATTTGCTTTCTGCTAGTTCAGTGGTTCTCAACCTTTTTAATGCCGCGATCCCAACCAGTCGTAAGTCGAGGACTACCCAATCGGTCGTAAGTCGAGGACTACCCAACTGATCGTAAGTCGAGGACTACCCAACCAGTCGTAAGTCAAGAACTTTCCCTGCCCAGGAACGCCATGCATGCGAGGCATAGCTGGCAAGGGGCAGTGATGGCGCAGAGTGACCACCGGTTGGGCCACCAGCTGGCCCAGCCCAAGGGAGGTAAGGCACCCGCCAGGCCCCACGCGTGCCAGCAACCCTCCCTGCACCCGCCGGCCTCCCACCTCCCACCCCTGGCCCTCTTTTACTTAAATTTTTAGTAGTTGCTCAGCAGGGACGGGTAGAAGCTTCCAGACAGCTCGCCTTCGCTGCAGACAACTTGCAGCACCGTTTGCAGAATGGGACTTTTGGCGGGCTCAGCAGGGCAGAGACAGCCTGGACGATTCCGATTGGCTTTTGAAAGCCCATAGAATTAGACTCTATTCAAGAGAGTCTATTCTATGGGCTTTCAAAAGCCAATAGAATAAAAGGGAGTAGCACAGCTAAGGAAAAGGGGGAAAAATGGCAGACTGCGTTGTTTGGCGACCCCCGTGAAATGGTCGTTTGACCCCAAATGGGGTCCCGACCCACAGGTTGAGAACCGCTGTGCTAGTTCCTAGTGACGGATTTTATCTTCCTGGGCTCCAAGATCACCTCAGATGGGGACTGCAGCCAAGAAATTAAAAGACGCTTGCTCCTGGTGAGGAAAACTATGGCAAATCTAGACAGCATACTAAAAAGCAGATATCACCTTGCCAACAAAAGTGCGTATAGTCAAGGCCATGGTTTTCCCAGTTGCAATGTATGGCTGTGAAAGCTGGACCATAAGAAAGGCTGAGTGCCAAAGAATTGAGGCCTTTGAACTCTGGTGCTGGAGAAGACTCCTGCGAGTCCCCTGGACTGCAAGGCGGTCAACCGGTCAGTCCTAGAGGAGATCAACCCCGACTGCTCTTTAGAACGACAGATCCTGAAGTTGAAACTCAAGTACTTTGGCCACCTAATGAGAAGGAAGGACTCACTGGAGAAGAGCCTGATGCTGGGAAAGATGGAGGGCAATAGAAGAAGGGGACGACAGGGAACGAGGTGGCTGGATGGAGTCACTGAAGCAGTAGGTGTGAACTTAAATGGACTCCAGAAGATGGTAGAGGACAGGAAGGCCTGGAGGAACGTTGTCCATGGGGTCGCGATGGGTCGGACACGACTTCGCAACTAATAACACCAACAAGTTCCTCCAGCGTCCTCAACTTACGACTACAATTTCTGTTGCTAAGCAGGACAAGGGAGCTAAGTGAGCTTTGCCCCAATTTACGACCTTTCTCGCCAGAGTGGTTAAGTGAATCACTGCAGTGCAGTTGTTAAGTGAGAAACACGGTTGTTAAGTGAATCCGGCTTCCCCAGGGGCTTTGCTTGTCAGACGGTCGCAAAAGGGAATCGCGAGACCACGGGACGTTGCAAACCGTCATAAATAGGAGTCAGTGGCCAAGCTTCTGAATTTTGATCACCTGACCGTGGGGATGCTGCAAGAGTTGTAAGTGTGAAAAAATGGTCATTAAGTCACTTTTTTCAGTCCCATTGTAATTTTGGACGGTCACTAAACGAATCTTTGTAAGTCAAGGATTACTTTTACAAGATTCACCAATCTTCCGTTTGAAGATCTCCAGGCTTTATAATTGCCTCCCAAGATTTGGGTGAAAAAAAAAAAAACCTGAGGTAAAACCGTTGCTTCTTTTATAATAATAATAATAAAAATAATAATAGTAGTAGTAGTAGTAATAATAGTAGTAGTAGTAGTAAAGTTGGAAGGGACCTTGGAGGTCATCTAGTCCAACCCCCTGCTCAGGCAGGAAACCCTATACCATTTCGGACAAATGGCTGTCCAGTCTCTTCTTAAAAACTTCCAGTGTTGGAGCATTCACCGCTTCTGGAGGCAGGTTGTTCCATTGGTTAATTGTTCTGTCAGGAAGTTTCTCCTTAGTTCTAGGTTGCTTCTCTCCTTGATTAGTTTCCATCCGTTGCTTCTTGTCCTGCCTTCCGGCGCTTTGGAGAATAGCTTGACTCCCTCTTCTTTGGGGCAGCCCCTGAGATACTGGAAGACTGCTATCATGTCCCCCCTCATCCTTCTCTTCATTAAACTAGACATACCCAGTTCCAGCAACCGTTCCTTATACGTTTTAGCCTCCAGTCCCCTAATCATCTTTTGTTCCCAAGCAGATGTGTGAATTATGAAGGAATTTTTAAAAAAAATTATCCCATCAAATCCCCAAACATCCAACCTTTTCGCTCACCTCAGGATAACCCAACAGGACTTACGTTGGCTGTTGATGTTCCATTGGCCTGCCAGGTAGCCCACCACTTCACTTCTTGATAAGTGACTGTGGAAATCCTAAAGAGAAGATGCCAAAGGGAACGGATGAGCATGACAATCAAGAGGGGAGACTATTTTGAAGCTCAGGGATGAACTGTGGGGTCCTGGGTGCTCTCTGAGCTGGCTGATTTTTCTTACAGACGTTTCTTGACCCAGCTAGCTAACATCACCAGTGTTCGAAGAGAGAGGGGTTTGTGGAAAGAAGGAGTAGGAGTATGCGGTCTTTGATGCTCTCTGAGCTGGGTGGTTTTTCTTGCAGACGTTTCATGACCCAACTAGCTAATATCATCAGTGTTGGAAGAGAGAGGGGTTTGTGCACAGGAAGAGGGGTAAGAGGAGGAGAAGGAGAAGGGGAAAGGAGGAGGAAGGGTAAGAAAAGGAGAGCATCAATAGCTTCCTGTTATGTATGTGTTCATTTCTGAGAGCAGGTTACAGAATTTCATATTTAATGTGTGCCAATGTGCCCAGAGTAAAAAATGACAATAAAAGTTATCTATCTGTCTGTCTGTCTGTCTGTCTATCTATCTATCCATCCATCCATCCATATTTTATCTATTGTCTGTCTGTCTCTCTATCTATCTATCTATCATCTATCTATCCATATTTTATCTATTGTCTGTCTTGTCTCTCTCTCTCTATTTATCATCTATCCATCCATATTTTATCTATTGTCTGTCTGTCTATCTATCTATTTATCTATCATCCATCCATCCATCCATCCATCCATATTTTATCTATTCTGTCTCTCATCTATCTGCCTGCCTGCCTGCCTCTCTCTCTCTCTCTCTCCCCTTCCTTCCTTCCTTCCTTTCTGTTTATCTGTCTATCTATCTCTCTCTCTCTCTTCCTTCCTATCTCTCTCTCTCTCTCTCTCTCTCTCTCTTCCTTCCTATCTATCTCTCTATCTCTCTATCTCTCTATCTATCTATCTATCTATCTATCTATCTTCCTTCCTCTCTCTCTCTCTCTTCCTATCTATCTATCTATCTATCTATCTATCTATCTATCTATCTCTCTCTCTCTCTCTCTCTATCTATCTATCTATCTATCTTCCTTCCTCTCTCTCTCTCTTCCTATCTATCTATCTCTCTATCTCTCTCTCTATCTATCTATCTATCTATCTATCTATCTATCTATCTATCTATCTATCTTCCTTCCTCTCTCTCTCTCTTCCTATCTATCTATCTATCTATCTATCTATCTATCTATCTATCTATCTATCTATCTATCTATCTTCCTTCCTCTCTCTCTCTCTCTCTTCCTATCTCTCTCTCTCTCTCTCTCTCTCTCTCTATCTATCTATCTATCTATCTATCTATCTTCCTTCCTCTCTCTCTCTCTCTCTCTCTCTCTCTTCCTATCTATCTATCTATCTATCTATCTATCTATCTATCTATCTATCTATCTATCTATCTATCTATCTATCTTCCTGCCAGGTGGTTAAGCCTGTCCTGTTTGAGTTAGGGGTAAACTCTAATTGTCAGTTGTCTAAGTATTCCCATATACAGACAGTCCTTGACTTACGACACAATTGAGCCCAAAATTTCCGTTCTGAGAGAAAAGACAGTTATTTTGTGAGCTTGGGGCCATTTTACGACCTTTCTTGCCGAGTTGTTAAGTGAATCGCTGCGGCTGTTAATTCAGTAACACGGTCGTTAAGTGAATCTGGTTTAGATGATGCAACGGTTGTAAATGTAAAAAATGATCATAAATCACTTTTTCGAGTGCTGTGGCAACACTGAACGGCCGTTAAACAACCTGTTGTCAGTTGAGGACCACTTGTATTTGCATTGATAGATTCAATTGCTCTGATGTTCTTTCCCATTGACTGAACTCCACCCGGCGGTATGCAAACCCTTGTAACAAACACAATAAAATGTTCACTAAGTCAGCCTTTCCCATCTTGGGGCCCTCTCAACTTGCCGAATGCAGAAATCCCAGAATTTATTTATTTATTTATTTATGAGACTTATATACTGCTTTAAGTGCAAGCACTCTCTAAGCGGTGTACACCAGTAAGCAATGTATATATATATATATTTACATTGCCCCCAACAATCTGGGTCCTCATTTTACCTACCCCGGAAGGATGGAAGGCTGAGTCAACCTAGAGCCGGTGAGATTTGAACCGCTGACCTGCTGAACACAGTCAGCTAAAGTGGCCTGCAGTACTGCACTCTAACTGCTGCGCCACTTCGGCTCATTCTATTTGCGAGACCGCCTACTACCTCATAGTTCCCTTCGTCCAGTTAGATCCCACAGGCTGGGCCTCCTTCGGGTCCCGTCAGCCAAGCAGTGCCATTTGGCGGGGCCGCGGAGAAGGGCCTTCTCTGTGATGGCGCCCACGTCTTGGAACCAGCTCCCCCCCCCCGGAGATTAGGACCGCTCCCACCCTGTTGGTTTTCCGCAAGCTGCTTAAGACCTGGCTTTTCCGGCAGGCCTGGGGTTTATAAAATCTGACCCCTGGATGAATGTTATTGTATTGTTTGTTTTGTTAAGTTATGTTGTGTTTTTTATTGTTAGCCGCCCGGAGTCCTGCGGGAGTGGGGCGGTCTATAAATTTTAATAAAATAAACTAAATAAATAAATAAATTCCCCAGCCAGCCCTGGAGGTGTGCCCCCAAAGCAAGAAGGGATTACCTACCACGAGTAGGAGAACGTTGCTAGAGATGGCCACGTTGAAAGGCTGGAATTTGTTGAGGGCTGCAAAAGACGTCACCTCCACCAAGGTATGGGGGTTCCTAAAGGGAATTAAAAAAAATAAATCCTTAATGTTGTGATTGTGAGGACTAGACATGTCCTTTCGGAATACAGTACGCACTGGCACGTGATTTGATTTATGAGGCAGACTGGAGGGGGAACATAACTAGATGAGCTAATTCTACTTTACGGTAAGGCTGTGGTAACACAATCTTGCAGGTCTGAAAGTACAAATCTCCCACTGTCACAATGTTGCCGCAAAGATATAATTCAACATTTAAATTTGAGAGAGAGAGAGAGAGACAGAGAGAGATGAGATAGATAATAATAATACTAATATTAATAATAAAGTTGGAAGGGACCTTGGAGGTCATCTAGTCCAACCCCCTGCTCAGGCAGGAAACCTATACCATTTCGGACAAATGGCTGTCCAGTCTCTTCTTTAAAACTTCCAGTGTTGGAGCATTCACCGCTTCTGGAGGCAGGTTGTTCCGCTGGTTAATTGTTCTAACTCTCAGGAAGTTTCTCCTTAGTTCTAGTTTTAAAATAGCCTTAGTCATTCTCTATTTCCCCAGGAATCTGATCTCTGAATCTTCTGTTCTTGTTATTTTTATTTTTTTTGGGGGGGGGGGAGGGAAACCCTTAAACAGGACACAGCATTCACTGGATCAATGTACCTGACGGAATCCCGACTTCCCAAACTGCAATAGCGGACAGGAATTCGATTCTGGCATTCCAGCCTTTTGCTGTGTTCTGGGGGAAACAAACAAAGGAATAATAATAATAATAATAATAATGCTACCAGTCACGGTTTCAAAATTAAAAACAAAATCCAGCAGATTGGAAAAAAAAAAGGCAGTAAAATTCTCGTGCTGAGGTCCGTCTTCGAGTTGGAGGCGATGTTTGTCCATTTCTGTGTTTTTTTTTTCTCCTTTCAGAATTAAAAGAAAATTAAAAAGTCTCTCTCTGAAAGTCAAGTTTCTCAAGCTCAGCAGCTTGAAGACGAGTGGACTTCAGCTCCCAGAATTCCCCAGCCAGCAACGAAATCCACCAGTCTTAAAGCCTGCTGGGTGGGGAATTCTGGGAGCTCAACCCATAATTCCAGTTGAAAAATATGTCTAAGTAATGAAGAATTGGGAGAGCTGAACAGAGGAAGAACCCTCGGCTAAGGCCATTCTTGGCTACTAGTTGTCACAATAAGATACATTCTTCCTTCCTTCTTTCCTTTCCTTTCCTTCCTTCCTTTCTCTCTCTCTCTCTTTTTCTTCCTTCTTTCCTTTCCTTTCCCTTCCTTCCTTCCCCTTTCTTCCTTCCTTTCTTTCTTTTTTCTTTTTCTTCCTTCCTTCCTTAACCTTCCTTCCTTTCTCTCTCTCTTTTCTTTCTTTTTTCTTCCTTCCTTCCTTTCTCTTTCTCTTTTTTCTTTTTCTTTCTTTCTTCCTCTCTTTCTCTTTTTTTCTTTCTTCCTTCCTTTCCCTTCCTTTCTCTCTTTTTCTTTCTTTCTTTCTTTTTTTCTTTTTCTTCCTTCTTTCCTTCCTTCCTTCCTTCCTTTTCTCTTTTTCTCTTTTCTTTTTTTTTCCTTCCTTCCCCCTTTTTCACCTTCCTTCCTACCTTCCTCTTTCTTTCTTTCTTTCTTTCTTTCTTTCTTTCTTCCTTCCTTTCTTTTTCTTTCTCTTCCTTCTATCCTTTTTCTCTTCCTCCCTTCCTCCCTCAACCCTCCCTTTCTCCTTTTTCTTCCTGCCTTTTTGCTTCCCACCTTCCCTTTTCTCCTTCCTTCCTTCCTTCCTTCCTTCCTTCCTTCCCTTTCTCTTTTCCTTCCTTCCTCCCTCACATCCTCCCTCCCTCCTTTTTCTTCTTTCTGTTTCCTTCCTTCCTTTCCCTTCCTTCCCTCTCTTTTCCCCCTCCTTCTCCTTTTTTCTTCCTTCCTTCCTTCTTCCTATTTTCCACTTCTTTTCTTCCCTCCATCCCTCTCTTCCCTTTTTCTTTCTTCCTTTTTTCTTCCCCCTTCTTCTCCTTCCCTCCCTTTCTCTTCTCTTTCCTTCCTTCCTTTCATTCTTCCTCCTCTTCTCTCCATTCCTCCCTCTTTTTCTTCTTTCCTTTCCTCCCTCCCTTCCTGCTTTCCTTCCTTCTCTTCTTTCCTTCTCCTTTTCCATCCTTCTTTTCTCTCCTCCTCTCCCCTCCCTTCTCGTCAGACATTGCAGGATAAGATAAAAACGTCAGGGTTGTGCCCAGGAAGCTCTGCTCACAGCGTGGCCACCATCTTGCCTTCTTTGACCTACGGAAGGCAGCGTACTGGGAGAAATTCAGCCAGCCCAAGCAGTGCTGCCTCGCTATGGCCCCCGATGGCTTTTTCGCCAGCTTGGTGGACCTCTTACCCGCGTTGTGTGAGTCTGACAGACTTTTCGCCAGCAGCTTCCTGGATTTCTCGTCCACTTTCTTGGCCAGCATGGAGTCAGCCAAGGCCGCCTTCATCCCTTTGGCTTCATCTTCCTCCTCATCACCCAGATCCTCTTCCTCCCCTTCGCTGATCAGACTCTGGTGGGGGAGAAGAAAAGAGCACCAAGCAGCTAAAGCAGCTTCTTCCCGTGGGACTCGATGACTTCAATGGGAACCTCGTCAATTTAAACCAGGGGTCTTCAAACTTGGCCCTTTTATGACTGGTGGACTTCAACTCCCAGAATTCCTCAACCAGGCACGCTGGCTGAGGAATTCTGGGAGCTGAAGTCCACCAGTCATGAAGGGACCATAGTTCCCCCATGCTGGCTGAGGAATTCTGGGAGTTGAAGTCCACCGGTCATAAAAGGGCCAAGTTTGAAGACCCCCTGCCTGTGGACTTCAACTCCCAGAATTCCTCAGCCAGGCACACTGGCTGAGGAATTCTGGGAGTTGAAGCCCACCAGTCATGAAGGGACCGTAGTTCCCCCATGCTGGCTGAGGAATTCTGGGAGTTGAAGTCCACCAGTCATAAAAGGGCCAAGTTTGAAGACCCCCTGCTTGTGGACTTCAACTCCCAGAATTCCTCAGCCAGGCACGCTGGGGCTGAGGAATTCTGGGAGTTGAAGTCCACCAGTCATAAAAAGGCCAAGTTTGAAGACCTCCTGCTTGTGGACTTCAACTCCCAGAATTCCTCAGCCAGGCACGCTGGGGCTGAGGAATTCTGGGAGTTGAAGTCCACCAGTCATAAAAGGACCAAGTTTGAAGACCCCCTGCTTGTGGACTTCAACTCCCAGAATTCCTCAGCCAGGCACGCTGGCTGAGGAATTCTGGGAGTTGAAGTCCACGTCATAAAAGGGCCAAGTTTGAAGACCCTGGATTTAAACACTCCACCGTATACCTGCAGTTCCATGAGGACCCACTAGGGGGCATCACTGTGGTGGTTTCGGCTGACTTGCAATGTCTCAGCCAGGGCGGAAGGACAGGTAATCCTCCACATATGGCTACAGTGGAGCCGGACTTTTACAGTCGGATATCAAAAAAATGTGACCGACCCCATTTTACAACCTTTTGGGTGTCGGTCGTTAAGTGAACCAATGCTCCCCCCTTGTGGTTCAACTATGGCAAGAAAGGTCATAAAACAAGGCAAAACTCACTTAAACAATTGCCTTGCTTAGCCATGGAAATTTTGGGCTCAACGGGGGCCGTGCATTGAGGGTAATAAATGGAATAAATAGAACTGTCAATGGGTTTGCTACTTCTAAGGGCGCCATGAATTGACCTCCTGTGGACTAGAAACTTAGAAAACAATGCCAGAAGAAGTCTATGGAGCTTCTCAGTCATTCCAGGTCAGGGTTGTCCCAAAGGTTCTTTTTCAGGAGGCAACTGGACTTTTTTGTTTTTCTTTGAAGACGTTTCGCTTCTCCTCCCAGAAGCTTCTTCAGCTCTGACTGGATGGTGGGGAAGGGAAGGATTTATACTCCTGGCAGACAGCTGGTCATTTGCATCCTTTTAGAGAGTCGTTGAGGCCACCTGGAGGTTTATTTGTGTCCTCAGGGTCACCTGAGTGGTGCAAATGGGTGTGGAGCCTTCTTGGAGCTGCTGAAAGGACTGTGTTATAGACTGGAAATAGATGGTATCCTCAGCAGCTCCAAGAAGGCTTCATGCCCATTTGACCGTGAGGACACAGGTAAAGATCCAAGTGGCCTCAACGACTCTCTAAAACAGTGGTTCTCAACCTTTTTAATGCTGTGACCCCCAACCGGTCGTAGGTCGAGGACTACCCAACCGGTCGTAAGTCGAGGATTACCCAACTGGTCGTAAGTCGAGGACTTTTCCTGCCCGGGAGTGCCGCGCATGCGTGGTGCCGCCCCCTGCACCAGCCAAGTTGTAGCTGGTAAGCGGCAGAGACGGCGCAGGCCGACCACCGGCTGGGCCACCACCTGGCCCAGCCCAAGGGAGGTAAGGCACCCACCGGGCCCCACGCGCGCCAGCAACCCTCCCTGTGCCCGCCGGCCTCCCACCTCCCACCCCTGGCCCTCTTTTACTTCCATTTTTAGTAGTTGCTCAGCAGGGAGGGGTGGAAACTTCCAGACAGCTCGCCTTCTCTGCAGACAACTTGCAGCACCGTTTGCAGAATGGGACTTTTGGTGGGCTCAGCAGGGCAGAGACAGCCTGGACAATTCCTATTGGCTTTTGAAAGCCAATAGAATTAGACTATATTCAAGAGAGTCTATTCTATTGGCTTTCAAAAGCCAATAGAATAAAAGGGAGTAGCACAGCTAAGGAAAAGGGGGGGAAAAATGGCGGACTGCGTTGTTTGACGACCCCCGTGAAATGGTCATTCGACCCCAAATGGGGTCCCCACCCACAGGTTGAGAACCGCTGCTCTAAAAGAATGCAAAGGACCGGCTGTCTGCCAGGAGTATAAATCCTTCCCTTCCCCACCATCCAGTCAGAGCTGAAGCAGCTTCCTGGATGAGAAGCGAAACGTCTTCAAAGGGAAAAAACAGAAAGTCCAATTGCCTCCTGAAAAAAAAGCACCAATGACGGAAGAAGGTTTTGAAGTAGAGCGGAAGGGTTTACCTCCTCTGCAGGGGGGGCGTTGGGTTGATGCTTCTTCAGCCAGACCGCCTTGTATTGGTCAAGTTTCTGCCCCTTGTACTTGACCGAGGCCCAGCCGCAGCCCGACTTCTTTGCAGGGTTGACCAGCTTCTTGCAGTAGGTGGCCCAGGCGCTGGGGGAGTTAAAGATCTGTCCGGTCTGTTGCCAGGCGATCTTCCCATCGGTCAGCAGGTCGCCCCAAAATTTCTTCCCCTGAGACACAGGCAAGAGGGTTAGGAGAGTTCACAACCCTGTATGAGAGCAGGCTGGGTTCACAAACCAGGGGTCTTCAAACTTGGCCCTTTTATGACTGGTGGACTTCAACTCCCAGAATTCCTCAGCCAGCCTCCATTTTGTTTGTTAGATTTAAGACAGGGGTCTTCAAACTTGGCTTTTATGACTGGTGGACCTCAACTCCCAGAATTCCTCAGCCAGCCTCCATTTTGTTTGTTAGATTTAAGACAGGGATCTTCAAACTTGGCTCTTTTATGACTGGTGGACTTCAACTCCCAGAATTCCTCAGCAAGGCACGCGTTGCCTGGCTGAGGAATTCCACCAGTCATAAAAGGGCCACATTTGAAGACCCCTGCCCTAAACCCTCACGAAGTTCCTTCAGGGGGGCTTATTGGGGTGTGAACAACCCATGCTAGTTTGTTCAAGGAGCCACACTGAAGAGTGAAGAGAAGAGCAACAAAGAGGATCAGGGGCCGGGAAGATTAAACAGATAAGGAACAGTTGCTGGAATTGGGGATGTCTCGTTTAACGAAGAGAAGGACGAGGGGGGACAGGATAGCAGGGTTCCAATATCTCAGGGGCTGCCCCAAAAAAGAGGCAGTCAAGCTATTTTCCAAAGCTCCTGAAGGCAGGAGAAGAAGCAACGGATGGAAACTAATCAAGGAGAGAAGTAACCTAGAACTAAGGAGAAAGTTCCTGACAGTAAGAACAATTAACCAGTGGAACTACCTGCCTCCAGAAGCGGTGAATGCTCCAAAACTGGATGTTTTTAAGAAGAGACTGAACAGCCATTTGTCTGAAATGGTATAGGGTTTCCTGCGTGAGCAGGGGGTTGGACTAGATGACCTCCAAGGTTCCTTCCAACTTTACTATTACTATTGCTATTATTATTATTACAACTTTACAATGCCTTGGTAAGGCCACACTTGGAATACGGCATCCACATTTGGTCACCACAATGTAAAAACGATGTTGAGACTCTAGAAAGAGTACAGAGAAGAGCAACAAAGATGATTAGGGGACTGGAGGCTAAAACATATCAGGAACGGTTGCTGGAATTGGGTCTGTCTAGTTTAATGAAGAAAAGGACGAGGGGGGACAGGATAGCTGCGTTCCAGTATTTGAGGGGCTGCCCCAAAGAAGAGGGAGTCAAGCTATTCTCCAAAGCGCCTGAAGGCAGGACAAGAAGCAACAGATGGAAACTAACCAAGGAGAGAAGCAAGCTAGAACTAAGGAGGAAGAGGAAGAGGAGGAGGAAGAGGAGGAGGAAGAAGAGAAGGAAGAGAAAGTGGAGGAGGAAGAGGAGGACGAAGGAGGAAAAAGAGGAAGAAAAGTAGGAGGAGAAGGATGAGGAGGACTGGGGGGGGGGGTCCCTGGTGGTCTCTGAGCTTGGTTGTTCTCTTGCAGACGTTTCATGACCCAGCTTGGTAACATCGTCAGCACTAGAAGGCTGTGGGGTTTGAAGAGAGGAGCGGGAAAGACGGTCACTTACCAGGTAGTAAATCGAGAGGACTCCTTCCCCGGGTTCAATCAGCCCATCTTTGAGAAGAACCCGGAGCGTGATTCCTCGGCGGGTCAGGAGGCCGCAGCTGCGTCCACCCGGCACGGTTTTTCCCACGCTGTCCTGCTCAGGGTCTTCCAAGCTGGTCTCCAGCTCCTCCTCATCCTCTTCCAGACACTCATCCCCAGCCAGGGATTCCGCATCCATCCCTGGAAATGGACGCAGGAAGCGAATCAGAGGCGGGATCCGGGAGGGAGACCTCATGAACGTCTCCGATTCGTTCTTCCTTTGACCAGGATGAGGGAAAGGCCGCCTTCAGAAGTTGCGGGAGCTTCAACCGTGGAAGCTTTCAAGAAGAGAAATTTCTGACTGCCATCTGTCGGAAATGGTGTAAGGTCTCCTGCTTGGGCAAGGAGGGGGGTTGGACTGGATGACCTCCAAGGTCCCTTCCCACTCTTGTTATTCTATTCTATTCTAAAACACGGAAGGCTTGTCAAACCACCCCACTTCTCCCAGGACAGTCCAACTGCGATACGATATCCCCGGTGGCACGTCCTGCCCTTTTGGCTTGAGTTCCTTTCCGAAAAAAGCTCAAGGTCCTAGTCCTCGTGAAGGCTACATTCCATTTAGGAAGCCAGGGCCAGAAGATGGCTCAGGGCTTGAAGATGGATACCGAGGCCTGGCATGGTTCCCCCTTCCCCCCCCCCCACCTTTATTCTCCACGAAGGGCAAAGACAGCCAGTTTGTTTTTGTGGTGAAGGCTCCAGGCTAGAAACTAGGAGACGGTGAGTTCTAGTCCTACTTTAGGAATGGAAGCCGGGTGGGTGACTGTGGGCCAGTCCCTCCCTCTCAGCCCAACCTACCTTGTAGGGTTGCTGTTCTGGGGAACATAGGAGAAGGAAGGAGTAATATGTATGTTCACGGCCTTGAGTTATTGATAAAAATAATAAAGGCAGGCTAAAGATAGAATAGGTGGCTAGGTAGGTGTAGATAGAGAGAGTCAGAGACAGAGAGAAAGAGAGACAGACAGACAGACAGACACAGACAGATAGATAGATATAATAGAGAGAGAGAGGGGCAGACAGAGGATGGATGGATGGAGGGATGGATGGAGAGACAGACAGACAGACAGACTGATAGATATAGAGAGAGGGGGGCAGACAGGCAGGATGGATGGATGGATGGAGAGAGAGAGAGAGACAGATAGATGACAGACAGACAGACTGATAGACAGATATAATAGAGAGACAGACAGACAGACAGACAGGATGGACGGATGGATGGAGAGAGACAGACAGATGATAGACAGACAGAGACAGACTGATAGACAGATAGATATCATAGGGAGACAGACAGAAAGACAGATAGGATGGATGGATGGACGGATGGATGGAGAGAGAGACAGACAGATGATAGACAGACAGACAGAGACAGACTGATAGACAGATAGTTATAATAGACAGACAGACAGACAGACAGGATGGATGGACGGACGAATGGAGAGAGAGACAGACAGATGATAGACAGACAGAGACAGACTGATAGACAGATAGATATCATAGAGAGGGGGGGCAGACAAACAGGATGGATGGATGGAGAGAGAGACAGACAGATGACAGACAGACAGACAGATATAATAGAGACAGACAAACAGACAGAGGATGGACGGACAGACGGATGGATGGATGGAGAGAGAGACAGGCAGATGATAGACAGACACTGATAGACAGATATAATAGAGAGAGACAGACAGACAGGATGGATGGATGGAGACAGGCAGAGAGAGGATGGATAGAGGGATGGAGACAGACAGACAGACAATAGACAGATTGTTGTGTGTGTGTGTGTGTACAGAGAGAGACAGGCAGACAGATGATGGACGGACAGACGGACAGACAGTCAGATCACCTTTGTGGTGGGCCTCTTTAAATCTTCATTATCGATATGAACTGGGCAATAATTAAGATATAGAAAATAATAGGAGACCCCCCCCAGCCCATCTGGAAAGTCCCAAAGAGACGACCCCCCCCCCCAAAACAGAGGTTTGGAAAAAGGCATCTAGACCAGTCTTTTTCACTCTAGGTAGCCTTTGAGGTGAGCGGACTTCAACTCCCAGAATTCCCCAGCCAGCATGGCTGGCTGGGGAACTCTGGGAATTGAAGTCCAGACGCCTTCAATTCACCGAGCTTGAGAAACGCGTTGACTTTAGCCAGTGCTCCGCAGTCTTTCCTAATGCTTCTCTTTCTGAAGTCTAACAAGGCGTTCCCTCCCTCCCTCCCTCCCTCCCGCAGCAGCCCGGCAGCTTTTCCCGGTGCCGCCCTCTGCTCATGCCCAGAAGCCCTTTGCCAGCGCCGGCAACTGGGTGGAACGAGTTCCCCGCGGATCGGAGGGGTTGGAGGAAGGCGCCCCCCTCCCCACAACTCCAAAGCCTCGCGGACGAGGCCCCCGCAGCCCCCTCCCGCCTCCTTCCCGCCCGCCCTCTGTGCGTGCTCAGAGGCACCCTCGCCTCGTCAGAGCGTCCGCCCTCGGTACCTGCAGCCGCCGCCGCCGCCGCAGCCATGGCCCGGGCGCTGCTCCTTCAGGCCCGCAGCATCCTCGCCCGGCCGGCCGCGGGAGACGGAAACAAAGGGAGGCGGAGAAAAGGCAGGAGCCGGGAAGGAGGCGGAGGAGGAGGAGAAAGGCGGCGGGGGGGGGGAGAGCGAAGGTGGGAAGAGAGAGTGAGGAAGGAGGAGAAGAAGGAGGAGGAGGAGAGGAAGGGAGGGAGGAGGAAGGTTAAGAAAGGAAGAAAAGAAGATGGAAGGGAGAGAGGGAGGAAGGAAGGAAGGAAGGAAGGAAGGAAGGAAGGAAGGAAGGATGGGAGCGAGGAGGAAGGGGAAGAAAGGAAGAAAAGAAGAAGGGAGACGGAGGAGGGAGGGAAGCAGAAGAGGAAGGAAGGAAAGAGGAGGGAGGGAGGGACGAAGGAAGGAAAGATGGGAGCGAGGAGGAAAGGGAAGAAAGGAAGAAAAGATGGATGGGAGGGAGGGAGGAAGGGAGAAGGCAGAAGAAGGAAGGAGGAGGGAAGGAAGGAAGGAAGGAAGGAAGGAAGGAAGGAAGGAAGGAAGGAAGGAAGGAAGGAAGGAAGGAAAGATGGGAGCGAGGAGGAAGGGGGAAAAGGAAGAAAAGAAGAAGGGAGGAGGGAGGGAAGCAGAAGAGAAAGGAAGGAAAGGGAAGGAAGGAAAGATGGATGGGAGGGAGGGAAGAAGGAAGGAAGGAAAAAAGGAGGGAAGGAATAAGTAAAGATGGAGGGAGGGCAAGAGGGAGGTAGGGCGGAAGGAAGGAAAAAGTAAGGGAGGAGGAAGAGATGAAAAAGAAAGGTAGGGAGGGAGGAAAGAAGGAGGGAAGTAAAGATGGAGGAAGGAAGGAAGGAAGGAAGGAAAAAGTAAGGAGGAGGAGGAGACAAAAAACACTGGAGGTCTTTAAGAAGAGACTGGACAATCATTTGTCTGGAATGGTATAGGTCTCCTGTTTGAGCAGGGGATTGGACTAGATGACCTCCAAAGTCCCTACCAACTCTCTTCTTCTTCTTCTTCTTCTTCTTCTTCTTCTTCTTCTTCTTCTTCTTCTTCTTCTTCTTCTTCTTCTTCTTCTCCTCCTCCTCCTCCTCCTCCTCTTCCTCCTCCTCTTCTTATTGTTATTGTTATCATTATTCATTATTATTCATTAGACATGAACCTCAGTCAACTGAATATTCAAATTGGCTGGCGCTGATAGTTGCTGCCAGCATCCTAGGTGTCAACCAGGTACCTCCTTAAAAAAATGTAAGATGTTCCGAGTAGTGCAGTTTTTTGTAGCATTGCTGGAGTTATTGCAGGAAGCTGCAGTTTTTTTATGTATTTTGCAAAATTTTTGGACATAGTTCCCAGTGCCCCAATGACAATGGGTATCACTTACATGTTTCATCCATAATTATGCAGTTTCAATGGCCAGGTTGCAATAACTGGTAATTTTTTCCAGTTATTATTATTATTGTTGTTGTTGTTGTTGTTGTTGTTGTTGTTGTTATTAACAACCGTCCTGCTTAGCCATGGCAACTCTGGTCACAAGCTGAGGACTTCCCTGCACAGGTGGTCCTCCACTTATGACCACAATTGAGCCCAAAATTTCTGTTGCTAAGCAAGACATTTGTTAAGTGAGTTTTGCCTCATTTTATGACCGCTATTGCCACCATTGTTAAGAGAATCACGGCTGTTGTTAAGTTAGTAACCCACTGGTTAAATGAATCTGGCTTCCCCATTGATTTTGCATGTCAGAAGGTCCCAAAAGGGGATCACATGATCCCCAGGACACTGAAACCGTCATAAATATGAGTCAGTTTGCCAAGTGTCTGAATTTTGATCACATGACTATTATGGGGATGCTGCAATGGTCGTAAGTGGGAAAAATGGTCATAAGTCACTTTTTCCAGTGCTGCTGTAACTTTGGTCACTAAATGGATTGCCGTAAGTCGAGGACCACCTGTATAGTCAAAGGAAGTTGGAGGCAGGAAGGAAATGAATTAATTTTTTCAGATTGCAGCAAAATTGTTAGGTGTTCTGAAAAGGTTGCAAGGTAGAATATGGCCACCAGAGGGCACTGCTTCCCCTGCTATATAACACTAGAATTAAACTTTTTATGCCAAGAACAGACGGGTTAAGAGGGGTCTCTGAGGTCATCCAGTCCAACCCCAGGCCTAAAGCAGAGCCACAACTGTAATGTAGAGCTCTCCAGCAAAATTGTGCCTTCCACTTTCTGGGGAAGCTGCTTCTTGTTGGAACAGCAATCATCCTCCAGATGTTTTTCCTGGTTTCCAAGAAAAAAAAGATCAGCCTGTTTGGAAAAAAATTTCATTAAAGAAAAAAAAATATGGAAAAAGGAGCAAAAGTAAACAACTTGGATAATCAAAGGGCTTCCAGAACAGGACTTATTTTCCAGTAGGTTAGAATATTTGAGGGTTGGTCGTTTTTAAAACATTTAAAACTGATTTAAATATTTATTTACAATCTTTTTTAAAAATATTTATTTTAAGCCGATAAAAAGAGGCAGAGGGAACTTGTGAGACTGCTGTCGGCTCAGGACTCCAAACCTAATGGCATGTGCTGGAGAATTCTGGGGATTGAAGTCCCCGCAACTTAAAGCTGCCAATGCTGAGAAACATTGGATTAGATCAGTGTTTCTCAACCTTGACAATTCTAAGGCATGTGGACTTCAACTCCCAGAATTCCACAGCCAGCAATGCTGGCTGTGGAATTCTGGGAGTTGAAGTCCACATGCCTTAAAATTGTCAAGGTTGAGAAACACTGGATTAGATTCATGAGACATAACCTTTTTTTTTTTCTAACTGCAGGTAATCCTTAAGTTATGACCACAACAGAGTCCAAAATTTCCCTTGCTAAGTGAGACATTTGTTGTGAATTTAGCCATTCTATTCTGTTCTGTTCTGTTCTGTCCTCTATTGCTATTCCATTCCATATTCTATTCTGTCCTGTCCTATCCTATCCTATATTGCTGTTCCATTCCATATTCTATTCTATTCTATTCTATTCTCTATTGCTATTCCATTCCATATCCTATACCAGTGGTGGTGAACCTGTGGCACTCGTGCCAGAGTCGACACTCAGAGCCCTCCCTGTGGGCACACACACCATGCCCTGGAGATGGCACTCTTCAATCAGCCACCCGCTAACTCACCGAACTCCCACGTGGCTGGATGCATCCCAGCATGGCTGTTTCCCTCCCCCCCCCCATCCCTTCTGGCCTCGCATGCTCTCCTTTTCCTGGGCACCACTCACTGCATCGCCTCCTCAGCTGTCGGCCGGCCGTCCAGCTCAGAGGCAGCTTCTCTGAACTGCTGGCAGCGGGCTGTGGAGCCCCAGAGTGTGCCAGTCAAAGGGCTGGCAGGCTGTAGCTGCTGATGGACACTGTCGTCCCCCCCCCCATGTACTCGCTGGCCTCTATGTGCGGAGGGCCGATGGTGTCAGGCAGCAACCGCCCCGGCCCCTGCCTCACCTTGCCCTGCGACAATGGCACTCCCGCCCTGCCTCGCCTCGCCTTGCCTCGCCTCACCCCCCAGGACAAGCCTCCTGCCCACCGCCCCACCTGCCAGACACCTCCTGGATCTCCTCCAACCCTGCTCGGCCCCCACAGGCGTCCCTCCCCACGAGCAACAGCGAGGTGACCATGCCCACCTTGCCCACACCCACCCAGTCTGCCGTGACCACAGCCATGCCCACCCAGTGGGCCACGCCCAGCTGGCACCCAGTGATAAATAAGTGGTTTTGGGTTGCAGTTTGGGCATTTGGTCTCTAAAAGGTTCGCCATCACTGTCCTATCCTAGCCTAGCCTAGCCTAGCCTAGCCGAGCCTCTATTGCTATACCATTCCATATTCTATTCTATTCTATTCTATTCTATTCTATTCTATTCTATTCTATTCTATTCTATTCTATTCTATTCCATTCCATATTCTATTCTATTCCATTCTATTCTATTCTATTCTATTCCATTCCATATTCTATTCTATTCTATTCTATTCTATTCTATTCTATTCTATTCTATTCTATTCCATTCCATTCCATTCCATTCCATATTCTATTCTATTCTATTCTATTCTATTCTATTCTATTCTATTCTATTCTATTCTATTCTATTCTATAACATTCCATTCTATATTCTGTTCTATTCTATTCTGTTCTATTCTATTCCATTCCATTCCATTCCATTCCATTCCATTCCATTCCATATTCTATTCTATTCTATTCTATTCTATTCTATTCTATTCTATTCTATTCTATTCTATTCTATTCCATTCCATTCCATTCCATTCCATTCCATTCCATTCCATTCCATTCTATTCTATTCTATTCTATTCTATTCTATTCTATTCTATAGAAATTTCCTCACAGTGAGAACAATTAACCAGTGGAACAACCTGCCTCCAGACGTTGTGGGTGCTCCAACACTAGAGGTTTTTAAGAAGAGACTGGACAGCCATTTGTCTGAAATGGGATAGGGTCTCCTGCTTGAATAGGGGGTTGGTCTAGATCAGGGGTTCTTAACCTTTTTGAACGAATCGCCCCCTTGAACCAATGAGGAAGTTGTCATTGCCCCCCCTCCCCCAACACAACCTCTCAGTCACAACATAGGAAATAATTCTTCAATTTATGCAAACACTTTTTTTGTTTTCTTTAAAATTGTCATCAGGACATATCACTGCAAATAATTTATTTCCAGTCTTTTTCCCATATCTCCCATATTCTGGCCAATGGCGCGCCACTGTATGGGTAGGGGCTGCTGCGCAACGCGCATGAAGATAAGCGATGCGTATTCACATATGTTCTGTACTGAAGCTAGCTGGAGGAACATTTGAAAACACAATTCAATCCACTAATAGCGAGCGATCTGATGTTTTTGTACGACAGATATGCCGCGATTCGCTGTACGAAAAAGTCTCAAAAGTATCCCCAAAACTTCTCGCTCCATCGCCCCCATATCGCCCCTTTTTCGTTCCTTCACCCCCTCATCGCCCCTTTTTCGTTCCATCGCCCCCCTGAAAAATGAAATCGCCCCCTGGGGGGCAATATCGCCCAGGTTAAGAACCACTGGTCTAGATGACCTCCAAGCGCCCTTCCAGTTCTGTTATTCCATTTTACTAAATAAATGGTTGTGAGGATGAGCTGTATGCGCAAAGACTCTGGACTCCTTTAAAGACAAACAGAGGTGGAAAAAAAACAGCTACATCTGCAGCCATTCTCTCCTGCCGCTGTTGCATACACAGCCTCTTCCCCGTCAGCTTTTTTTTTTCTTTAAACAAAGAATAATATTGATTGAAGTTACAAAGGGCACAGCTCCTGGCATGCGGAAAGACAAATAACAGATCGAGGGTGGTGATTTACCAAAAAAAAAAAACCTCCAAAAAGAAGTTTACCTTTCTAGGTTTACGAGCCAGCTAGGAAAGGATGGGCCTGCCTTGTTTTCTGGAAAAATAAACGAGATATTCCAGTTCAAAAAAGAATTGCTGCCAATTTGGGCAGGTTGCTTTTCTCTTAAAGGGAGAAAGAGAGAGATGGGAAGTTTCGCTTTAATTCATGCAGAAGAATTGACCTACTTTCGCTTCAGATAATTTTAGATATTATTAGATTAGACTCTGTTATCCGGTACTGATTTTCAAACACATTTCAACTTTTGTTTCTCTTTAGAACAGTGGTTCTCAACCTGTGGGTCGGGACCCCATTTGGGGTCGAACGACCATTTCACGGGGGTCGCCAAACAATGCAGTCCGCCATTTTTTCCCCCTTTTCCTTAGCTGTGCTACTCCCTTTTATTCTATTGGCTTTTGAAAGCCAATAGAATAGACTCTCTTGAATAGAGTCTAATTCTATTGGCTTTCAAAAGCCAATAGGAATTGTCCAGGCTGTCTCTGCCCTGCTGAGCCCGCCAAAAGTCCCATTCTGCAAACGGTGCTGCACCAGTTGAGTAGTCCTCGACCTACGACCGGTTGAGTAGTCCTCGACTTGGGGGTCACGGCATTAAAAAGGTTGAGAACCACTGCTTTAGAAAGTAGATTCGGATGTAGCGGTAGGACTTGAAAATGAACGAAAAACAGCCCCCCCCCAACTCTCATTTTAGGTGTGTATGAACAGAAGGATAATAATAATAATAACAACAACAACAACGTTGGAAGGGACCTTGGCGGTCATCTAGTCCAACCCCCTGCTTAGGCAGGAAATCCTACACCATTTCGGACAAATGGCTGTCCAATCTCTTCTTAAAAACTTCCAGTGTTGGAGCATTTACTGCTTCTGGAGGCAAGGAGTTCCACTGATTAATTGTTCTCACTGTCAGGAAGTTTCTCCTTAGTTCTAGGTTGCTTCTCTCCTTGATTAGTTTCCATCCGTTGCTTCTTCTCCTGCCTTCACAATCTGAAGATTAGTGTAATGTTTGGGTTCACCTGTTGACTGTTTCTTTTTCTACAAATAGCCCTCAACTTACAACAATTCATTTAGTGACCGCTCAAAGTCACAGAGGCACTGAAAAAAAGGGACTTATGACCATCTTTCACATTTACAACCGTAGCAGCATCCCCCGTGTTCACATGATCAACTGCTTCATATTTATGACGGTCGCAGCGTCCTGGGGTCACGTGATCCTGTTTTTGCGACCTTCAGGCAAGCCAAGTCAATGGGGGAAGGCAGATTCACTTAACAACCTTGTCATTAACTTAACAACTGCAGTGTTTCACTTAACAGTCATCTGGTAGGGTGTCTTAATTTTGAATCCAGGTCATAAGTAGCTCTGGGGCGGTCCATTGTAACTTCGGTCGCAACACAGTCGTAAATCGAGGAGTGCCTTTATCTCTCTCTCTCTCCTCCCCAACTTTCTACCCCCAACTTTTTTTCTTTCCTCTCCCTCTCTCTCTCTTTCTCTCTCTTTTTTTCTCTCTCTCTTTCCTCTCTCTCTTTTTTCTTTTTCCTCTCTCTCTTTCCTCTCTTTTTTTCTCTTTCCTCTCTCTCTCTCTCTGTCTTTCCTCTCTTTTTCTCTCTCTTTCCTCTCCCCCTCTCTTTTTTTCTCTTTCCCCCTCTCTCTCTGTCTTTCCTCTCTCTTTTTCTCTTTCCTCTCCCCCTCTCTTTCTCTTTCCTCCCTCTCTCTTTCCTCCCTCTCTCTCTCTGTCTTTCCTCTCTCTTTTTCTCTCTTTCCTCTCTCCCTCTTTTTTCTTTCTCTCTTCTCCCTCTCTCTTTTTTCTCTTTCCTCTCTCTTTCTCTTTCATCTCTCTCTTCTCCCTCTCTCCTCTCCCTCTTTCCTCTCCCTCTCTCTTTTTCTCTTTCCTCTCTCTCTCTTCTCCCTCTCTCTTTCCTCTCTCTATCTATCTGCCTCTTTTTTCTCTTTCCTCTCTCTCTTCTCCCCCCCTCTCCCTCTCTCTCTTATTTCTCTTTCCTCTCTCTCTCTCTCTCTCTCTCTCTGTCTGCCTCTCTTTTTTTCTCTTTCCTCTCTCTCTTCTCCCTCTCTCTCTCTCTCTCCCCCTCTCCCTCCCTCCCTCTCTCTCTCTCTCTCTCTCTCTCTCTCTGTCTCTGTCTACTGGAGCTCAGCCTGAGGACCAGCTACAGGCTGGTTTCGAACTCTGTCCAGGAGTTCAAACCTCGCCCCCACCCCTGCTTTGCCAAAATCACCCAAAGAGGCTTCTTGAAAGAAAGCTTTCTGCACGTTCTCGGGAAAACCCTGCTCCTCTTCTCCCCTTTCTTCTCCTCCATTTGGAAAACCGAATGCAGCCAGATATGAATCGCCACAGCTGGCTGAGACCAACTGGCCAGGCTAAGTGAATTGTCTACCTCCTCGGAACAAAAGCCAGCCACTTTCTTTCTTTCTTTCTTTCTTTCTTTCTTTCTTTCTTTCTTTCTTTCTTTCTTTCTTTCTTTCTTTCTTTCTTTCTTTCTTTCTTTCTTTCTTCCTTCCTTCCTCCCTCCCTCCCTCCTTCCCTCCTTTCTTCCTTCCTTCCTTCCTTCTTGTGAACTCAAGCATGGAAGAACCCGCTGGGAAAAAAACCTCCGGGGGGGGGGGGCTTCCGCTGTCCAAGGTGCAGACCGACCGAGGACACTAGCCGAGGGGACGGCCCCGGGGAAATTACAGGTGGCTGCCAACCTGGGGTGGGGTGGGGGGGGGGAAATAAAAAAAAAATCAGTGCGGCTGAATTTATTACATTTTTGCTTCCTGGTGCAGATTCCTTAACTCTGCAGAGCCGAGAGAGAAGCAGAGAAAGTCCTTCCTTCCTTCGCTGGATTCGCGGGGCCAGAGTGGCAGGAAGCGATGGCCGCACCGCGCCAGTGGTCAGCCAAAGCCAAGGCCACCCCTGTTCTGCCCCCCCATTACTACGAGGGCTTCCTGGAGAAAAAAAACTCATGGGACCAGGTATGTTTCTCTGGGCTGCTTTAGGAAGAAGAGCCAAAGAGCGTGGGGAAAAAAAAAAAACAGAACTGGGGCTAAGCTGGGCACATCTGGGGGAGGGAAATACAGCTGTTCTTTCCCCCCCACTTCCATAGATAAGGGCAGGGTCTGAATTTTATTTTATTTTTATTTTTTTGTAAAAATTTGTATTTTCAACTTTACAATACATAACCATCTTACAAATACTTCAGATAAAAAAATAAAACAAATTTATTTATTTATTTAATTTATTTATATGCCGCCCAATCCCAAAGGACTCAGGGCGGCGTACAAAATTAAAACAATCATCAACAAAACAATAAAATAATACAATCATACAGCATGTCCGATCATATCCCGCCCCCCCCCCCGGGGACATCAGCCCCAGGCCTGCCGGAACAGGAGAGTTTTAACGGCTTTCTTAAAGGCCGGCAGGGTGGGAGTAGTTCGAACCTCGGGGGGAAGTTGATTCCACCAGGTCGGAGCCACCACAGAAAAGGCCCTTCCCCGAGGGCCCGCCAGCCGACACGGTCTGGCCGACGGGACCCGAAGGAGGCCCAATCTGTGGGACCTCACCGGTCTGTGGGAACTGTGCGGCAGAATGCAGTCCTGTAAGTAACCTGGCCCTATGCCATGAAGGGCTTTAAAGGTGATAACCAACACCTTGAATTGCGTCCGGAGACGTAATTGATACACACATTTGTTCTTGCCTGCCCATTTCCCTGCAAACAGCATCCCACCTCAAACCAACTTGCTTCTTTCCCTCTTTTTCTTCACTCACCCTCTCTCCTCCTTCACCTCCACCTTCCTACTTACTTCTCACCTTCTTCTCCTCCCTCTTGATGCGGTCCAGGGGAAATGCCTGAGCAGTTCCTCTCTCAAAATTAAAACATTAATATTATATACAATAAGACTATTTCTACTTTATCTGAACTACTTAAACTTCAACTCATCCACCAATCTTTTTTATTAATTTTTTTTCCCATCAACGTATGTTAATTTTTCCAATCAACAAGTTGTGGGGAGTTTGCTAAGCTAATACATGTTCACTTCCTAATCCTTCATTCTTTTCTCTACCCAAGAATAAAATAAGTTCCAAATTTTATAATAGTCCGTTTTCTCGTTGTCTTTCAGCCTCATAGTTAGTCTGTTCATCTCTGCACATTCCAATATTTTCGTGATTATTTCTTCTTCTGGTGGCAATCCTGCATTCTTCCAGCACTGTGCAAAAATTGTTCTATAAATTAACAATGTTAACTTCATACAAAGAAAATCTGTATAAAACGTTTTATAGATGGCACCTTCCGCCAGCAAGATTAGCAAAAAATGTTTAAAAATATGTCAGCTAGATGTTGGAAATGTAAACATAACATAGGCACGTATTATCATATTTGGTGGACATGTGGGAAGGCAAAGGCCTATTGGAAAAGCATACATATGTGGTTAGAAAAAATATTGGGCGAACAAGTGGATTTTAAACCTGAACTTTTCTTTTACTAGGCATTATGTCTGAAAAGATTAATGAGCAGAAATTATATTTAATTCTACATATTACCACAGCAGCAGGGTCTGAATTTTAATTGGGGAGGGGGCTATCAAACAGCCTGGTTTGGTTTATCAGGAAGTGTAAGGGTCTGTGAGAAAGATAGAATGAACAAATACTGTATATTCTTGCTTTGACAAAAGGTCTGAAGGGATCTTGGAGGTCTTCTAGTCCAACCCCCTTTGAGAGACGGATGATGTATTGATTCCTAGGAACGGGCAGACAAGAGGCGGCGTAGCCCTCAGCTGTACAGTTAGTCCTCGGCTGACGACCGTTCGTTTAGTGACTGCTCGAAGCTACAACGTGACTCATGATCCTGTTCCACACTTAACGACGGTTGTAGCCTCCTTGTGGTCACGTGACTTACGTTCGGACGCTTGGCCACTGGTTCCTATTTAGGATGGCCGCAGCGTCCCCGGGGGGGGGTCACGCGATCCCTTTTGGGCGACTTTCTGACAAGCAAATTCAGTGGAAGTAGCCAAGTTCCCTTCACAACCAGGTTACTAACAGCTGCTGCAGTTTGCTGAACAACGATGGCGAGAAAGGTCATAAAACGGGGCTAGGCCCCACTGAATAAAGTTGTCGCTTGGCGACATACATGCTGGGCTCAGTTGCGGTCGTACGTCAAGGACTACCCGTGTAAAAGGATGGAGAAAGAGAATCGGGAGGGACCCTCCATAGTTCCTCAGGCTGTAAAAGGGGGGGGATACATTCTAGCTAGGGCAGCGGTTCTCAACCTATGGGTCGCGACCCCATTTGGGGTCGATTGACCATTTCACGGGGGTCGCCAAGCAAGGCTGTCCGCCATTTTTTTCCCCCTTTTCCGGCGGGTGCCTTACCTCCCTTGGGCTGGGCCAGCTGGTGGCCCAGCCGGTGGTCGGCCTGCTCCGTCTCTGCCGCTTGCCAGCTACGCCTCGGCCAGTGCAGGGGGCGGCATCACGCATGCGCAGCGCTCCCGGGCAGGGAAAGTCCTCGACTTACGACCGGTTTAGTCCTCGACTTACGACCGGTTAAGGGTCGCAGCATTAAAAAGGTTGAGAACCACTGAGCTAGGGAATAGTCAGATAAGAGGCCGCCTAGCCCTAGCCTGGCCCACTTCACAAGGTTGTTGTAAGGAACTTTGAGCCAATAATAAATAAATAAATAAATAAACTTTGAGCCAATCACCAGGAGACAGTGAGTTCTAGTTCCGTTTCAGGCATAAAGCCGGTTGGGTAACTTTGGGCCAGTCACCCTGTGAGGGTGAGTTCTAATCCCGCCTTAGGGTGACCTTGGGCCAATCTCTTTCTCTCTTTCTCTTTCTCTTTCTCTCTCCCCCTCCCCAACGGTCGTACAGATGGAAAACGGTCATAAGTCACTTTTTTCAGTGCCGTTGTTACTTTGACTGGTCTCTAAATGAACCGTTGTAACTTGAGGACTACCTGTATTAATTCAGCATTGACAGGGGCTGTCCGTTTACTCCTGGGTGGTGGGCTTCAGGGGCCAGAATGAGGCAAGGGAAAATGGCTCTTGTGGAAAGTATTAGAAAATAAAACATGAACACAAAATATGGAACATTTTCTCTGTGGAAATCTCAGAAGGGGCAAAAAAAAAATGTCCAACTTAGCTGTATCCGTCAGTTGTTGACTGAAGTGGGGGGGGGGGAAAAAGTCAAGATGGCGGACGGGACTGTGGGATCGAAGCCTCCCCTTTTCCCAAATAATCTCATTTAATCATTCCTCTGTTCCCTTTTATTTTTATAGGATTATAAGAAATACTGGGCCGGTCTTTGGGGCTCAACTCTATATTTCTATCAGACCAGCAGAGAAAGTCAGGTAAGTTCAGTGTGTGGTATTGTGTGGTGTGCAAAGCACAGCGAAGCGTTCAACACTCGTTAAGTGGGGCCTTCCAAATTTTGTGCTAGTGTAAATGGGGCCAGTACGGAAAAACATGTTCCCCTTTGGGTGACATCAGATCTCGACTTATTAGACATAATAGTATAGAAGAGAACAGAACAGAGGCACCCACAACTTCTGGTGGCCAGCTGTTCCACTGGTTAATTGTCCTCACTGTTAGGAGAAACATCCTAACAGTGAGGACAATTCATCAGTAGAACAGCTGGCCACCAGAAGTTGTGGGTGCTCCAACACTGGGTTTTTTAAAAAAGAGACAGGACAGCCACTTGTCTGAAATGGCATAGGGTCTCCTGCTTGAGTAGGGGGCTGGATTAGAACAGGTGTCCCCACCCCCGGTTTGTGGACTGGCACTGGGCCGCAGCATGCCAGCAACTAGGCCACACAAACAAGCGAAACCCCATCCATGGGATGTAGGCAGCACATGAAACCACACACCCCACTCCAGTCCGTGAAAAAATCTTTCTCCACAGAACTGGTCCCCAGTGTCCAAAAGGTTGGGGGCCTCTGGACTAGAATACCTTCAAGGTCCCTTCCAGTTCTATTCTTATTGAGAATAGAATAGAATAGAATAGAATAGAATAGAATAGAATAGAATAGAATAGAATAGAATAGAATAGAATAGAATAGAATAGAATAACAAAATAATAATAGAACAGACTAGAATGCAATGGAATGCAATAGAATAGAATAGAATAGAATAGAATAGAATAGAATAGAATAGAATAGAATGGAATGGAATGGAATGGAATAGAATAGAGTAGAATAACAAAATAATAATAGAATAGAATAGAATTACAAAATAATAATAGAATACAATGCAATGCAATGCAATAGAATAGAATAGAATAGAATAGAATAGAATAACAAAATAATAACAAAATAGAATAGAATTACAAAATAATAGAATAGAATGCAATGCAATGGAATAGAATAGAATAGAATAACAAAATAATAATGGAATAGAATAGAATAGAATAGAATAGAATAGAATAGAATAGAATAGAATAGAATAGAATAGAATAACAAAATAATAATAGAATAGAACAGAATAGAGTAGAATAACTTTACTGTCACTTTAAATGTACACTAATCAGCATACATTAAAATGAAATTTCATCGCATTCAGCTCTCCAAGGGTCACTACCTTCAATATACACTCCATAAATCTGACAAAAGATTATTTATGGGTAGATTTGATCCGTCTATACCTCACTTTTTTCAAGAGAGTCCACACATACAAACTCCCCCTAGTTTACAACAACCCTGTGAGGTAGGCTGGTCAGGAAAAGAGGACGGGGTGAAGTAACCCAGTGAATTGTGGGATCCAGTGGGAACTCGAACCCAGAACGTCCAACCTCTGCAACCTCATCCCTAAACTTTATTTATCAATTTTATTTTTGATAAATTGCAAAATAAATTGTTTATCAATTTATACAGGTAGTTCTTGATTTAACATCATAATTGAGCCCCAAATTTCTGTTGCTAAGAGAGATAGTTGCTAAGTGAGTTTTGCCTCATTTTACGACCTTTCCTGCCACAGTTCTTAAGTGAATCACTGCAATTCTTAAGTTAGTAACACGGTTGTTAAGTGAATCTGGCTTCCCCATTGACTTTGCTTGTCAGAAAAGTCGCAAAAGGGGATCACATGATCCCGGGACGCTGCAACCGTCATAAATATGAGTCAGTTGCCAAGTGTCCGAATTTTGATCACGTGACCGTAGGGAATGTTGCAACGGTCCTAAGTGTGAGAAAAAGCAGTCACTTTTTTTTAGTACCATTGTAACGGTCACTAAATGAACTGCTGTAAGTCAAGGACTAGCTGTACTTAGATCTAACTAACTTGTTGAATATTTTTCTCACAAGTGTGGAATGGATTTCTGTCTATTCCTTTTATTCACTGATGATACATTTTGATTGACCGACATTTTAGCGATACATGAAGTCGCTCCAGATAAATTAAGCAGAAGGCTAAAGAATCGAATAGATTTGGGGCCATTAGATTAGTGGTCGATTATTTCCTTTCCACGGCCCTGGATTCAAATCCTCTGCACCTCTAGCTAAAAAAGAGGAATCACATATATATAAGATTTTCCTTTGTTTGAATTTTGGAAAAAGTTGTTGGGCCACAGGATAAAACATTTAATTGGGCATATAGTCAGCAGCCTATATTTCTAAAAAGGACTAGAGGGAATGTAACCAAGAAAGAAGTCAGTCTGCCACGGCAGCTGACTGGAATAAACCGCAACCTTGAGGACTAGAAGCTTGGAAACTGGACTTTTACTAGTAATAATAATAATAATAATAATAATAATAATAATAATAATAATAATAATAATAATAATAATAATAATAAAGTTGGAAGGGACCTTGGAGGTCATCAAGCCCAACCTCCTGCTCAGGCAGGTAACCCTATACCATTTTGGACAAATGGCTGTCCATTCTCTTCTTAAAAACTTCCAGTGTTGGAGCATTCACCGCTTCTGGAGGCAGGTTGTTCCACTGGTTAATTGTTCTAACTGTCAGGAAGTTTCTCCTTAGTTCTAGGTTGCTTCTCTCCCTGATTAGTTTCCACCCGTTGCTTCTTGTCCTGCCTTCAGGGGTTTTGGAGAATAGCTTGACTCCCTCTTCTTTGGGGCAGCCCCTGAGATATTGGAAAACTGCTATCATGTCCCCCCTGGTCCTTCTCTTCATTAAACTAGACATACCCAATTCCATCAACTTTCCCTTATATGTTTTAACCTCCAGTCCCCTAATCATCTTTGTTGCTCTTTGTTTTCATTCTTCTTCACCTCCAGTATATAGAGAAAGTTGATCTGACTGACTTGGTCTCCCTGAATGAAGACAATTGTCCAAGAACTGTGAGTCCCATGTCTACAGAAAAACCAGGATTGACTCTGAAGATGAGAAACCAGGAAGTAAAGTTGAGGGTAACGTATTTCCTTTCGTTACAAAGGGATTTTCCACCCATGAGCTGTTCTTGAAATATAAAAAGTTGTGCACATGGGTGTGATGTGATTAAGCAAGGTAAAGTATGCTAGAACTAAGGTACAAAATCTTTCAAAATTATATAATCTTCTGATTTTTTTTTTAATTTTACTTTAAATCCGGGTCCATATTTGTGTCCTGCTGGAAAAAGATCTGATTAATCTAGAACAGGGGTTTCCAAACTTGGCCACTTTAAGACTTCGTGGATTTCAACTCCCAGAATTCCTCAGCTAGCCACGCTGGTTTGGGAATTCTGGGACTTGAAATCCAAAAGTCTTAAAGTGGCCAAGTTTGGAGACCTCGGATCTAGAATCTAAATTACAACGAAACAAAATTAATTATAGAATTTTGGGGGCTCCATCACTGGAAGGTCTTCAGCTAAGATTGGACATCCATTTTGTCTGAGATAGTCTGAGGAGTCCCGTGTGGGCTGGGGGCTGAACTAGATAGGTCCCTTTATAACTCTATGGCTCTTAATTCCATGATCTCCAAGGTGTCTTCCAACCGTGTGACTCTATGATTCCATGACCTCCAGGGTTGCTTCCAAACCTGTGACTCTGTGATTCCAAGATGTCCAAGGTCCATTTCAGTCCTGTGACTGTATGATTCCATGACCTTCAAGTTTGCATCCAAACTTATGACCCCATGATTCCACAACCACCTTTGCAACTCCATGACTCCATGATTTCCATGACCTCCAACGTCCCTTCCATCCCTGTCACTCTGTGATTCCATGAGCACCCTTACAACCCCATTCCTCCATGATTCCATGACCTCCAAGGTCCCTTCCATCCCTGTGACTCTGATTCCACGAGCATCCTTACAACCCCATTCCTCCATGATTCCATGACCTCCAAGGTCCCTTCCATCCCTGTGACTCTATGATTCCACAACTGCCCTTACAACCCCATTTCTCCGTGATTCCATGACCTCCAAGGTCCCTTCCATCCCTGTGACTCTATGATTCCATGAGCACCCTTACAACCCCATTCCTCCATGATTCCATGACCTCCAAGGTCCCTTCCATCCCTGTGACTCTATGATTCCACAACCACCCTTACAACCACATTTCTCCGTGATTCCATGACCTCCAAGGTCCCTTCCATCCCTGTGACTCTATGATTCCACAACCACCCTTACAACCACATTTCTCCGTGATTCCATGACCTCCAAGGTCCCTTCCATCCCTGTGACTCTATGATTCCACAATACTAAACTTTTCCTAATTCTTGCCTCACACGGACTTTGTTTTTTCCTTTACAGATGGAAAACCTGGAACAACAGGAAATGTGGAAAGGTTTTATACTCACAGTGGTGGAGGTAGGGGGTCATTTATTCTCTGCCAGCCTTCTTAAACAATAAGAATGTCTTGCAAATTATTTATTTTAAATTGCAAATTATTTATTTTAAATAACCAGCGTGGCAGGGCACCAACGCTTAAAATTGAACGGGAAGACAAACCTCCACGGGTCATAGGATCAAAATTTGGACGCTTGGCACAAAAAGAAAGCTAGATTTAAAAAATGGGATTCTCTTTCTCTTCCTTTTTTTCTCTCTTTTTTTTGTTGACTGATAATGGAAGAGCTTAAAATCTTACTTAATGGGCCAAAGAGATCTTTAAAGATACTGATTGATTTAATATTTAGGACTTAGATTTATAAGGGAAATGAAAATTAGCTATTATATTATAGTTTTGAATTGCAAACGGAAGTTGGTTTGTGACAATCAAAGATTTTTTTTTCCTTTTTTTTATTTTAGACCAACAAAACAAAACAAAGCACAACAAACATTACACACATACACACGTAATATATCCTTTTTTGTTAACAGCAATTTGTAACAGTACTCTTCTATTCTTTACATTTCCCCCCTCTTTCTGACAATCAAAGATATTTTATTAGTAAATGATGAGGTACTAGGACAGTGCTTCTCAACCTGTGGGTCGGGACCCCATTTGGGGTCGAACGACCATTTCACGGGGGTGGCCAAACAAGGCTGTCAGTCATTTTCCCCCCTTTTCTTTGGCCACGCCCCTGGCACCCGGTGATGTATAAGTGGTTGGGGGTCACCACAACATGGGGAACTATATTATGGGGTCGCGGCATTAGAAAGGTTGAGAACCACTGTACTAGGATGAGAAATAGACCATACTTGTGAAATAAAGTAAGAATGTAATTAACTGAACCATATGTGTATTTTAGATAACGATAACTATTTTGTAATGAAATAAGGAAAATTTGGGTTATCCGAAGTCTAAATATTATGGATATTAAAGGCTAAATTGGAACACGGTAATTGAAATTAGGTAAAACTTAAAAAACAGGACTTGGATATGTATAAGTAAAATTATATTGACAAATGTATTGATTGATTGAGCTACAATTACAAATGTATTAACTTGAATGTGATATAATAACTAAGGGAAATAGAGAGGGAACTTTTAATGAGATACGTACAAAAGACTTTGTTACTGGACTATTGATTACCCAATCACCACGCTACTTCCTAAACATTTGGATGTAAAATTGAAAAATTAGTAAAACTTGTTTGGAAAAAAAAAATTGGACGCTTGGGGACTGACTCACATTTGCAACGGTCACAGCATCCCGGGGGGGGGGTTCCTGTGTTCCCCTTTTCCGACCTTCCGACAAGCAGAGTCAATGTGGGAAGCCAGATTCACTTAACAACGGGGGACTCACTTAACAACTGTGGTGAGAAAGATTGCAAAATGGGGCAAAACTCACTTAAAAAACCTCTAAGCAACACAGGTTTGGGGCTTGATTGTGGTCATAAGCTGAGGACTACTTGCTAATCACGCGACTTTCCTTCGAAACTAAATAGCCCCGGAACAAGCGTGAAGGTGATTTATAAATGTTTTCTAGAGCAGGGCTTTTCAACCTTTTCACCCATTGTACCACTTTTAGGATATGGCAACATCCGAGTACCACCAGTCGCCTAGCAAGGTGTCAAAAACTTGATGACCCCCCCCAAAAAAAGGAAAAAAGTGATAAGGTACAGGTAGTCCTCGACTTACAACAATTCGCTTAATGACTGCTCAAAGTTACAATGGCACTGAAAAAAAGTGCCCCCCAAGCCACAGCCGAGCAAGACACCTGCCTGCCTGCCCACCTGCGCTCTTCCTCCTGTCCGAGGTTTTCATTGTTGTGAGAATTTCTGCTGAGGATTAGCAACGGGGTGGGGTGGGGGGGTGTTTGGTTTTTATTCTCCCCCGTCTGCTGGGGGTTGCAGCAGGTTTTGGTCACTTCACATGACCCTGGGACACTGTGACCGTCATAAATATGAATCGGTTGCCAGGCTTCTGAATGTAAATCACAAGACCCTGGAGAGGCTGCAACATTCCAGCTGATCGGCGCTTCTTCTGGGCTCAGCAGAAGCACCAGGATCAGCGCCGAGCTCCAGCTGGAGCCTGGCACTGATCCTGGCGCTTCTGCTGAGCCCTGACAGCCCTGCAGCTCCAGCCGTCTCTCGCTCAGGCTTGTGCAGTGCTGCCACCGGTTCAGCTCATTCCCCTCCCTGCTACCCCTTTGCTAGGAAGGCCGCGTACCACCTGCCAGGTGCCAATGTACCACAGGTGGTACCCGTACCACTGGTTGAAAAGCCTTGTTCTAAAACATACATTTGACGTTGGGCACCAGCTCAGCCTCTCTTTTGCTGTCCTTAGCTGAGGATCCCGCCGTCTGTCTCTTTGCTGCCCGGACACCTCTACAGGTTGTCTGAAGCCTTGGAGAAGGAGAAAGAGAGGCGATGCAACTTGTGTGCGAATGTCGAAAGGGAAGAGAAACTGCCCAAGTGAGTAGGGTTGCGTGCTGCTTGCTGTGCTTGTTTCCATCTGTTGTGATGAAAATCGGAAGTGGTTTTTACTGATCCCTTTCAAAAAAACCGTTTACGTTGTGAATGACATTACAGTCACTTCAAGCCAAGTTTGGTGTAGTGGTGAAGGGACCAGCCTAGAAACCAGGAGATGGTGAGTTCTAGTTCCGTCTTAGGTATGAAAGCCAACTGGGTGACTTTTGGACCATTCACCAGGAGACTGGGAGTTGTAGTCCCGCCTTAGGTGTGAAAGCCAACTGGGTGACTTTTGGACCATTCACTAGGAAACTGGGAGTTGTAGTCCCGCCTTAGGTATGAAAGCCAACTGGGTGACTTTGGGGTCAATCACCAGGAGACTGGGAGTTGTAGTCCCACCTTAGGTATGAAAGCCAACTGGGTGACATTGGGCCATTCACCAGGAGACTGGGAGTTGTAGTCCCACCTTAGGTATGAAAGCCAACTGGGTGACATTGGGCCATTCACCAGGAGACTGGGAGTTGTAGTCCCGCCTTAGGTGTGAAAGCCAACTGGGTGACATTGGGCCATTCACCAGGAGACTGGGAGTTGTAGTCCCGCCTTAGGTGTGAAAGCCAACTGGGTGACATTGGGCCATTCACCAGGAGACTGGGAGTTGTAGTCCCACCTTAGGTATGAAAGCCAACTGGGTGACTTTGGGGTCAATCACCAGGAGACTGGGAGTTGTAGTCCCGCCTTAGGTATGAAAGCCAACTGGGTGACTTTGGGGTCAATCACCAGGAGACTGGGAGTTGTAGTCCCGCCTTAGGTATGAAAGCCAACTGGGTGACATTGGGCCATTCACCAGGAGACTGGGAGTTGTAGTCCCACCTTAGGTATGAAAGCCAACTGGGTGACATTGGGCCATTCACCAGGAGACTGGGAGTTGTAGTCCTGCCTTAGGCATAAAGGCCAACTGGGTGATTTTGGCCCATTGACCAGAAGACTGGGAATTCTAGTCCCGCCTTTGGCATAAAAGCTGTCTGGTGACTTGGGCCAATCACCAGGAGACAGTGAGTTCTAGTCCTGCCTTAGTTCTGAAAGCTGGCTGGGTGACGTTAGGCCAGCCCATCTCACAGGATCGTTGTTATTGTAGGGAAAAAAGGAAGAGGAAGTTGGATGTGTTTGCTACCTTGAGTTATTTATAAAATAATAAAGACAGGATCAAAATCTAATAAATAAATAAATATGAGAATGAGCAGATAGGGGAGGTCTGGAGTCGAGTGCTTGTCATTGACCAACAGTGTTGCACGCTCTTAAGGTTCTGCTTTTCTTTCTTTCTTTCTTTCTTTCTTTCTTTCTTTCTTTCTTTCTTTCTTTCTTTCTTTCTTCCTTTCTTTCTT
The DNA here is from genome assembly GCF_016545835.1 of Crotalus tigris. Classification (NCBI taxonomy): domain Eukaryota; kingdom Metazoa; phylum Chordata; class Lepidosauria; order Squamata; family Viperidae; genus Crotalus; species Crotalus tigris. Next base: position 277,686 of record NW_024100636.1, read on the forward strand.
TCTTTCCTTTCTCTTTCCTTCCTTTCCTTCTTTTCCTTTCCTTTCTTTTCCTATCCTCTCCTTTCCTCTTCTCCATCTTCCATCCCATCCCATCCATCCCTTCCCTCTTCCTTTCCTTCCCTCTTCCTTCCCTCTCCTTTTCTTTCCTTTCCTTCCCTTCCCTCTCCTCTCCTTTTCCTCCCTCCCTCCTTCTTTCCTCCCTCTCTCCCTCTTTCCTTTCCTCTCCTCTTCTCCATCTTCCATCCCATCCATCCCTTCCCTCTTCCTTTCCTTTCCTTTCCTTTCCTTCCCTCTTCCTTTCCTTTCCTTTCTTTTCCTTTCCTTTCATTTCCTCTCCTCTCCTCTTCTCCATCTTCCATCCTATCTCATCCATCCCTTCCCTTTCCTCTCCTTTTCTTCCCTCCCTCCTTTCCTTTCCTCTCCTCTCCTCTCCTCTCCTCCTCTCCTCTCCTCCATCTTCCATCTCATCCCATCCATCCCTTCTCTCTTCCTTTCCTTTCCTTTCTCTTTCTCTTTCTCTTTCTCTTTCTCTTTCTCTCTTTTCTTTCCTTTCTCTCCCAGCTGTTTCTTCAGGGTCTCCAGACTGGAGGCAGTGGAGCTTCTGGAGCAGAACGAAAATTATGGGAACATGTTGCTACGTCCTGGACAAGATGGGAAGAGTTTCTCGTTGACCATTCGGCAGAAGGCGAACGGGTGAGTTAGCCGGGCAAGAGCTCGGCTTACAAGGCGGGCCTTTCCTCCTTTCAAGATCCAGTGACAGGTAGTCCTCGGTTTACGACCACAGTTGAGCCCCAAATTTCCGTTGCTCAGCGAGACAGTTGTTAAGGGAGCTTTGCCCCCTTTTATGACCTTTATGGCCACCGTTGTTAAGTGGAATCGCTGCAGCAGTTCAGTATAGCAACAGGGTTGTTAAGTGAATCTGGCTTCCCCCGTTGACTTTGCTTGCTAGAAGGTCGCAAAAGGAGATCACGTGACTGCTTAAGGTAGACTGCGCTGGAAGATGGAGTCTCAACATATGTCACTTTTTTTTTTCAGCGTTCTTATAACTCCAGGCACTGAATGAACATTTTGTAAGTCGAGAATGACCTGTATGGAAGTATTTTTCCCTCCCCCCTTTTTTACACTGAAAACTAGGGAGGGTTTGAAATATTTCCCTTGCCCCCCCCCCTTTCCTTCTGTGGGCTGAGAAACCTTGGTTAAATTGGAATATTGATGAGAAACTAAAAGATTGGGTAAAAATTAATAACAGGGTATGGATTGTCTATAAAGATTGAATGTAATTAAGACACGCATTAGCTAAACATTGATTGATAAATGCAATAATTATGCCCTTATTGAACTGATATAATTAGAAATGTATCCAACCTGAACATGAGACAGTGATTGTTAAGGGGAAAAGAGAAGAAATATCTGATGTTGTAACCTGAGATTTGCACTAAGATTTTGTTATTGAGCTTTTGATTAACCCAGTCATCACGTTGCTTTTTAAATATTCAAATGTAAAATTGGATAATTAATAAACTATTATAAAAAAAATAAAAAATAAAAACAAGCAAATAAATAAATCTGCACGAATGTGAGGAGCTGAAGCTTTGCATTGCCAAGCCTGTGTTTTGCCTTCTGACCTTGGAAATGACCTAAATAAAAATCAGGTCCGGGGACGAAACTCAGCAGAGGAGAGAATTATAATTCCGTTTTATATTCTTCACAGAGCCGTAAGCATCAAGCACTATAAAATCAACGCTGTCGGTGGAGAATACATCATTGTCATGGAAAAGCCGGTAAGGGGGACCGGGAGGGAAGGTTGGGGGGGGGGAGTGGATTAAGGCAAACCAGGTTTTTAGAAAGAAATGAGGAAAGAACAGACCTTGACCAGACAACTTTATCAAGTTATTCGTTTAAAATATATAATGTTTAAAATGGACAAGTTCCCCACGTTACCAGATCTCATGCAATTATAGATTATAGGTGGGGGGTTTCTTTCTTTCTTTCTTTCTTTCTTTCTTTCTTTCTTTCTTTCTTTCTTTCTTTCTTCTTTTTCTTTCTTTCTTTCTTTCTTTTTTCCTTTTTCCTTTCTTGTCTTTCTTCCTTCCTTCCTCCTCCCTGTTTCCTTCCTTCTTTCCCTCCCTCCGTTTTTCTTTCCTTTTCCTCCCTCTTTCTTCCTTTGTTCCTCCTTCTCTATTTCCATCCTCCTTTTCTTCCTCCCCTCCTTCTCCTTCCTTCCTTCCTTCCTTCTCTATTTCCATCCTTCCTTCTCTAATTCCTTCCTCCACTCCTTCTCCTTCCTTCCTTCCTTCTCTATTTCCATCCTTCCATCCTTCCTACTTTATTTCCCTCCTTCCCTCCTTCTCCTTCTTTCCTTCCTTCCTCCTTCTCTATTTCCATCCTTCCTTCTCTAATTCCTTCCTTCCTTCTTCTCTTTCCATCCTTCCTTCCACCTTTCCTACTTTATTTCCTTCCTTCCCTCCTTCTCCTTCCTTCCTTTAATATTTTTCCTTCGTTCCTTCCTTCCTTCCTTCTCTATTTCCTTCCTTCCCTCCCTCCTCCTTTCTTCCTTTCCCTCCTTCCCTTTCCCTTCCTCCTTCTCTATTTTCATCTTTCCTTTCTTCCTACTCCTTCCTTCCTTCCTTCCTTCCTTCCTTTCTTCAGCTCAAAACAGCTGAGAGTTTACAAATGTCTGGAAATTCAGCGGCAGCGCTGTGAGTTTTTCAGTCGGTTCCATAAACGCTCCCATCCCCTCTTCCATCCCATCCTCTCCCCTTCCTCGCTTCTCTTCCTGCTCAGAATTACTGCTCTTCCCTCCTGGCTGTGCTGGACTTCTTCATCGCCAAGACCAACGGGGTCCTGGTGCCGCTCAGCGTGGAGAAGAGCTACGCCATGGCGCTGGGTAGGCCTCCCCCAGATCTGGAATTGTTTTGGGAATCCTTGACTTACGACCGCAATGGAGTCCAAAATTGTTGTTGCTAAGCAAGGCGGTTGTTTTGCCCCATGACCTTTCTTGCCCCGGTCGCTAAGCGAATCACTGCAGTTGTTCAGTGAGTCACACAGCCGTTAAGCGAATTCAGCTTCCCCATTGACTTTTGCTTCTAGAAAAGTCACACAAAGGGGTCACGTGACCTCTGCACACGGCAACCGTCATAAATACGAACCAGTTGCCAAGCGTCTGAATGTAAATCAGGTGACCAGGGGGAGGCTGCAACAGTCGTAAGTGTGAAAAACGGTCCTTAAAAAAATCACTTTTTTCAGTGCCATTGTAACGAACGGTCACTAAACGAACGGCTGTAAGTCAAGGACTCCTGTAGTCAGGTTGCCGTCAGAAGCACCCCCCCCCCCAGTTTTCTACTAGGTCAGGGGGTTTTCAACCTTGGCTCTTTTCTGACCCATGGACTTCAACTCCCAGAATTCCTCAGCCAGCCACACTGAGGGGAAAGGGAGAGGTTTCCAAGCTGAGCTATGCTGGCTCAGAAATTCTGGGAGTTGAAGTCCACGAGTCATGAAGGGGCCATAGTTCCCCCATGCTGGCTCAGGAATTCTGGGAGTTGAAGTCCACGAGTCATAAAAGAGCCAAGGTTGCCTACCCCTGACCTATACCATCTCAGACAAGTGACTCTCTAGACCATGGGTAGGCAACCTTGGCTCATTCATGACTCATGGACTTCAACTCCCAGAATTCCTGAGCCAGCCATGCTGAGGGGGAAAGGAGAGGTTTCCAAGCTGAGCCATGCTGGCTGAGGAATTCTGGGAGTTGAAGTCCACGAGTCATGAAAGAGCCAAGTCTGAAGACCCCTGCTCCAAAGGTACAAACCAGTAGTTCCACCGGATGTAGAGTTGGTCTATAGAAGGGGTGGGGAACCTTGGCCCTTTTATGACTCGTGGACTTCAACTCCCAGAATCCCTGAGCCAGCCACGCTGAGGGAACAGGGAGAGGTTTCCATGCTGAGCCATGCCGGCTCAGGAATTCAGCCATAAAAGAGCCAAGGTTGCCTACCTCTTGTACTAGGTCTTGTTTCCTTTCCAGAGGTCATGGAGATGGATCAGGAAAGGGAGCAGAGGACCTTGGAGTCCATCTTTGAGCCTGATGACCCTCCACCACCTTTTAAAGGTACTTCGATGCCAACCCCGAGGCTGAATTCTCACCTGGATCATGGATCCATCTTTTCCATCCTTTACTCCAGCTTCAAATTTGCACGCAAATGCTATGACACTTCCACAAAATTTTATTTGCCAAGGGCTAGTTCTACACACACACACACACACACACACACACACACACACACCACAAACACAATAACACACACACAAGTGACATGGCATGCCTAGGGAGGATAAGAACAACCTTGCCCCCAGAGGTGGGGAAAGACCCCAGTCTCCTAGCCTTCTGCAAAGGGGTCAACATTTGGCTCTGCAGCCTTGCGTGAGTGGGGGTGTCGCTTGAAAGCCCCCCCACACACACCTCCACCTGTAATAATCCAAGACAAAATGTCCCTCTTGGATTGGCCACCCCCCCCTTGAATGTTTAATAATTATATAATATAATTTGGAAATGTTTATCCCTAATTTAATTTTTAATTTCTCACATTAACTTTTAGACATTTTATTTATCGGTTATATTGTAGTGTGCCCTGCCCTGAGGCCCTTTTTGAAGGAGATGCGTGGTTTAGAAATATGAAATATAGATGATGGATGGATGGATGGATGGATAGATAGAAAGAAATTGATAGATGATAGAATAGAATAGAATAGAATAGAATAGAATAGAATAGAATAGAATAGAATAGAATAGAAAGATAGATAGATAGATAGATAGATAGATAGATAGACAGACAGACAGACAGACAGACAGACAGACAGACAGATAGATAGAAATTGATAGATGATAGGGTAGATGGAAACAGATAGATAGATAGATAGATAGATAGATAGATAGATAGATAGATATTGATAGATGATAAGATAGATGGAAACATAGATAGATAGACAGACAGACAGATAGATAGATAGATAGAAATTGATAGATGATAGGGTAGATGGAAATAGATAGATAGATAGATAGATAGATAGATAGATAGATAGATAGATAGATAGATAGATGACAGATGATAAATGACAGACAGATAGATGATAGACAGATGACAGACAGACAGATAGATAACACAGACAGGCAGACAGACAGATGACAGACAGATAAATGACATAAATGGATGACAGATAGATAGATGACAGACAGACAGGCAGATAGACAGATGATAGAGTAAATGGATTGATCAGCTTGGCTGGAATCTGCCCACTGCAGATAGTCCTCAACATACGACCACAATTGACTCCAACATTTCCGTTGCTAAGTGAGACAGCTGTGAAATGAGTTTTGCCCCATTTTACGACCTTTCCTGCCACAGCTGTGAAGTGAATCATTGCAGTTGTTAAAAACAATCTTCCCCCCCCATTAACTTCGCTTCTCAGAAAGCCACAAAAGGGGGATCCCTGGACACCCCCCCCGGGACGCTGCAACCGTCATAAATATGAGCCATTTTGCCAAGCGTCCAAATTTTGATCACGTGACTCTGGGGGAGGGGAGATGCTGCAGCGGTCGTAAGTGTGGAAAGGGGCCCTTTTTTCAATGCCGTTGTCACTTCAAACGTCACTAAGCAAATGGCTGTAAGTCGAGGACCACCTGTTTGTCTGTTTGCGTGCAGGTAACCTTGTGGGAAAAAAGAGCATGGCATCCCCTAATTCTTGGCTATGCCCGCCCCTTCCTCTGCCACCGATCGTGCCCATCCCACCCCCGCGCCGGGCATCGGCCCCCCAACCCATTCATGTCTATGAGGAGGAAGACCCTCCCCAGAAGACGTACGTGAACGAAGAAGGTGAGTTGAGAACGGTGGACCACGTGAGTGATATTACTATTGAACAACAGCCCTGGCAGGTAGGCCAGGTTAGAAGAGACAGATTTTGGAATGCAGGTGTTTGCGAGGAGTGTAGAAAAAGTCAAAATGGATGTTGTAACTGTGAAACGTGGAATCTTTCCCCTTTGGGAGATTTTATGTTGGTTTTCTAGGTTTTTAATCTTAAATTATTCTGATTTTTTTAACGTTAATTTCACGGATTGTATCGAACGCCATCTCTTTGAGGGAGAGGGTGGTGAGGAAATGTGAAATATAAATAAATAACCATGGTTTGTTGGTATTTCAAAGGCTGATTCCTTTCCATATGGGCAAACCACGGGTCCGATTGTAGATTCCAAGCAGTCCTTGACTTATGACTGAATGTTTAGCGACATTCGCAACAAGAACAGGTGCTTTATGGCCCATAAATCACTTCTGGCTGTCATAAAATGGGGTCTGATTTGGGATTGTGGGCTAGTCCTCGACTTACGACTGGCCATTTAGGTTGAGGACCCCCGATTTAAGTGAATCCCTGCGGTGATTCAGTTAGTAACCGGGTTGTTAATTGAATCCGCCTTCCCCGTTGACTTTGTTTCTTAGAAGGTCGCAAAACAGGATCACATGATCCCAGGACACTGCAACCGTCACAGATATGAAGCAGTTGTACCAAGCATCCAAATTTGGATCACTTTAACCGCAGGGATGCTGCAATGGTCCAAAGTGTGAAAAACAGTCACGTTGGGTTTTTTTTTTAGTGCCGTTGTAACTTCCCACGGTCACTAAGTGAACTGTTGTAAGTCAAGGACTAACTGTACTGCTTTGGTAGGAATGAAGATTCTGCAGTGAGAACTGAGGTGTGCTGTCCCTACTTTTCCCTCTGCAGCGTGGGATCGCCCCGGAGACCAGGAAACAAGATGGAATGGACCCCCACCACCTGTTCGTGTACCTCCCAAGCCGCCACGGAAGCCCCCGAAGTTAGGTATGGTTTCTGAGACCCCTGCCCAGTGGTGGGATTCAGCCGGTTCATACCGGTTCAGCAGAATCGGTAGCTAAATTCTGCTGAGTTCGGCGAATCGGCTGAATGCTTCCAGCCAGTCTAGGCCTCAGAGGCCTGTAGGAGCCCTCCCAGGCCTAAAATGGCCTGCTGGAAGTACATGGATGCCACTTCCGGAAGACCAGTCTAGGCCTCAGAGGCCTGTAAGAGCCCTCCCAGGCCTAAAATGGCCTGCTGGAAGTACATGGATGCCACTTCCGGAAGACCAGTCTAGGCCTCGGAGGACCAGGCCTACATCCAATAAGAGAACCCGGTTATTCAGGTACTTGAATCCCACCACTGCCCCTGTCCTTGTGTCGCGACAATTATTGTCATCCAGCAACAAAAGCCACAAGCTAGTTCAGTCTGTCCAGATGTGTTCACTTCACAGGACGATGCTCAATGTACTGTATCAAAAAGGGCCTTGAGCTGTTGAATCCTGGTCTTTCTCTCTCTTTTTAAAATAGGGATTCTAGTCCTCATGATGCTGCCAATTTATATGGGAGTGTTGGATCTTATGTGCTAAGGCAGGTAATGGGCCAGTGGGCAGGATCTCTTCTAGGATTGAAGGAGGACTTAAGCAAATCTCTCTTCCCGGTCTTATATGCCGTTGGAATTTGGGGATGCAGGTAGTCCACTTGCGATGTTTCATTTAGTGACCATTCAAAGTTATGACGGCACTGAAAAAAAGTGACTTATGACTGTTTTTCACACCACCGTTGCAGCATCTCCCTGCTCAGCTGATCCAAATTCAAATGCTTGGCAACCGACTCATATTTATGACGGTCGCAGTGTGGTAGGATAATGTGATCCCCTTTTGCGACCTTCAGACACGCAAAGCCAGTGGGGAAGCCGGATTCACTTAACCACCGTGTGACTAACTTAACTGCGGTGATTCACTTAACAACAAGGACAAGAAAGGTCATAAAATGGGGCAAAATTCGTTTAACAACCGTCTCAGTTAACAACAGAAATTTTAGGCTCAGTTGTGGTAAGTTGAGGACTTACCTTATTTTTATAAGGGTTGTAGCATCCCAGGATCACGTGACGGCCATTGGCGAACTCCCCCGCTATTTTCCCCACAAGCAAAATTGATGGGGTAAGCTGAACTCGTTTAATGACCATGGCAAAAAAGTAGCAAAATTGGCTTAAAAACTGCATTGCTGGCTATGGAAGTTCCAGGTCTGTCGTAGGTCGAGAACTACCTGTATTTATCACATAACAAGGTTAAGGATAGGATAGGATAGGATAGGATAGGATAGGATAGGATAGGATAGGATAGGATAGGATAGAAAATATGGAATAGAATAGAAAATAGAATAGAACAGAATAGAATAGAAAATATGGAATAGGATAGGATAGGATAGAAAATAGAACAGAACAGAACAGAATAGAATAGAAAATATGGAATAGAATAGAAAACATGGAATAGGATAGGATAGGATAAGATAGGATAGGATAGAAAATATGGAATAGAATAGAATAGAATAGAATAGAATAGAATAGAAAACATGGAATAGAATAGAATAGAATAGAGAATAGAACAGAACAGAATATAGAATGGAATGGAATGGAATGGAATAGAATAGAATAGAATAGAATAGAATAGAATAGAATAGAAAAAACATGGAATAGAATAATAAGAACAGAATAGAATAGAATAGAATAGAATAGAATAGAATAGAAAAATACATGGAATAGAATAATAAGAATAGAATAGAATAGAATAGAATAGAAAAAACATGGAATAGAATAATAAGAATAGAATAGAATAGAATAGAATAGAATAGAATAGAATAGAATAACAGAGTTGGAAGGGACCTTGGAGGTCTTCTAGTCTAACCCTAACCAGTGGTGGCGAACCTATGGCACGGGTGCCAGAGGCGGCACTCAGAGCCCTCTCTGTGGGCACGCGCGCCGTCGCCCCAGTCCTAGGCCTTCAGCTGGGTTTTATAAAACCTTTTCACTTTAGGCCTCTGCCGCCGTGTGCAAAAAAAAAAAAAAAAGGTTCAATCAATCAGTCAATTTCAACTTCTCGCGGGGAAAAAAAAGATCGTGCAAAGTTAGAATTGATTGATTGAACTTTTTAGCCCTACCCAGTCTGCCGTTACCACCGCAGCCACACCCACCCAATGGGCCACGCCCACCCGGCACTCGATGCATAAGTGGGTTTTGGGTTGCAGTTTGGGCACTCAGTCTCTAAAAGGTTCGCCATCACTGCCCTAGACCATTTCAGACAAAATTGCTGGAGAGCTGATCTGGTTAGGCCAAGGCTACTCTGTCTTGTAAACCCTGTTTGCTTTTTTTTAAAATCTCTTAAAGGTAGCCTACTCGAGGGTCAATCTGCCGCCAGGCCCGGGGTACCTTCCACCAAACAGGAGACTCCATTATTCAGAAGCGCCCCCAATGGTAAGTTAGTTTCTCGTGTATAAATCCCTACAGCAGTGGTTCTCAACCTTTTTAATGCCGCGACCCCCAACCAGTCGTAAGTCGAGGACTACTCAACCGGTCGTAAGTCGAGGACTACTCAACTGGTGCAGCACCGTTTGCAGAATGGGACTTTTGGCGGGCTCAGCAGGGCAGAGACAGCCTGGACAATTCCTATTGGCTTTTGAAAGCCAATAGAATTAGACTCTATTCAATAGAGTCTATTCTATTGGCTTTCAAAAGCCAATAGAATAAAAGGGAGTAGCACAGCTAAGGAAAAGGGGGGGAAAAATGGCAGACTGCGTTGTTTGGCGACCCCCGTGAAATGGTCGTTTGACCCCAAATGGGGTCCCGACCCACAGGTTGAGAACCGCTGTCCTACAGGATTCCATCAAGATGTCATTAAGCACGGGTAGTCCTCGAATTACGACCACAATTGAGCCCTTTGTGTGAGTGGAGCCAGAACCGAAAAATGAGAGATTCGTGTTCCCTTTGGGGGGTGACTCCAGATGTCGGCTTATTTACGGATAGATTTGATCCATCTACACCTCACTTTTTTCAAGAGAGTCCAGGTGTCACGCATACAAACTCCCCCTACTTTACAACAACCTGTGAGGTAGGCTGGGAAGGAAAAGAGGACCGGGAAAAGCAACCCAGTGAATCGTGGGATCCAGTGGGGACTCGAACCCAGAACGTCCGACCTCTGCAAGCTAAACTGTATTCATTTATCAATTTATTTCCGATACATAATTTTTCTCGCTAAGCGGGACATTGGTTAAGTGCGTTTTGCCCCGTTTTACGACCTTCCTTGGCACAGTTGTTAAGTGAATCGCCGCAGTTGATAATTTAGTCAAACGGTCGTTAAGCGAATCCGGCTTCCCCCCCCTATCATCGACTTGGCTTGTCAGAAGGTTGCAAAAGGGGATCGCGTGACCCCCCCCGGGAATGTTGCAACCGTCGTAAATGTGAGTCACTTGCCAAGCGCCTCAATTTGGATTCCTTTCCATTAAACACCCCGTTGTAACTTCAAATGTTCATAAAAGGAGCAGTCGTTAAGTGAGGACTTTCTGAACATAGCATTTTCTTTTTACTGGTGGAATGAGACACCTTGCAGCTGCCTCCTCATCCTGGTCAATTTGCTGCAGGACAATTTCTAGGAGACTAGACAGCTGCTTGTCTGAATTGGTATAGCAGAGGTTCTCAACCTGTGGGTCGGGACCCCATTTGGGGTCGAACGACCATTTCATGGGGGTCGCCAAACAACGCAGTCCGCCATTTTTTACCCCTTTTCCTTGGCTGTGCTACTCCCTTTTATTCTATTGGCTTTTGAAAGCCAATAGAAGAGACTCTCTTGAATAGAGTCTAATTCTATTGGCTTTCAAAAGCCAATAGGAATTGTCCAGGCGGTCTCTGCCCTGCTGAGCCCGCCAAAAGTCCCATTCTGCAAACGGTGCTGCACCAGTTGAGTAGTCCTCGACTTACGACCGGTTAAGTAGTCTTCGACTTACGACCGGTTGGGGGTCGTGGCATTAAAAAGGTTGAGAACCACTGTGGTACAGGGTTTCCTGCCTGAGCAGGGGGTTGGATTAGTCCAGGGCTTTTCAAACTTTTCACCCATTGTACCACTTTTAGGATACGGCAACATCCGAGTACCACCAGTCGCCTGGCAAGGTGTCAAAAACTTGACCCCCCGCCCCCAAAAAAGGAAAAAAGTGATAAATATAGGTAGTCCTCAACTTACAACAGTTCGCTTAGTCACTGTTCGAAATTACAATGGCACTGAAAAAAGTGCCCCCCAAGCCACAGCCGAGCAAGACACTGCCTACCCGCCCGGTGGCGCTCTTCCTCCTGTCTGAGGTTTTCATTGTTGTGAGCATTTCTCTTGAGACTTGGCAGCAGGGGTGGGGTGGGGGGCTGTTTGGTTTTTATTCCCCCGTCTGCTGGGTGGTTGCAGCAGGTTTTGGTCACTTCACATGACCCTGGGACACTGTGACCGTCATAAATATGAATCAGTTGGTCTGAATGTAAATCACAAGACCCTGGAGAGGCTGCAACATTCCAGCTGATTGGCGCTTCTTCAGGGCTCAGCAGAAGCACCAGGATCAGTGCTGCTTTCCAGCTGGAGCCTGTCGCTGATCCTGGTGCTTCCGCTGAGCCCTGACAGCCCCGAAGAAGCACCGATCAGCTGGAAAGCGGCACTGATCCTGGGGCTTCCGCTGAGCCCTGACAGCCTCGAAGAAGCACTGATCCTGGCACTTCTGTTGAGCCCTGACAGCCCTGCAGCTCCAGCCGTCTCTCGCTCAGGCTTGTGTGGTGCTGCCACCGGTTCAGCTCGTTCCCCTCCCCCGCTACCCCTTTTCAAGGATGGTCGCGTACCACCTGCCAGGTGCCAATGTACCACAGGGGGGACCCGTACCACTGGTTGAAAAGCCCTGGACTAGATGACCTCCAAGGTCCCTTCCAGTTCTATTCTGATTGATTGATCGAGTCTTCCACTCTGGTTTCCAAAGCCAGCCCGGCTTAAAGGAGGTGGAAGTTCTCGGCAGCCCAGACTCCTTCTCCAAAATCTTCCTCACCTTGCTGTCCGGTGCTCCCCCCCCCCATTTTCCCGCTCTCCCCCCCCCTTCCCGGTGATTGGCGGGCTAAGCAGGAGTCATTGCTCTGGATGGAGACTTCGCGCCAACTCACCACGGGGCGAGAATTACCCTAATATCCAGGACTTTTTTTGGGTCATAGAATGCCCAGAATGGAGTTCCGCCACCTTTTTGGGATGGAACGTTGTAGGGTAGGCAAGGCGGGTTGTATGACGTGTGTGAGTTCCGGCACCTTTTTTTTTTTTAAAACAAAAAAAGCACTGCTAATATCAAAGAAATAGTGGAATAGGATGGAGCGGGGACAGAATGAAGCGCACGTGACCAAAATTAAAATATACCGTAAATGCCGGCGTATAAGACGACTTCCGCGAGCGCTGAAATCGGCGCCAAAGACGGGGGTCGTCTTATACGCCGAGTTGTCTTATACCCCGGAAATACTGGTAGTTTCCGGCGTATAAGACGACGTTCTAGGAATGCGACCCGGCTATAAAGACGGGGGTCGTCTTATACGCCGGGTCGCCTAATACGCCGGCATATATGGTACTTTTTATTTATTTTAAAAAATTAAATCAAAGTGTTCAGTTGTCCCGTTGTCCCGTTGTGTCGGGAGTGAGTCTCCTGGTCACCATCCCCGCTTGCCTCTCTCAGGACAGGGAAGGAGGGAGGGAGAGGGGGAGGGAAGGAAGGAAGGAAGGAAGGAAGGAAGGAAGGAAGGAAGGAAGGAAGGAAGGAAGGAAGGGAGGGACGGAGGGAAGGAAGGAAGGAAGGAGAGAGGGAGGAAGGAAGGAGAGGAAGGGAGGGAAGGAAGGAGAGGGAGGGAAGGAAGAAAGGAGAGGGAAGAAAGGAAAGAAGGAGGGAGGGAAGGAAGGAGAGGGAAGGAAGGAAGGAAGGAAGGAAGGAAGGAAGGAAGGAAGGAAGGAAGGAAGGAAAGGGAGGGAGGAAGGACTAAAGGAAGGAAGGCAGAATTCCTTGCCAGCTTGGACGAGGATAAAGTTTAGCTGACTGTGTTCAGCAGGTCAGCGGTTCAAATCTCACCGGCTCAAGGTTGACTCAGCCTTCCATCCTTCGCCGAGTTTATGTAAAATGAAGGACCAGATTGTTAGGGGCAATGTATATATATAGTAATATATATATATATATATATATATATATATATATATATATATATCTATCTATCTATCTATCTATCTATCTATCTATCTATCTATCTATCTATCTATCTATCTATCTATCTATCTATCTATCTATCGCTTACTGGTGTACACCGCTTAGAGAGTGCTTGCACTTAAAGTGGTATATAAGTCTCATAAATAAATAAATAAATAAATAAATAAATAAATAAATAAATAAAAGTCCCCAACCTCCCAATGGTGTGTGGGTCTCTCTCTCTCTCTGTGTGCATGGAACAATGACTCCCACTTAGCCCGCCTTTTTGGGGGGGGGCGCTAGAAAGTGAGGCGAGGAAGACTTTGGAGAAGGAGTGCGGGCTGGCGGGAACTTTCTCCTCCCTTCAGCTGGGCTGGCTTTGGAAACCAGAGGAGCGGAAGGCCCATGGGGGCGGTTTGGCTGGGCCGAGGTGTCCTGTGGCGAGGTGGCCACTGCAAGGCGGCCGCAGTGAGGTGGCCGCGCCGAGTTGTCCTATTACACCCTTTTGACTCTGGGCCGGTTGCCGATGTCTTTCTCTTTGCAGAGATGACCGAGGAGCTGAAGCGCAAACTTCAGGAACGGAGGGCCAAGATGGAGAATTGAAATGCCGGCGGCCATTTTGAATTTGAAAAAGAAGAAGAAAGAAAAAAATCCACACAGAGACAAGGGAGAGAGGACCCAACCGGACTCCCGACAAATCTACCTCTGGATCCCTTTCCCGCCTCCCCAATTGCTCTCTGGGGCGAACCAAACCCTCCTGTGATGCCTGGGTGGGGAGGAATCTTGCGGGATCAGATCACAGCCAGGGCAGATCCTGCCATGGGAAAAAAAAATTAAGGAGTGGATTGAAAAGGATTGGGGGAAGACTTTCTAACAGTGGCACAAAGAAACAGACAGTCAGTGGAACTGCTGGCCACCAGAAGTTGTGGGTGCTCCCATACTGGAGATTTTTAAGGGATGGGATAATAGGGTCTCCTGCCTGAGCAGGGGGTTGGACTAGACCAGGGCTTTTCAACCAGTGGTACGGGTACCACCTGTGGTACATTGGCACCTGGCAGGTGGTACGCGACCATCCTAGAAAAGGGGTAGTGGGGGAGGGGAATGAGCTGAACCGGTGGCAGCACCACACAAGCCTGAGCAAGAGACGGCTGGAGCTGCAGGGCTGTCATGGCTCAGCGGAAGCGCCAGGATCAGCGCCAGGATCCAGCTGGAGCTCAGCGCTGATCCTGGCGCTTCTGCTGAGCCCAGAAGAAGCGCAGATCAGCTGGAATGTTGCGGCATCTCCAGGGTCTTGTGATTTACATTCAGATGCTTGGCAACTGATTCATATTTATGATGGTCACAGTGTCCCAGGCTCATGTGAAGTGACCAAAACCTGCTGCAACCAGCCAGCAGACGGGGGGAATAATAACCAAACACCCCCCACCCCACCCCCACTGCCAATCCTCAACAGAAATGCTCACAACAATGAAAACCTCGGACAGGAGGAAGAGCACCGTCGGGTGGGCAGGCAGGTGTCTTGCTCGGTTGTGGCTTGGGGGGCACTTTTTTCAGTGCCATTGTAACTTCGAACAGTCACTAAGTGAACTGTTGTAAGTCGAGGATGACCTGTACTTTATCACTTTTTTCCTTTTTTTTTTTTTTTGATCATCAGGTTTTTGACACCTTGCTAGGTGACTGGAGGTACTCGGATGTTGCCATATCCTAAAAGTGGTACAATGGGTGAAAAGGTTGAAAAGCCCTGGGCTAGATGACCTTCAAGGTCCCTCCCATCTCTATTCTTCTGGAAATGCGGTCATTTGGGGCCTGTTCCAGCACAGGTTTACTCAGAGGGAGATCCCCAAGGGGTGCAAGAGAGCTAGCTGGGTTATCCATCTTCTTCTTCTTCTTCTTCTTCTTCTTCTTCTTCTTCTTCTTCTTCTTCTTCTTCTTCTTCTTCTTCTTCTTCTTCTTCTTCTTCTTCTTCTTCGTCTTCTTCTTCTTCTTCTTCTTCTTCTTCTTCTTCTTCTCCTCCTCCTCCTCCTCCTCCTCCTCCTCCTCCTCCTCCTCCTCCTCCTCCTCCTCCTCCTCCTCCTCCTCCTATATATTGAATAAGAACAGTCTCCAGGTCCGTATGAAGAGATCAGCCACCCGGACACGTTGAAAAGAGACCATAAAAAAAGAAGGAAAGGAAAAGATCCTAAACGGATCTTCAAAAGAATAGTGGGAAGACACATCCCTGTGGAGATGTGCTCATATTTTTATATATTTCAGACAGGAAGGGACAATGATGGGTCCATAAACATTTCTAAGTGATAATAAAACTCAGGTTATTTCCTGCCCTCCTTCGGATGTCTGCCGGGAACAATGTGCTTAGCAGTATTACAAGCAACATCTTGAGATTCATAGAAATATATAGGAAGATTTTGAAAAGACATAGCACAGCCCTCGGGGGGCTACAAGGCCAGCTTCCTTACGTCTTAATTGGTCTGATAAAGAGTCCCCCCCCCTCAATTCATTTGAAAACTGGTTATCACAATCTTAAAAATTCTGATCTACCAGCTCTTCCTGGCCAGGACTCTCTTGGGTAGCATATGTGGCTATTGTTTTTTGTGGAATATACAATAAAGAAATATTTTTGGGGGTGTTTATCCTTGTTTGGAAAGAGCCGAATATGGCTGTCACTAGGTTTTGTGTGTGTGTGTGTGTGTGTGTGTGTGTGCGCGCGCGCACGCACACACACACACACACACACACACACACACACACACACACACACGTGCGTTGGGGGGGGGCTGTGTCATGTCTTGGGCAATGCTTTTCCATTTCAAAGAGCAGGTTTGCTATGTATCCCATTCGTAAATTCAATTTGTAAAACTATGGATGAATTGCAAAGCAGATGGGTGACCAAGAGATCAAAGCATTTGGGGGGAAGGGAGGAAGGAAGGAGGGGAGGGAGGGAGGGAGGAAAAGTAAGGAAGGGAGAGGAAGGGAGGGAAGGAAGAGTGAAGGAGGAGGGAAAGATGGAAGGAAGAGATGAAGGAAGGAAGTTAGGGGTAGGGAGGAGAAGAAAGGAAGGAGGGAAGAAGAGAGAAGCGAGCAAGGGAAGGGAAGGAAGCAAAGGGAGGGAGGAGAGGCAGGGCAGAAAAGGAAGGAAGGAAGGAAGGGAAAGGAGGGAGGGAGGGGAGAGAGGAGAAGAAAGGTATGGAGAGAAAGGAAAGAAGGAAGGGAGCAAGGAAGAAGAAGGTAGAACGAACAAGAGTGAGGGAAGATGGAAAGGGAAGAAGGGGAGGGGAAGAGAACAGAAGAGAAAAGAAAGATAAAAAAGGAAGGAAGGAAATTAAAGGAACTGAGGACAGGAAGGAAGAAGGAGGAAATAGAAAAAGGAAGAGAGGAAATGGGGAAAGAAGAAGGAAGGACTGTTTCTTTTCTTGAATCGCCATGGCAACATTGAGAACGCCTGCACATCCAAAGTGGCAGAGCCGGAAGCGGGCCTACATTAATAATTTTGATAGACCGGCCTGAATTTGCAATCACCTGTCGATTTGAATATACGACTTTCTAAACCAGGAGAGGCACAATATGGTCAACTGTCTTGACCGCTCAATCTCTGAGGGAAAAATCGATATTTTTCATTCAGGGCCACAAACGGAATAAAAGGAACAAGCAAAGTTGTTTTGTCATTTTGGCATGAACTGCCCGTTCCCAATTATAAATCTATTTAGGCATGAAAGTTGGCTGGACCAATCACCAGGAGACAGTGAGTTCTAGTCCCGCCTTAGGCATGAAAGCCGGCTGGGTAACTTTGGACCAATCACAGGAGACGGGGAGTTCTAATCCCGCCTTAGGCATGAAAGCCCGCTGGGTGACTTTGGGCCAATTACTAGGAGACTGGGAATTCTAGTCCCACCTTAGCTATGAAAGTCAGCTAGGTGATCTTGGGCCAATCACCAGGAGATGGTGAGTTCTAGTCCCGCCTTAGGCATGAAAGCCAGCTGAGTAAGTTTGGGACAATCACCAGGAGACTAGGAGTTCTAGTTCCACCTTAGGCATGAAAGCCGGCTGGGTGACTTTGGGCCAATCACCAGGAGACAGTGAATTCTAGTCCTGCCTTAGGCATGAAAGCCGGCTGAGTAAGTTTGGGACAATCACCAGGAGACCGTGAGTTCTAGCCCTGCCTTAGGCCTGAAAGCTGGCTGGGCCAATCTTTCTCTCTCTATCTCAACCCAACTCACCTCACAGGGTTGTTGTGGGAAAAATAGGAGGAGGAAGGTATCTTGGGTAACGTTCTCCACCTTGAGTTAAATAAAATAAATACAATTTTGATCTGGGCGCTTCGGAACAGAAACTGGAAAGGAGGATCTTCACATGATGCTCCCGCAAGTCTCCATTTTGAAGAGCCCCCCGACTAGAAAAGCAGAAGGAACAAACTTATTTACTTCTGTATTTATTTATTTACTGCTTGTCATCTTAAGATGTACGTTGGTTAAGATGCCAACAACTCCGTTTGGTGGATTCCAGTTGTTTCAACTGGCACCTTTTCCAACCTCGGCGACTTTAAGATGTATGGACTTCAACTCCCAGAATTCCGTTAGCCCGACATTTCTATGCATCTTGTGGTACTTTCAAAGTAGTTCTCCATCAACCGACTGCCGTGGGGAAGTTCTCGTGCTAAGGCAGGTGGTGGGCAAGGGGATCACACCTAATTTTACAACCTTTGCTGCCACGGTCGTTAAGTGAATCACTGTGGTTGTTAAGTGAATCATGCAGTTGTTAAGAGAATCTGGCTTCCCTCATGATTTTACTGAGGGGTTAGGAGGAGGGAGGGAGACAAAGGAAGGAAGGAAGGAAGGAAGGAGAGGGAGGGAGGGGTGAGGGAAGCAAGGAAGGAAGGAGGGAGAGAGGGAGAGAAGGAAGGAAGGAAGGAAGGAAGGAAGGGAGGGGTGAGGGAAGCAAGGAAGGAAGAAGGAGAGAAGGAAGAAGGGAGAGAAGGAAGGAAGGAAGAAAAGGAGGGAGAGAAGGAAGGAGAGAGAGGGATGAGGGAAGCAAGAAGGAAGGAAGGAGAGAGGGAGAGAAGGAAGGAAGGAGGGAAGGGAGGAAGGAGGGAGGGAAGAAAGGAAGGAAGGAAAGGAGAGAGGGAGAGAAGGAAGGAGGGAGGGAAGGAAGGAGGGAGAGAAGGAAGGAAGGAGAGAAGGAGAGGGAGAGAAGGAAGGAAGGAGGGAAGGGAGGAAGGAGGGAGGGAAGAAAGGAAGGAAAGAAAGGAGGGAGGGAAGGAAGGAGGGAGAAAAGGAAGGAGGGAGAGGGAGAGAAGGAAGGAAAGGAGGGAGAGAGGGAGAGAAGGAAGGAAGAAAGAAAAGGAGGGAGAGAAGGAAGGAGAGGGGGGTGAGGGAAGCAAGAAGGAAGGAAGGAGAGAGGGAGGGAAGAAAGGAAGGAAGGAAAGGAGAGAGGGAGAGAAGGAAGGAGGGAGGGAAGGAAGGAGGGAGAGAAGGAAGGAAGGAGGGAGAGAAGGAAGGAGAGGGAGAGAAGGAAGGAAGGAAAGGAGGGAGAGAAGGAAGAAGGAGAGGGAGAGAAGGAAGGGAAGGGAGGAAGGAGGGAAGAAAGGAAGGAAGGAAAGAAAGGAGGGAGGGAGAGAAGGAAGGAAAGGAGGGAGAGAAGGAAGGAAGGAGGGAGAGAGGGAGAGAAGGAAGGAAAGAAAGGAGGGAGAGAAGGACAGAAGGAAGAAGGAGGGAGAGAGAGAAGGAAGGAAGAAAGAAAGGGAGGAAGGTGGGAAGATCCTGGCTACCCCCGTTGTAAATACATGCTGGTTACCAAGCATGCAAAGTTTAATCACATGGCTGTGCGGCTGCAGTGACGGTTGTAAGTACAAGGATCCGACCTAAGTCCCTTTTTTCAGGGCCAGTGTGACTTCAAACAGTCACTAAACAAGTGGGTGTAAGTCAAGGACTGCCTCTAATGAGTTCCCCAGAGACCCAGGTAGGGCGAGGTGTTTTTCCCCACTAGATCTCTACTTATTCACCAACCGGCCGGCGTTTGCAAACTAACACGAGAGGTCTGAAATTTATTACTAAGAGCAGAAACCGGTTAAAGTTCGGTGAGACAATAAAGCCAACAACCCAAGCCAACAAATCTCCTTTTGCGATGCGAATTGACCTGCCCGATCTATAAACCTGGGCTGTGTTTCTGAATTATTGCAACACGTTGAATTAACTTGGCTGTCGTGCTGCTTTGGCAATCCCACATTCCAAGCGGGTTTGCGCAGATTCCCCAGAAAAGAGCGGATCAAATCTGATCCAGCCGATCACTTCCGCTCTCCTTCTAAAAATTAAAAAGTAAGTTCCTCTCCCTCATGGATGTGAAAAGTGACACACTTTTGTGATACCCAAGGCTTGAGGTGGGCCTACAGGTAGTCCTGGACTTACTTCAATGGACCCCAAAATTTCTGTTGCCAAGCGAGATGTTTGTTAAGTGAAAAAAGTGAGGTTCTACATTTAGGCAAGAAAAACCAAATGTACAGGTATAGTATAGGGCAGTGATGGCGAACCTTTTAGAGACCGAGTGCCCAAACTGCAACCCAAAACACGGTGGGTGTGGCCCATTGGCTGGGTATGGCTGTGGTGGTAACGGCAGACTGGGTGGGACTAAAAAGTTCAATCCATCCATTCCAACTTTGCAAGATCTTTTTTTTTTCCCCATGAGAAGTTAAAATTGATTGATAGATTGAATTTTTTTTTTTTTTTTTTTTGCACACACGAAAAGGTTTTATAAAACCCAGCTGAAGGCCTAGGACTGGGGCGACGGTGAGCGTGCCCACAGAGAGGGCTCTGTGTGCCGCCTCTGGCACCCGTGCCACAGGTTCACCACCACTGGTATAGGGGGTACCTTGCTCAATAGTAATAACTGTGAAAGGGATAATAATAATAATAATAATAATAATAATAATAATAAAAGGTTAGAAGGGACTTTGGAGGTCATCTAGTCCAACTCCCTGCTCAGGCAGGAAACCCTATACCATTTTGAACAAATGGCTGCCCAGTTTCTTCTTAAAAACTTCTGGAGGCAGGTTGTTCCACTGGTTAATTGTTCTAACTGGATTTACTTCACAACCTGGTTAACTAATTTATCAACTGCAGTGATTCACTTAACAACCCTGGGAAGAAAGGTCGTAAAATGGGGCAAAACTCAATTGGCAAAAAAGTAGTAAAGTTAATAATAATAATAATAATAATAATAATAATAATAATAATAATAATAATGTTAGAAGGGACCTTGGAGGTCATCTAGTCCAACTCCCTGCTCAGGCAGGAAGCCCTATACCATTTCGAACAAATGGCTGCCCAGTTTCTTCTTGAAAACTTCCAGTGCTGGAGCATTCACCGCTTCTGGAGGCAGGTTGTTCCACTGGTTAATTGTTCTAACTGGATTTACTTCACAACCTGGTTAACTAATTTATCAACTGCAGTGATTCACTTAACAACCCTGGGAAGAAAGGTCGTAAAATGGGGCAAAACTCAATTGGCAAAAAAGTAGTAAAGTTAATAATAATAATAATAATAATTAAAAAAGTTGGAAGGGATCTTGGAGATCATCAAGTCCAACCCCCCGCTCAGGCAAAAAAGCCGATACCATTTTAGACAAATGGCTGTCCAGTCTTTTCTTAAAAACTTCCAGTGTTGGAGCATTCACCACTTCTGGAGGCAGGTTGTTCCACTGGTTAATTGTTCTGACTGTCAGGAAGTTTCTCCTTAGTTCTAGGTTGCTTCTCTCCTTGATGAGTTTCCATCTGTTGCTTCTTGTCCTGCCTTCAGGAGCTTTGGAGAATAGCTTGACTGCCTCTTCTTTGGGGCAGCCCCTGAGATACTGGAAGACTGCTATCATGTCCCCCCTCGTCCTTCTCTTCATTAAACTAGAGATACCCAAAAATAGTCTTCTGCCTATTTATTCTACATTTCTTTTCTTCTTCTTTTTTTTAAAAAAGATTTTATTGAGTTTTATAGGGTTAGGGATAGAACAAGATCAGGATAAGGATTAAGGTTTAGGGTGGGGTTGGGATCAGGATTGATGTTGGGAAGGGGTTGAGGTCAACATTGGGGTTATCCCCCAACAGCATTTTCAATCTTTAGCAAACAGACTATTGTCTGGGTAACATATGTTCACAATCGTTGATATACTAATAAGTAATTGTAGCAAATGTAATAAATGATACTGGAAGACTGCTATCATGTCCCCCCTCGTCCTTCTCTTCGTTAAGCTAGACATATCCAATTCCAGCAGTCGTTCCTTATATGCTTTAGCCTCCAGTTCCCTGATCATCTTTGTTGCTCTTCTCTGCCCTCTTTCTAGAGTTTCAACATCTTTTTTACATTGTGGCGACCAAAACTGGATGCAGTATTCCAAGTGTGGCCTTACTAAGGCCTTGTAAATTGGTATTAACACTTCACCTTATCTTGATTCTGTCCCTCTGTTAATGCAGCCTAGCACTGTGTTGGCCTTTTTGACAGCTGCAGCACACTGCTGGCTCATATTTAAGTGATTGTCCACTAGGACTCCGAGATCCCTCTCACAGTTGCTACTATTGAGCAAGGTACCCCCGATATATACCTGTACATTTGGTTTTCTTGCCTAAATCTAGAAACTTATTTTTTTCACCACTGAATTTCATTTTGTTAGATAGCGCCCAGTGTTCAAGTCTGTCCAGATCCGCCTGTATCTTAAGCCTGTCTTCTGGAGTGTTGACTATTCCGTGTCCCGGGATCATGTGATTCCCTTTTGAAACCTTCTGACCAGCAATGAGGAACCCAGATTCACTTAACAACCAGGTCAATAATTTAACAACGGTAGCAAGAAAAGTCATAAAGTGGGACAAAAGCCACTGAACAATTGTCTCAGTTAATAACGGAAATTTTGGGCTCAATGTTGGTCGTAAGTTGAGGACTACCGTTATAACCAGTTGCCAAGAATCTGAATTTCGATCACGTGACCATGAAGATGCTGCGACGGTCGTAAGTCTGAAAAATTTTCATAAATCCCTCTTTTTGGTGCTGTTCCAGTCACTAAACAAACTATTCTAAGTTAAGGAACACCTCTAGTTGTGACCTTTTTGCATCTAATATTTTTATTACTGTCTCTCAGTTATTGTATTTTATGCATTCGAATGTTTATTACTGTGATTAGAATAAAGTTATTTGCTTACTTACAGTACTGAACTGGACAATACTCTCAGAGCTTGGAAGCTAAGCAACATTTGGCAGGGTTACTAATTGGATGGGAGACATCAGGGCATTGCAGGCTTCCAGATCCAACTGCAAAATTGGAAAAGCTTCACGGAACAAAATGACAAGCCCCGTTGATGGAGCTGCCAAAGAAACAACATGGATTTTATCACCCAAAGCAGGCTTTCTCAGCGCTGATCGCTTTAACACGCGTGGACTCCAGCTAACGGTTGCTAAGGGAACAGCGGTAAGTTTGAAGACTACCAGTTGCCTTGTTCAAAATGGCGGACGCTCTCAAATATCCGTAAACTCTGATTGAGTATACGAGAGTTTCTGATTTCCTTTCTAGACAGCCTTTTATTCAGAAACACGAGGACTAGAATCTTAGCTTATTCTTGAGGACAATCTTAGTTCATACATGAGGATTAGAATCTTAAGTTTACTCTTGAGGACTAGAACCTCAGTTTGTTCCTGAGGACTAGAACTTTAGTTTATTCTTGAGGACTAGAATCTTAAGTTTGTTCTTGAGGACTAGTTTATTCTCGGAGACTCGAGGCCATTCCGAAGTGATAACCTAGCTTTCGCAAACCGACAGCAAAAATGGCTACAAATCCATTGTTTATTAATTGAAGCAATATCCTCCTTTTCCAAAATCAAGCACCAAAAAAAAAAAAAAAAGACTTTGGACTGGTTTAGCAATTCATTCTTAATCCAGGCCAGATTTTTTTTTAAAAAAAAAAGCCTGACTCGTTTTGCAGAATTTTGCTCTCTGCAACTGGAGTGTTGGGGAAAATTTTGGAGTGGGGTGGGGTGGCAGAAAACCAGAGTGGGGAATGCACAGTGCTTTTATTGTCCCTTTTCCCCCCCCCCTCAACCAAGCTTTTGTGCTACGCGAGAGGTGGCATCCCGAATCCCACTGATAGCACCGGATAACCGAGGGGAACCCTGGGATTAAAATCCAGCGAGGGCGCCATTTTACAATCCGATCTAAATAATCTAGTATCTTCCAGCTAACCCCCTTTTTAAGTCTCCTTGGCAAGTGCCTAATCCAGGGCTCTCCAAACTTGGCCTCTATAAGACGGGTGGACTTCAACTCCCAGAATCCCCCAGCCAGCCAGGGGGAATTCTGGGAGTTGAAGTCCACCCGTCTTAAAGTGGCCAAGTTTGGATAGACGAAACCTGGAAGGAAAAAAAGAATACGTATTGTATATATATTTTTAAAATACGGTGGGGTCCGTGACCGTGAATGGACTGTCTCTCCAACTTGGAAAAGAGGAAGGTGACGAGCGTCACTAAGTGAGGCTGGTGGTAGAACTGCTCGTCGCGCTGTTGCGCTTCTGAAGGCATTTGACGGCGCCAGGAACTTGCAAGCCGGAGTAGACGTGAAAACTGCCGCACCACACCTGAGCAGGAAGAAACGAAAAACCAGAATAAGCCGGGGGAATAAATTGCGACGGGTCCAAAGAATCATAGAAACTCAAGAGATATCAAGCAAAAGCAAGGAAACTGCTGTAAAAAAAACCCAAAGCAGGGCATATATGTCCGTACAGGTCAAAACAGTCAAGATGGTGGCCACAGGTGCACTTAGATCCGCCCCTTTGGAATCTTTGCAGGACATAGGTCTGCCATTTTGACTTTTTTGACCTTCTGCCCATCGGTGCTCTTCCTGAGAGATGCAGTAGTGTTCAGAGCTAAATCCTTCCTTCTTTCCTTCCTTGCTTCCTTCCTCCCTCCCTCCCCCTTCCTTCCTTCCTTCCTTCCTTCCTTCCTTCCTTCCTTCCTTCCTTCCTTCCTATCCATCTCTCCACTAGGTGGTCCTTCTCTATTATTCTATATTTAGTTGCCTCATATTGTGGGATCCCCAGTCAGGATGGGAACTGGGCAGTTGGTTAATTATTAACTTGAATTAATTAACTGAATTTTAATCAATTAAACCAAGTTAAATTATTAAATGCAATTAAACTCGTTTAAATTATTAAATGATACTCATTCAATTTAATTAAATTTCATCAATGCAATTGAATTGAGTTATTAAATTTAATCAATGAAATTAAATTAGGTAGCAGGGCTGGAGACAAGGCAGATTTAACACCCCTTTTCAAATATCTGCAGGGAAATCACCTGGAAAAAGGTCTAAATTCTTACTGATTTCGGAACCCAACACATTTAAAACTGAGGTTAGGTCGATATTGTGGCTGAATGAAAGAAAAACTTCTTAACAAGAAGAGCAGTTTGCTGGTGGAAACTGCTGGTAGCCCAGTACAGGCTGGGCCACCATCCAATGTGGGATATTTTAATTTGGACCCCTGCACACAACAAAGGGAGGGGGGGACTGGATGCCCTCGAGGTTCCCTCCCACATCCAAGATTCTATCATTCTACGCTTCTAATTTCCTGCCTAGCTAAATAATTATTTTGCTTGTAATCCAAGGCTAGCGTAGCACACTTCTAAATTTAGATATGGACGAAGGAAAAAAAAAGGAACGGCTTCTAATCCTTTGAGCATAAATGTACATCATCAATAAATACAAATCGGCCACCCAATGTTGCTTTGCATATTAATTGGTATATTAATTAATTTAATAAATATGGGGCGGGGTATTTGATTCTGTCACTTCACCCGGCATAATTCTCTTCCTTGATCCAATCTATTAATTTATCTCCTTTAAGTAGTTCAGTAGGTCTCAGCCTATTCCGGTTCTCCTTCAAAATCCCATCATAAGGACTAGAACCTTGTGTTGTTGTTGTTGTTTTTTAAGAAAAGGAAGACAGAACTTCAAAGATCTTCACCAGATGTTACAACCCACAAGCTTCTTCTTAAGATAAGAGACAAGATAACCTTTATTGTCATTTTTTCCCACTGTGGGCACAACGGCACACATCAAAAATGAAATTTACCGCTTCCAAAACTTACCATAAAGGCCGGGAGAACCGGTTGGGTAAATTTGGCTCGAAATGTGTGTAGCAACTGCTTAGTTTTTGCGTTGTAGAACGAGAGGAATCCTGCAAAGAGGGAAAAGGAAAAAAAGGGGGGGTCTTGAGGGGTGAGGGAACAGGGGAAAATATGGACAAGAAGAAGTAGAAAGGGGGCCAAAAATTTATCTATCCCAGTTTGACAGGGGAAAAATTGGAGAAGACCCTCTCCCCACACACAAAAAAACCCAGTTATGCCTCCATTGTACAGGGAGTCCTCGAATTACGACCACAGCAGAATTCCCGTTGCTAAGCAAGGCAGTTGTGGAGGGAGTCGCAGTCGGTTTTGCACATTTTTTGGGGGCCACAGTTGTTAATCACCGCAGTTCTTAAGTAAATCATAAGCAAGGTGGTTGTAACGGGTGGAAACTCATCAAGGAGAGAAGCAACCTAGAACTAAGGAGAAACTTCCTGACAGTGAGAGCAATTCATCAGTGGAACAGCTTGCCTCCAGAAGCAGTGAATGCTTCAACACTGGAGGTTTTAAAGAAGAGATTGGACAGTCATTTGTCTGAAATGGTATAGGGTTTCCTGCCTGAGCAGGGGGTTGGACTAGATGACCTCCAAGGTCCCTTCCAACTTTACTACTATTACAAAGTTAAACAGGTCAGGCTTGATTTTTATGACCTTTTTGGGCAGGGTTATTAAATTAATCACCGCCATCACTAAGTGAATCTTATGGTCATTGAACGAATCCAGCTTCCCTCACTGACTTTGCATGTCGGAAGCCAGCTAGAAGGTTGGAAATGGTGATCACTTGATCCCAGGGAATGTTTGAACCGTAATAAAGACATATTGCTTAAAAAGCACTGTAGTTTGATTGTATGCTGCGACAGTCGTAAGTGTGAGGACTCGCCGTAAGTTTTCAATGCTGTTGTAACTTCAAAAGGAAGGATGGTAAGTTGAAGGAATAGGAATAGCAACAGCCCACAAACAGCCCACAAACCCACAGCCACACTCCGCCAGGAATTATCCAGAACCAAAAACAAGATCCAGAAGGACGAAAGAAACAATGCAATCTACACAATCAGCTGTAACATTGCAACCAATTCTACTGGATTGGGATTTGGGATTTGGCCACGATCCCAAATCCTTAATCACTACTCACACCGACACCAAACAGCAACAGTTCGATTGGAGCAACATAACAACAACAACAACATTGACAGACTCTATCTACCAAAGCAAATAGGTGGGCGTGGAATGCTGCAAGTACATCAGATGGTCGAAGAAGAAAAAATGGCTTTGGAAGAATATCTGAAGAACAATGATGAAGATGCACTGAAATTAGTATATCAGGAAGGCTTACTGACTACTGGAGAGACCAAACTGGCCTACAAGAAAGACCAAATGAAGAACAGAATAGAGGCATGGGAAGACAAAGCACTACATGGCCAATACATTAAAAAATAGCTGGGAAAGCAGATAATAATAAAACCTGGCAATGGCTAAGAGCAGGAAAATTGAAGAAAGAGACCGAGGGACTAATTCTGGCTGCACAAGACCAAGCCTTAAGGACAAATGCATACAAAGTCAAAATTGAGGAGACAGCAACAGACAGTAAGTGCCGCCTATGCAAAGAAGCTGAAGAAACAGTGGACCACTTGGTAAGCTGTTGCAAGAAGATTGCACAGACTGATTACAAGCAGCGGCATGACAAAGTAGCAATAATGGTGCATTGGAAGATCTGCAAAAAATATCATTTGCCTGTAAGCAAAAACTGGTGGGATCATAAAATAGAGAAAGTCATAGAAAATGATTAAATTAAACTGCTCTGGGACTTCAGAATTCAAACAGACAAGCACCTGCAACATAACACCCCAGACTTAACAATTGTCGATAAGAAAGACAAAAAAGTCTGGATAGTGGACGTGGCAGTGCCTGAAGACAGCAGAATAGAAGAGAAAGAACTGGAGAAGATAACAAAATACAAAGACCTACAAATAGAAGTAGAAAGACTGTGGCAAAAGCAAGCAAGGGTAGTACCAATAGTGATAGGCTCCTTGGGTGCAATCCCAAAACAACTGGAGCACCACTTGAACACAATTGGCATTGACAAATTTGCTATTAGTCAATTGCAAAAGGCGGCCTTACTAGGTACTGCTTCCATCCTGCGACGATACCTGTAATACCATCGAACATCCACATCTGCCTATCCCAGGTCCTGGGTAAGGACTCGATAGGTAGACAAAATGCCAAATCCAGTCTGAACATCTGGCTGACTGTGCGATGATCCATAATAATAATAATTATTATTATTATTTGCCTTCCATTTCACCATAAGAATTTACCTTCGTGAAAATTGCAATACACGCCTAGAATATCCGGAACTGGGATGTCCAGGATTTTGGCCTTGTTGTTGTGCTTGGCTGTGAAGCTGACCTGCAGCCAGTTGTTGAGATGAAGGCACCAGGACGAAGAAGTTTTGCCCAGCTGGTCAAACTTGCCCAGATTCCGATAAGCCACGCCCACCGCAAACGCTTTGCTGTCCCGGTCGTAGCGTACCTCCCAGTAGTGGTCACCGCTGTCAATCAAGGTGTCTCCTGTGAAGGGAAGAATTATGGAGCCCTTGGATTGGCTGATAAATCCGTTCGCTTGCTTTGCATTGGCTAAAATCAATGTGTTTCTCAAGCTCAGTGACTTTTAAGGTTTATGGACTTCAACTCCCAGAATTCCGCAGCCAGCCATGCTGGCTGGGGAATTCTGGGAATTGAAGTCCATGCTTCTTAAAGTCGCTGAGCTTGTGAAACTAGCTAAAATAAACCTACATCTGAGTTTAATGCCGTCTTTCTCAATCTTGGCCACTTTAAGATGTCTGGACTTCAGCTCCCAGAATTCATCAGCCACATGCTTCAAGCACGCCACCTGGGGAATTGTGGGAACTGAAATCCACACAGCTTTTAAATGTGTTCAGATTGAGAAATATTGCTCTAGTAGTGTTATCCCAACCACAACAATAAGAAATAGAATTGATTGACTCAGTTCAGTTTTAAGTTTAGGATTTGTATTTCTTGTTTTAATGTTTTATATGCCATAATCTTATTTCACGTCTGTAAGTTGCTTTTAGCTTTTTAAGATGCGAGGACTTCAACTCCCAGAATGCTCAACCAGCATTTGTGGACTTCAACTCCTGGAACGTTCATTCGCAAGACACACACACACACACACCCCCAAGATGACCCTGGACAGTGACGAAATTCTTACCTAACACTGTATAGGATTCGGCAGTGAATCGGTCTCGCCCTCCACGGCCCATCGGCATCCTTTTCGGAGACTGGACACACCTGTGTACAAGAAGATCCATTGGGCGGGGCTGCTGAGACCCACCATTCAAAAGTGAGGGGGCAATGGGGAGGGCTGGGAATTGGACCCCATTTAGAGCCCAGCCCCCCCTCCCCCGTTTCACACTGTGACAACGCTGAGTTGAGGAAACCAAGGAGTCACAACAGAAAACCATCCTTTTATATGCCTTGGTCCACGTGTGCATGAATCTGATTACAAATTTAATGCAGGCGGTCCTCGACGTACCAGCCCAAAATTTATGTTGCTAAGCGAGACACTTGTTAACTGAGTTTTGCCCCATTTTACGACTCTTCTTGCTGCCTTTGTTAAGCAAATCGCTGCGGTGGTTCAGTTAGTAACACGGTTGTTAAGTGAATTCAGCTTCCCTGAGGACTGGGATTGTCAGGTCGCAAAAGGGGAACATACGATCCCGGGACACTGTGGCCGTCGTAAATGTGAGTCAGTTGTAATTATGGGAAAGACATATTAAACTAACTAAAGCAGTGCCACCTAAAGAAAACCTATACAACATGTTTTACAGATGGCACATGACACCCGTGAGACTAGCGAAAAGGTTTAAAAATACTTCAAACAATTGTTGGAAATGCCAACAAAGGCCAGGTACGTATTACTACATCTGGTGGACATGCCCTAAAGCACTAGTTCTCAACCGTTTTAATGCTGCGACCCCCAACCGGTCGTAAGTCGAGGACTACTCAACTGGTCGTAAGTCGAGGACTACTCAACTGGTGCAGCACCGTTTGCAGAATGGGACTTTTGGCGGGCTCAGCAGGGCAGAGACAGCCGGGACAATTCCTATTGGCTTTGGAAAGCCAATAGAATTAGACTCTATTCAAGAGAGTCTATTCTATTGGCTTTCAAAAGCCAATAGAATAAAAGGGAGGAGCACAGCTAAGGAAAAGGGGGAAAAAAATGGCGGACTGCGTTGTTTGGCGACCCCCGTGAAATGGTCGTTCGACCCCAAATGGGGTCCCGACCCACAGGTTGAGAACCACTGCCCTAAAGCAAAAAGGTATTGGGCTAAAATACATCTATGGCTGGAGAAGATGACTAGAAAACAAATAGACTTTAAACCAGAACTGTTTTTGTGAGGAATAATAGGAGCCAAGTATGAGAAAGATTCTTCTTTGTCTTGTGCCATATCTGTTGTCGGACGTTGGCGATCCTGTTTTTATCAGCAGCCACACAAAAAAATGCTGCTGAGTTTTGTCCAAACCAGTCCCTTAGATTTTGAAGCCACGATGGTCTCCTTCTGCCTGGACCTCGTTTGCCTTCAATCTTTCCCTGGAGGATGAAATGGAGCATGCCGTGTTTTTCTGGGTGTCGCATCACACGTCCGAAATATTCTAATTTTTGTTTTTTAATTGTTTGGATGATTTCTCTTGGCTTTCCCAGGCGGCTTATCGCCTCCTCATTTCTGATCTTGTCAACTCAGCTTATACGTAACAGCTGCCTGTAAATCCACATTTCAAATGCTTCTAGTCTCTTCAGGTGGCCTTTTGTCAGAGACCAACTCTCTACTCCATAGAGCAGGATAGAAAAAATATAGCATCTGACAAGCCTGATTTTTCAGTCTTAGGCTTATGTCGTGACTGCAGAAGGCTTTTTTCATTTTGAAGAATGCTGTTCAAGCTTTCTCTATCCTTGTCTTTACTTCAGTGGTCATGTCTCCGCGTGATCCTTTCACCTTTTTTTAATGATATCCCTTCCGAATTTATTGGTAGTAAATTAACGGGTTGTTTGCTGACAACCATGATCTTGGTTTTTGAGGTGTTCAGCTTCAAGCCATATTTTTCAGATAAAAAGATAAAAAAAGAGAAAGATTGCAGATATCTAATACTACGTGTATTAACGGCAGCAAGAATTGTATTTGCCCAATATTGGAAAAAATGAAAATTTACGAGCTGAAGAAATGCTAATTAAGAAAATTCTATAGAGTGTGCAGAAATGGATAGATGGACTTTAAAGATTAAAGAGAAAGAAGACTCAGTGTACTTTAGAACATGGGATAACTTTTATCCATGACTAGAAAAACGACTCAGAGAGAAAGGAATGTGACATGTAATTTTGAATATATATTAGTAGGAAGAAGGCTACTGAGTGATTAATTAATTTATGATAATTAACTACATCTATTATTCTTAGTTAAATACATGTACCCAGATAATGTACTGTTTGCTAAATATTGAAAATGTTACCTGGGAAAACCCCAACTCCAATCCTAATCCCGACCCCATTTTATCCCTAACCCTATTAAAACGAACAAAATTTATATTACAAAAAATAAATAAATAAATGTGAGTCAGTTGTCAAGCTTCCAAACATAAATCGCGTGACCCTGGGGATGCAGCCATCGTCGTAAGTGTGAAAAGCTGGTCGTAAGTCACTTCTTTTCAGTGCCGTCGTAACTTTGAATGTTCATCCAATGAACGGTTGTAAGCCGAGGACGATCCATTTTCAGTTATAGGCAGTTCTCATTTAATGGCAGTATTTATCAAATCTAGCATCAGAAAAAATATCCAAATAAAGTTCAGTTCTTTATCTGCTCCCGCCCTACACACAGAATCTTGCCAGAGTTAATGTATCCAGGGGGTCCTCGACTTACAATCATTCGTTTAGTGACCGTTCCACTGAAAAAAGGGACACTTATGACCAGCTTTTCACACTCAAGGCCGGGGTGACGGGATCAAATTTCAGGCCGACGAAATGACGGAATAAACCAGCCCAGCCGAGCAAAGTAATTACCTGGCTGGAGAGTTAATGGGGGAGGCAGTTCGGCCCTTCCCGTCCTTTTCCCGTGCTTTCATGTCCTGCACCTTCCCACCCATGGCGTCCCATTCCACACTGAGGTCTTCCACCTTGAGATTGAGGTGGCTGGTGCTGCCATCCAGGCGGTACATGAAGGCTGGGAAGAGAAGAAAGAAGTTTGGGTGTTCGTTTCTAAGTTCCTTCCTTCCTCCTCTCCCCCCCATTCCTAATTTTTCCTCTCCCTCCCTCCCTCCATCCCTCCCTCTCTCCTTCCTTCCCTCCCTCTTACCTTCCCACCTCTTTCCTTTCCTTTCCTCTCCCTCCCCTCCTGCTCCTAATTTCTCCTCTCATTTCCTTCCTTCCTTCTCTTCCTTCTTTCCTTCCTTCCTTCTCTTCCTTCCTTCCTTCCTTTTCTTTCTTCCTTCTTTCCTTCCTCTCTCACTCCCACTGTTCCTTTCCTTTCTCCCTTCTCTCCTCTCCCACTCCTAATTTCTCCTCTCATTTCCTTCCTTCCTTCCTTTTCTCTCCCTCCCAATGTTCCTCTCCTTTCTCCCTTCTCTCCCCTCCCACTAATTTTTCCTCTTTTTTCCTTCCTTCCTTCCTTCCTTCCTTCCTTCCTTCCTTCCTTCCTTCCTTCCTTCCTTCCTTCTCCATCCCAATGTTCCTTTCCTTTCTCCCTTCCCACTCCTAATTTCTCCTCTCATTTTTTTCCTTCCTTCCTTCCTTCCTTCCTTCCTTCCTTCCTTCCTTCCTTCCTTCCTTCCTTTTCTCTCCCTCCCAATGTTCCTTTCCTTTCCTTTCTCCCTTCTCTCCCCTCTCACTAATTTTTCCTCATTTTTTCCTTCCTTCCTTCCTTCTTTTTTTCCTTCCTTCCTTCCTTCCTTCCTTCCTTCCTTCCTTCCTTCCTTCCTTCCTTCCTTCCTTCCTTCCTTCCTTCCTTCCTCCCTCCCTCCCTCCCTCCTTCCTTCCCTCCCTTCTTAATCTCAATCCAAATCCCCAGGTCATTTCTGCCTTAATGACCGCAGAGGTCTCCGAACAACCTGAACCACGGGCATAAACTGAGGACTAGCTGTATAGCTAATATTTATAAAATCGTTTTAGCCTAATCCTGGATTTCCTAGTCTGGTCTATTTACTGGGAGAGACAATGTCCTGCAACAGACCACTGCACTGATCAATGAAGCAAATTAAGGGGAGGGACCTTCTAGAGTCTCCAAATGTGGCCGCTTTAAGAATTCTGGGAGTTGAAGTCCACAAGTCTTAAAGCAGCCAAGTTTGAAGACCCCTGTTCTAGACCAGTGGCGGCGAACCTATGGCACGGGTGCCAGAGGCGGCACTCAGAGCCCTCTCTATGGGCACGTGTGCCGTTGCCCCAGTCCTAGGCCTTCAGTTGGGTTTTAGGCCTCCGCCGCCGTGTGCAAAAAAAAAAAAAAAAAAAAAAGGGTCAATCAATCAATCAATTTCAACTTCTCGCGGGAAAAAAAAGTTCTTGCAAAGTTGGAATGGATTGATTGAACTTTTTAGTCCCACCCAGTCTGCTGTTACCACTGCAGCCACGCCCACCTAATGGGCCACGCCCACCCGGCTCCCGACGATGCATAAGTGGGTTTTGGGTTGCAGTTTGGGCACCCGGTCTCTAAAAGGTTCACCATCACTGTGCTAGACCATCTAGCTAGCCCAGTCCCCGTTCTCTCTTCTGCAAGTTCAGCCCAGGCCATTTGTGGAGGCTTTGATCACCCAGAGGCAACCACCATTTTGATTTTCACTCCACATGCTCCCGAGTTTAATATTTTTGGGATCACAAACCTGGATTCCTCCATTAAATCCAAACTAGGAAATCACATGCGCCAGATCTGGAATCTTCCAATCCTGGCTAATCTCTAGCTGGGCTGGAAATCCACGTTGCCACCCCCCACCTATACATAAACGACCTATTGGGGTTGCTTACCTCTTGTTTCCAAAGTGACCGGCTCTGAAAACTCTCCCGCCACGGCTTTGTTGCAGGCTTTGACCCGAAAATTCATATATTTCATGTCGAATTTCAACCCTGTAGAGATGGAAAGGTGAAGAAGAATTAGAGAGAATCTAACATTTATGTCATCCAACTTGTATGCCGTCCCTTTAAAAGGCGGGACGTTGTTTTGGCTATAGTTCTCTCTTCTTCCTCCCCCTTTAAATCTTTCTCCTTCCTTCTTCAGCTGTGGATCCAGAAAGTTACATAATTTCTAAAAAAGAGTTATGGAAAAGGTGCAAAATATAAATATATTCGGCTTGATCAATATTTTTTCATTCTCCAAAAATTGTATTCTGGTGTTTCTCCATCTAGGCAGCTTTAAAATATGTGGACTTTGTCATATTGCGCTGAAATAACCCAGGAGTAAACATAGTAAACAGTGGTTTAAATAGTGGTTTATATTACCCCATCTACAATATATGCACTAGGAACAAAATACATACATGTGGTAATACAGCAAAATCCAACACACAGCAGTTACAGCAGGAATCAGACGAGAGAGAGAAACACTCCAGCAAAAGCCTTACCTTTTATACTCAGGCTCTTAAAGGGATACAGACCCTGCTTGCTCTTAAACGGACACAGGCCTTGCTGAGTCATTCCTATTGTTGCATCATCCACCTTATATTACATTACATCATTACATAAGCTGTTTAGCTATTAAATTAATACCTTGACAGACTTCAACTCCCAGAATTCCTCAGCTAGCTTTTGCTGGCTGGGGAATTCTGGGAGTTGATGTCCACACATTTTAAAGCTGTTTAGATTGAGAAACACTGCATTAAATTCAAATCATAATACAGGCAGTCCTTGATTTACAACATAGGCATCTATTCAAAATTATGATGGACCTCTCAAAAATATGATCCGGATTCAAAGTTCCGACAACAACACACACACACCTCTGATCATTTTTCGGTGATGTGTGAGATTTTTTTTTCCTGGAAACTTGCTTTGACTTCCTGTTTTATAATAATAATAATAATAATAATAATAATAATAATAATAATAATAATAATAATAAAGGCGGCCTTATTAGGAACTGCTTCCATCCTGCGACGATATCTGTAATACCATCAAACATCCACATCTGCCTATCCCAGGTCCTGGGTAAGGACTCGATAGGTAGACAAAATGCCAAATCCAGTCTGAACATCTGGCTGACTGTGCGATGATCAATAATAATAATAATAATAATAATAATAATAATAATAATAATAATAATAATAATAATAAAAGTTGGAAGGGACCTTGGAGGTCATCTAGTCCAACCCCCTGCTCAGGCAGGAAACCCTACACCATTTTGGACAAATGGCTGTCCAGTCTCTTCTTAAAAACTTCCAGTGTTGGAGCATTTATTGCTTCTGGAGCAATTAATACCCTGTGCTGACAATGGATTCATTTAACAACCCCCGTTTTTGCTCAACATCCCCTTCAAAAAAAAAAAAAAACCTCATAAAATCAGATTTGTTACAGGGCGACCTGCATAATGACCGTCATGCCTTAACAAGCAAAGTTGAGGCTCAATGATGATCATAAATTGAGGACTACCTGCAAACCTCTAATTTTTAATGTTTTAGTTTTATAGTTTTAATATGGTTTTGTATGTCTTTTAATTTTGGGTTGGGAGTTGGTTATAAAACGGGCGGCTAGGAAGAAATATTATAGAAGTTGTTATGTCCCGAGCCTTTGCAAACGGCTCGGGCGTTTGCAGGCAGTCCCGGGCAGGTGCAAAGCTGCCCGGGACCAGACAGGCTGTCGCCAGCGCCGTGCGCATGCGCGGGTGCTGGCGCGGGAAAAGTAACCCATTTACCCGGGAGTTGCCTATATAAGAGGCTGCGAGGCGTTTGGGCGAGGCTGAAGCCATCTTCCTGTAAGCTGAACGCTGAATAAATGAAACTGAGAACTCCAGCTGCTTCTCGTGTCTGTTTTCCCGCCACGGACTCAACACTGGCGACGAGGGTGGGATGCCTTGCACTACCTGGAAAGGAAGAAGTGTAAGCTTACCCAAGGAGTCCTGAGCGGCGGAAGAGGAACGGCGTCGACTCGGCAGCTACCCGCCAATCCGGTGCGCATTCGGGGGTAGGCTGGCTGATAGACCCGTCTCCTGAAGATCCGAAGATGGCGAAAATCGGAAGGCTTTCGGAATTCGACGTCTCACATCCAGAGCGGTGGGAGTCCTACGTATCCAGAATGGAGAACTACTTCAAGGCAAACCAAGTGAGGGAAGATAGCTTGAAGGCTGCCACCCTGCTTTGCGTTTGCGGCCAAGACGCCTTCGAAATCGCAGAAAACCTTGCAGCACCTGTTCCAGTAGAGTCTGTAAGCTACGCAGACCTGAAGAAGCTGCTGAAGGAGCACTTCCACCCCAAGGTGTCCGTTATCTCATGGCGCCACACCTTCGAGCAGAGGGATCAACGGTCAGGTGAAACAGCCAAGGAATACATCGCCGCGCTACGGAAGGCCGCCAAGCCCTGCGAGTTCAAGGACCTCGAGGGAACGACTGAGGGACCGATTCGTGTGCGGGCTAAGGCATCGAGAGGCTACAACAGAGACTTTTCGCAAAGGAAGAATTATCCTTCCAAGACGCCTTAAGGGAAGTCACCGCAGAAGAAGCAGCAGGCGGCGCCATCAAAAACATGCGGCCGATCAGAAACAGTGCAGAGGGTGCGTCCGTGCACCAGGAAGACGTCCGACGAAACTCCGAGGAGGATCCGGACGAGGAAGTCGACCGTCTACACCCCGCGAAGGAAGAGAACCAGAAGGGAAGCTCTTCGGCTCTGCTCAAGTGCATCGGCTGTGGAGGTCGCCACAGGAGAACCGACTGCAAGTTCCGCTCCGCTACCTGTCGGGCATGCGGCAAACAAGGGCATATTGCAGCTGTGTGTCTGAGCCGACGAAAGGCACAACCCCAAGAAGAACGCCTGAAAGGTACCAGATTCCCCAGCCAGAATAGGGTAGGGTTTTGCGCTTCGCGAAGAAGCATCTGTAGAACAGGCACACACAAGCCCATGAAGAAAAAGCTGTCACTCAACGTGAAGCTACAAGGGGTTCCATTATCTATGGAACTAGACACAGGGTCTGCCCTTTCCATCATTTCATTGAATACATTTAGGAAGATTTGTTCCAGTAGTGGGACTAAGGCCAAGTTAAGGCCTTCTGATATTGTATTAACTGATTTTCAGAACTCAAGAGTGTGTGTTAAGGGGGAGGCCACCATTAACGTGCAATACAAGAGTTTTGAAGGTCCACTAGACTTGTTAGTAGTAGGGGGTGAAAGAACGAGTCTCATAGGACTCGATTGGTTTGAGGCCCTGGGGATACACGTCACAGGACTCAACAGCTTAAAAACACTCGACCTACAGGAAGTCTGCAAGGAATTTGCAGATGTTTTCAGCCCCCAGCTGGGCACATTCAAAGGACCACCTGTGTCCTTAAAGCTAGACCCAACTGTCACTCCCATTAGGATTAAAGCAAGAAGGGTCCCTTTTGCTTTAAAAAGTAAGATTGACACTGAACTAGGGACAAACTAATCCAAACAGGGGAATCCTAGCAGACCTGTTTGATTGTCCAACCCGTGGGAGACCCCCATTGGTCACAGATCTAAAAGGAAATGGGACATTCGATCATTTGTGCTGATTACAAATGCACACTCAATTAAAGGCATTTGCAAGCAACAAGCTATCTGTTACTGTGGTCAGGTAACATCTGGCCCTCTCCAAGGGGGGCGTGTTTTTGCAAAGGCTTTGACCTAGCTCAAGCATATCAACAGCTGCCTGTTGATGATGATGCTGCCATAGCGCAGACCATTGTGACCCACAGGGGAGCCTTTAAAGTAAAAAGGCTACAGTTTGGAGTAAATGTCGCTCCTGGGATTTTCCAAAGCGTAATGGAAAACACACTACGAGGTATACCAGGGGTCTGCCCCTACTTTGAAGATGTCTTGATTGCAGGAGACTCCACACACATTCTAGCTGAAAGACTTAGGGCTGTCCTGTTAAGATTCAGGGAATCAGGCCTCAAGCTCAGAAAAGACAAATGCAAGATCGGGGTGCCTTCTACTGAATTTCTGGGATTCAAAATTGATGCTGCTGGGATTCATCATGCTGAATCCAAACTAACTGCTATTTTACAAGCACCCAGGCCAAAGTCTAAGGCCGAACTTCAGGCCTTCCTAGGCCTCCTGAATTTCTACAATTCTTTTCTTCCACATAAAGCTAGCGTAGCTGAGCCTCTTCACAGGCTACTCGACAAACAAGCTGTGTGGCTGTGGTCACAAGCACATGAGGCTTGCTTTAAAGAAGTCAAGGCCTTGCTCACTTCTAACAGTGTTCTTGCACATTGCAACGAGTCTCTTCCTGTGTGCATCGCTTGTGATGCATCCCCCTACGGGGTTGGAGCTGTCCTGAGTCACCTCAGGTCTGATGGAACTCAGGTTCCTATTGCATACTACTCCAGAACACTGTCTTATGCCGAGCGCAACTACGCTCAGATAGACAGGGAGGCTCTGGCTGTTGTTGCTGGAATTAAAAAATTCCACGATTTTCTATATGGCAGGCATTTCACGGTCTTCACTGACCATAAGCCTCTTTGCTGGGACTGTTTACCACACGTAAGCAGGACTCCCAACATTCATTCCCCTAGAATGTGCTTAGGTGCGTCATTTTCTGTCGCATATGATTTCTCATATCCCAGCTGGGAAAGAAATGGGCCATGCTGATGGCCTCAGTAGGGTGCCTCTGCCAGTAGTAGAAGCTGACCCCGCGCCAGCTGTCAACATTCTATCAATCCACGCCTTGCCCGAGCTCCCTCTTAGTGCCAGGGATGTTACCGCTGAAACAGGTACAGATCACACACTTTCACGTGTCCGCTCCTGGGTCCTGTCCGGGTGTCCTGAGCACTGCCCTAGTCCTGAGTTTCAGAGTTTCTGGTCCAAAAGAAACGAACTGTCCCTTTCTCAGGGTTGTCTGCTTTGGGGAAACAGAGTTGTCATTCCCACCTCAATGAGAACTAGGGTCTTAGAATCCCTCCACGAGGGTCATCCTGGCATTGTTCGTATGAAGGCTCT
This sequence comes from Crotalus tigris, assembly GCF_016545835.1. NCBI lineage: Eukaryota > Metazoa > Chordata > Lepidosauria > Squamata > Viperidae > Crotalus > Crotalus tigris. The sequence continues at coordinate 316,060 of NW_024100636.1, forward strand.
TGCACGCAGCCACTTGTGGTGGCCTGCTTTAGATAAAGATATTGAGGCTAAGGTACACGCATGCCACCTGTGCCAACGATCTCGCCCCGAGATGCCCCAAGCTCCTGTGCATAGATGGGAGGAAACACAGTCCCCATGGTCTAGGGTGCACATTGACTACGCTGGCCTTTCAGGGCCAGTTCTTCTTGGTCCTTGTTGACAGCCATTCAAAATGGCTTGAGGTTGTACCTGTCTCATCCACCACCACTGCAAAGACTATTCAGGTACTGAGGGGGATTTTTGCTGCACACGGGCTGCCAGATGTCATTGTGTCCGACAACGGCCCTCAATTCACCTCCTCCGAATTCCAAGCTTTCTTACAGGCAAACCTGATTCGTCCTGCCACGTCTGCGCCTTTTCACCCGTCCACCAACGGTATGGCTGAACGCATGGTGCGCATCGCAAAGGACGCCTTGAAGAGACTCACCTACGGGAACTGGCATCACAGGTTGGCTGACTTTCTCCTTTCTTATCGCACCACACCGTCCACTTCTACAGGGAGAAGTCCAGCTGAACTTCGTTGGTGGCGCCAACTTACTACGAGACTTGACCGGTTGCATCCGGACAGACTGCCTTCATCTACCTCACATCCTATGGCACCTAGACAACTACTTGTGAAGTGCCCCGGTTTGAGCCTCGCAATACGGGCCTGTCATACATGGGTCCACCGCTTCTGTGTCCAGGATCCAGGTCCCTCTCTCCTACGAGGTTGCCCTGGACAACGGTCGGTGTCCTGCGTCAGCACATCGACCAACTTCGCTCTAGGCGAGACTTGTCTGCTGAGACTCCTGGGTCTTTTCCAGGGGGGGAGGGGGACCCTTTGGAGCAAAGGGAAGGTCAAGAGCTACTGCCCATCTCCACTGAGGGAGCCACAAACGGCTCGTCCCAAGGTTCTGCAATTGCTCCGAAAAGAAAGTCATGGAGCTTACCCACACAACAGGCACTCACGCCTACTCCAGCCAGGGAGTCACCCGGGGGCATACTCACTTTCCACACACATCACACAGCACTCCAGTAACGGAGGATACCCGGGGGCATCCCAACAAATCATTCCCCGCAAGAGAGCTACTGGCACACAATTCCCAAGGGTTGGCCTGACCTTACCCCAAATCCTACAGGGGGTCAAACATACACAGAGCTAGTCAGGAACCAAGTCCCGACTACAACAACCCTAGCACAAATCAGGGAACACTGAGTTTTGGGAGAGTACAGAAACCCACATGAGCCCAAACACAGAATGGGTTTCAGGGAATGGACAGCCTCCTGACAGGTCTTGGACTGACCTAGGAGGTCCTACAGAGACGCCCAGCAGCGGCTATCACTTCAAGGGGCCTGAGGGTCTACAGCTAGGTAGGTCAACCAGGTCACAAAGTAACAGAAGCCCTGGCCTGACGAGCCCGGTGGGCAAGCAAGCAGGCCAGGCATCGGGGCACAGTCCTTGGAAGACACCAGGGCACAATAGAGAGAACAGGCTCACGCCTCCCTCCAGTCAGGGGACTTATGCCAGTAACCCAGAGCTAAGAAGGTCACAGAGAGCAAAGAAATCTCCTAAGTATCTAGAAGATTACATAACATTGCTGGCAAGGCAAAAGCCAGTAATCAGTGGGAGCACTGGGGAGCAAAATGTCATATAAAATAAATGTTGTATGTTGGTAGTAGTTTTAGCCCGGGGGAAAGGGGTGTTATGTCCCGAGCCTTTGCAAACGGCTCGGGCGTTTGCAGGCAGTCCCGGGCAGGTGCAAAGCTGCCCGGGACCAGACAGGCTGTCGCCAGCGCCGTGCGCATGCGCGGGTGCTGGCGCGGGAAAAGTAACCCATTTACCCGGGAGTTGCCTATATAAGAGGCTGCGAGGCGTTTGGGCGAGGCTGAAGCCATCTTCCTGTAAGCTGAACGCTGAATAAATGAAACTGAGAACTCCAGCTGCTTCTCGTGTCTGTTTTCCCGCCACGGACTCAACAGTAATTGCAGGCTCAATTACGGTCGTAACTTGAGGATTACCTGTATAAAGAATGGGTCCAATGCTGCGGTCCCTGACTATTCTTGTGAGATTTCCACAGAGGGAGCTCATGAGGAGAGTTCTATATGGACTTGTGGCTTGTGTGGCTTGTGTGGCTTGTGTTATTAATTCCCCTCCAGCTAGATAATTGTGAATGAGTTCAGGCAGGTTCTGGCTAGGAGTTGTTTTGGGGTCCCTTCTTTCCCTTCTTTTGATATTCCCAAAATCTTGGGTAGTGGTGCGATGATTAGAATGCAGTATAGCAGATTAACTCTGCATTCCACTGCCAGGAATTCGATCCTGACTGGCTCAAAGTTGACTTAGCCTGCCATCCTTCTGGCATTAGTAAAATGAGGACTCAGATTGTTGGGGGCAATATGTTGACTCTGTAAACCACTTAAAGAGGGCTGTAAACCACTGTGAAGTGGTATGTAAGTCTAAGTGCTATTGCTATTGTTTACAGTTTGCCGACCTGTCAGATGCAGCCAATCGGAATCACGAGGCCCTTCGCCAGGCCAAACAGGAGATGAACGAATCTCGCCGTCAGATCCAGACCTTGACCTGTGAGGTGGATGGACTCAAAGGAACAGTGAGTAAAACACCCATCCTGCTTCAACCTGGGGCAGTAGCAGAGTGCGGCATAGGTCAAAGAACAAGAGAGGGAAAGCCACAGGTCAGCTGATGATGCTGTCTTAGCTTCACCATGCCTTGCTCTGCATGGTGAAATCCCAGAAGAAAGATTGATTACAGCAATCAAATTATGACAACTTCATTGGTTATTGGGCAGTGGTGGGATTCAAATATCTGAACAACCAGTTCTCTGCATGGATGCCACTTCTGGAAGTCCGTTCTGAGCCAGGGAGGCCTCCCAGGCCCAGAACTGACTGCCAGAAGTATGTGGATGCCACTTCTGGTGGGCTGTTCTGGGCCTGGGAGGCCTTCCCGGCTCAGAACGGACTTCCAGAAATGGCGTCTACTCACTTCTGGTGGTCCATTCTGGGCCTTGCAAAAAAGGGCTAGGGCATCAGCTGGTTCTCCAACAAAAAATTAGTTACCAATTCTACTGAATTGATGCGAACCAGCTAAATCCCACCACTGCTACTGGGCCATTTGCAGATTCTGTCTATGACCAGCAAAAACTCTGTATGATACAGGATCAAGCCACCTTCCTTCACCTTAGCCTGCCTGAATTTTAAGATCTTCAGGTGGAAATCTCCTTGCACTGCTTCAACCCTACTGGAGCATGTTTGACAGGAATACAAAAAGTGCCTACTTGGTGATGGCTCCTCCCAGGCTCTAGAACAGTGGTTTTCAACCTTTCTAATGCCGCGACCCCATAATACAGTTTCCCATGTTGTGGTGACCCCCAACCACTTATACATCACCGGGTGCCAGGGGCGTGGCCAAAGAAAAGGGGAAAAAATGGCGGACAGCCTTGTTTGGCGACCCCCATGAAATGGTCATTCAACCCCAAATGGGGTCCCAACCCACAGGTTGAGAACCACTGCTCTAGAATCACTAAATTGACTCTATCTTCTGCAACTTCCCGGTGGTGGCAAAGATCTTGTTCAGGCAGTTTTTGGGGCTTTAGGATGATTTGTCAGTAACTGAAACAGGTTTGGATAAGTAGCTGCTGTTCATTTTCTAACTCAGTTGATGTATTTTAGTCAGATTTTTATATTTGGTTGTTGGTAGCCTTGAGCACCATTTATAGTTGAAAGGCAGACTGTAAATGCAATAAATACGGTAAAATGAAGAGGGGAAGCCACCTGGAGTGCTATCAAGCTGTCTGGATTCAACTGCTTTTATAGTCTGTTTTGACCAGAAGTTACCTCTGCACCCCTCAGGATCATCTTAGTTGCTTATGAATGAGTGAGATTTTGGGGGTCAGTATCCATTTCATGAATTTCAGTCTTGGTGCTGCTCGCTCTTCATCTTGTTAGAATGAAGCCTTGCTGAGACAGATGCGAGATCTTGAGGACCAATATGGAGCCGAAGTGGGCTCCTACCAAGAGACAGTGGCGCGGCTGGAGCAGGAGATCCATCACATGAAGGAAGAGATGGCTCGACACCTCCGGGAGTACCAGGACCTGCTGAATGTCAAGATGGCTCTTGACATTGAAATTGCGACTTACCGCAAGCTGTTGGAAGGAGAGGAAAGTAGGTAGGTCAACAGTGGTCAGATCCTGCCCTGCTCATCTTTTAGGTTCATGGGCACATTTTGAATGTTCATGGGTGCCACCCCTGAGTGGCTAGTGCAGGCAGCATGGTAAGGCACAAAACACTGGAAGACGTAAATTGGTTTTGGGGAGACAAGGACTTACCCAGGAAACTGAGCATGAAGCAGACATGAAGGTTGCTGAGCCATAAGGCTATTCATTGGGCTCCACCTAAAATTGTCCAGTCTTTTCTTTTCCTAACCTTTCTGATAGCTAGGCATTTCCCCTCTGTTTACACCAATCTTGCTCTAATGCTCTCCCCTCCATATCCTTTCAGCATTTTCATATCTGGACACATGACCATTAGACCAGGTGCATGTAGGAAAGTTTCTGGAATAATTTAGGCCAATCTTGCTTTGTGGGATGCCTGGCACGTGTTTCTTCTATTTCAGATAGTAGGGTGGGTGGGCACCGGAAGGTTGATCTGCAGCTGTCTTGGTTATAGTTTCAGCATTGAGAAAGATAGTCCCTATTTTTACCTAGTTCTAAATAACATTTTATAGGAATATGTGAGGAGGAGGGAGGTCTTCTCCTTTCCTGGGAGGAATGCAAAAAAGCCATTTTAAAGAGAAAGTTTGGAAATTAACTTGTAGAAGTTTCTGTAATGCTCACTGCCCCGTATCTTCCTTGCAGGATTGCAGTACCTGTCCAATCCATGGCATCTTTCAGCATCAAAACTGCAGGTGAGCCAATAGCCAGCATGGGTCTTCAATGCACCCACATGCTTTTATGTTGTTTGACAAAATTATGGGCTTCTGAAAGAGATGGTAGCAGTGGCACAGAAGTCAGCAATATTCTAGGTCAGGGGTAGGCAACCTTGGCTCTTTTATGACTCGTGGAGTTCAACTCCCAGAATTCCTGAGCCAGCATGGCTCAGCTTGGAAACCTCTCCCTTTCCCCTCAGCATGGCTGGCTCAGGAATTCTGGGAGTTGAAGTCCACGAGTCATAAAAGAGCCAAGGTTGCCTATCCCTGTTCCAGGTGGAGCCAAGCATCTTTTTTGGCCATATTTTGCACATGCTTTATTTCTACCAAGCAGTAACTTGAGGGGAACATTTTGGCTTGATGAGAACAAGCTTGGCTTTGGAGGTTCCCTTATCTCAAGTTGTGCAGGCAATCGTGCCTTAGCCTCAGTTGCTTTTTCTTGGAAAGAGACCCAAAGGCTCCTTTGCTCTCCCCACCTTCCACGTTCCTTTCTTTCTAATTTCTCCCAGCCAAAGATCTGTCATGATGGGTGTATGAGTGAAAGAAGATAGCTGAGTGCTGGGTGTTTGGGAGCTGTAGTCCTCAGTCCCCTGCATGACCCTGGATGGGGTGAAGTAAGGGGCCTTGAATGCTGAGCCTTTTCTCCCTCAAACCTCCCTCCTCCTTAGTTTCAGAGCCAGATCCAAGTGCAGAGAGCCATACCCGGAAGACGGTGCTGATCAAAACCATTGAAACCCAGGATGGAGAGGCAAGTCAATGAGCTGTTCATACTGGAGATTTGTGTGAAAGAGGAACTCGGGGCAGAGGTGTGATTTTTAAGTTGTGGAGATTGGACCTAAGCCTAGGGCACAGCAAATAACTCCAGAGGCCTAATTAGGGTTTTGCTGTTATTTCAGTCAACCAAAGGAAACCTGGCTTCATAAAAGTCCTGAGGGGTGCCAGGTTGGGGAAGGATTGCCCTCTGCTGCTCTCATAGCTTGGCTTTTTCTCTTCCTGCAGGTGGTGACCGAATCAAGGAAGGAGCAGAGAGCTGAGATAGAGAAGTGAGGCTGGCCACCCCAGCAGGGTCCCCTGGGCCACTGAGAGAGGCACTAAGCTCACCTCTTTGCAAACGTCCCAGTCGCAGATCCCCCTTTTCCCTCACTAAGCCACACTGGCCTTATTTACGATGGTGATGTTGATGATACCTCTTACCACTGGCAGCCTTCCCACACTGTTCCAGGCTCCCTAAGACAGCCCTCTCTGGCCTTCGGACCGTACTCTGTTCACAGCCTGGTGGCAGTCCCACCAGTAATTACCATTGGTCTTGGGAGTGGAGATGGCTTCACCCTGCTCTTTTCTTCCACCGCCTCCTACCTCTTCGTACCACATTCCTTCTCATCCCTCCCTGCAAAGAACCCTTCTCTAATCACTACCCCCAAAACCAAGCTGCCTTCCTGTAAAGTACCACTCACAAAGCCAGCCCACCCTAGGAACCAATTTGCCATGTATGTTTAGATGGAATCTAAAGGCTGTGGCCTTCCGGCTGTTGTGGAATTAAAACTCCCAGCCTCCTAAGTCATACAGAGTGCTGCTGGGACTTGTAGTTCAGCAATAGGTGGAAGGTTCCAGGTTCCCTACCACTGCCAAACACTTAGATGGCTGCAGATTGGCAAGCTCTGACAACTTGCAAGGGCCACTAAGCACAACAACTTGGAAGCACCAAAGAAGGCTAGGAGCTTGCTCATGACCTTATTTTACAGCTCTTGTTGAATCTAAACGATTCTATGTGCTGACCACAGACACCTCCCATGGTTTACAAAGCTTTTCAAGAGAATCATGCTTTGTCAAGATGCAATAGGTTTGGCTTCCCAATTAGTTCTCACTTCTGTGAACTTACTTTGAGAAGGTGCATATTTAGCTTCACCTCATCTGTACTGAAAGGGAGAATAGCACTGGCCAACTTTATAGGGCTGTTTTAAGGTTGACAAGGTAATGCAACAAAAGCATTTTAAATATTAAATAGTAACAAGTGTTAATTTCCTCAGTTGTCGAGCCCCAATCTGGTGGTCTCCAGATGTGTTGACTCCAATTCTCATAATTCCTAAGCAGCGTGATACTGGCTGGGGTTGTGAGAATTAATTTACTGCAACAAGGGAGTGGAAGTGGAGAATACTACGTCAGATCTTCTCAAACAAGCTCCCAAATGAATGCATATACAACAGATTATTGTCTTTTTATTTTTTACAGCAAATTTTGTAAGGGAATCTTTAAAAAGAACCCTCTAAAATAAGTCTTTTGACCATTAGTGCGTTGTTTCCCAATACTGAAGGGTGCTTAGCGGTAATTTTAAGAAACTGATCCAGTAGATCAGAGGTCCCCAACCTTTTGAGCACCAGGGACCGGTTCCGTGGAGAAAGGTTTTTCCGTGGACCGGAGGGTGCGTGGTTTTGTGCTGCCTGCATCTCGCGGATAGGGCTTTGCTAGCATGCCATGGCCCAGTACTGGTCCACGGACCAGTGGTTGGACCCCTGCAGTAGATGTTTACTCAGAAGCCTCAATTCTTTCTTAACCATTTGACTTCCTTTCATTCAAATATGATTTTAGTGCACTTCTAAAAATGATGTCAACTTTGCCTTCTAAGGCAAAAGTAAAGCTAGAAAGCTGCCTTACACTAGAAATTGTGAGTCACAGGGAAAAGAATATTTTTCTGTTCAGCTCTTTAATGCTCCTCTGTCAAAAAAACCCAACTTTTTTCTGCTCCCTTTCTGGGAGAAAGGATCAGGTTGAGACCATCATGGAATTCCCCTTCATCTGCATTGCATATAATTAAGTGTTGTGCAGGCAAAGAAAGCAGATGAGCATTTCTAGAATTTTGAAAAACTCCAAACAATTGCCTTTAATTCACAGGGTCAAACAAACTACAGAACAACAAAAAAAAGAGAGCAAAAAATGCTTACTACCAGTGGTGCTGATTTACAGCCTTAATAAGCAGCAATTCCATCATGTATGAAAGGCATCCAAGACTTCTGTTTAGCACAGTGGTCCTCAACCTTTTTAATGCTGCGACCCCCAACCGGTTGTAAGTCAAGGACTACTCAACCAGTCGTAAGTCAAGGACTATTCAACTGGTGCAGCACCGTTTGCAGAATGGGACTTTTGGCAGGCTCAGCAGGGCAGAGACAGCCTGGACAATTCCTATTGGCTTTTGAAAGCCAATAGAATTAGACTCTATTCAAGAGAGTCTATTCTATTGGCTTTCAAAAGCCAAAAGAATAAAAGGGAGTAGCACAGCTAAGGAAAAGGGGGAAAAAATGGCGGACTGCGTTGTTTGGCGACCCCCGTGAAATGGTCGTTCAACCCCAAATGGGGTCCCGACCCACAGGTTAAGAACCACTGGTTTAGCAGAAGTGGTCACCAAGATTTCAGTGAAGCTTCTGAATCCCTTGTCTATGAACTTGAGAACCCCAGCGACTGTGTGAACGCAACCTCAGTTGGGTGCTAAATGGCCAAAATGGGATTTTGATTTGATTTTGATTTTTTAAAATATAATCCCAAATGGGATTATATTTATGACATCCTGTTGTTATAATGTCATATCCTTGTCTTCTTGTGGCCCTCAAACTGCTGCCTCTTCATTCCTTCATGGGATCTGTAACGTCTCATAAGAGGTAGCACCAAACTCTTATTTCCAGTCTGTCCAGTTTTTAGTCAAATCCAGCTTTCTTTTTGTCAGATGGACATCTTCTTTCACACATTTTCTTTTCTATCCAACAATCTGAGGACTCGTCTTTTCTTTCCTCTCATTTTTGCCCTTGATATTCCAGACTTGTACCTTTCAGATAGAATATGGTAACCATTGCATTTCTGCTACTAATTCCATTCTTGTCAGCCCCTGAAGATAAGCCAGGGCAGGAAGCAGAGCCCACCAAGGCTACAGGAACGTTACTAAGTTATGTTAACAGATTCTTGAAAGACTGACAGATTTCCCCCCCCCCCTCTGCTTCTCTTGCACCAAAGGGAATCTACATGGGCCTGGGTTTTTTTTCCCCTCGCCTCATCTTTCATCTTTAAGTAAACAAGTTGATGTTTACTCAACTATTCTTGCTTTTCTTTTTCAAGTTTTATTTTCATATTTCTGTACATTCCCTATCTTGCTGGAAGAAGGAAAGCTGCCGTAGAAGCTTTCTACCTTAAACTCAGGAGTCATCTTGATAAGCAAGAAGTCTTTTATTTATTTATTTATTTATTTATTTATTTATTTATTTATTTATTTATTTATTTATGAGACTTATATACCGCTTTAAGTGCAAGCACTCTCTAAGCGGTGTACACCAGTAAGCAATGTATATATATATATTTACATTGCTCCCAACAATCTGGGTCCTCATTTTACCTACTCCGGAAGGATGGAAAGCTGAGTCAACCTTGAGCCGGTGAGATTTGAACCGCTGACCTGCTGAACACAGTCAGCTAAAGTGGCCTGCAGTACTTGTCTTGTCTTCTCATTTCTCCAGATTCATTCCAGAAAGAAATAAACTTCAGGGAGTTGTTTCTCCATGGATGTTTGGTTCATCCCTCCATTCTCTCAGACCAAGACCAGTCAACTTTTTAATGGCTGGGGCTGGGGCTGATGCTTATTTTATTTTAGGGGACAGTGAATGCAGGGCAGTTATAGAATGGATGAAACCGATTTTTGAAGGCATTATTTTGGCTCAAAGTGCCATCTTTGCTTAGTCTGAATTGCTACCAAATCATACAGTGCAGGGGTGTGTGTCATAAAATGGTACTTGAGCTGCTTATAATCTACACATGGAGCATAGGATGGAGTGATTATACTTGTCTTTAGAGATAGGAATTTCTGAAACAGTAAATCTCACTTAACCTTGATGACTTTTTAAGTGAGTTAGCAGCTGAAGTATTCTCTATGATTGTGCTTTCTTCTTTGATCCCCCCCCAATCACTGTTACTTATTCTTAATTTCTTACTCCTTGTTAATGGTCCAGTAGGGTTATTACTTCTTTCCTTGAAAATCAGTTAAAGCAATAGCTACCAAAATTCTTGAAATCTGGCTTTAATATCAGCTTTAATTGCTTAGTTGAAGTTAGATAACCTCTGCCACATAGAAGCATTTCTGATCATGATTGCTTACAGTGGACAGCCCAGTTTCCCATCATTTCGAGATATTTAAAAGACCAGGGAAAATTTCAAAATAAGCATATTGGAAAAAAAAGACACCCCCCCCCAACTTCCCCTGATGCAAAGGAACATTAGGTGCCGCCCCTCGGTGGCCAAAGGGTTACCCACCTCTGATAAAAGCTCTAATTTGTCTGAATCAAGACAGATTTGAAACGCAGAGAAGTTGCATGTGAGCTTTCCACTTCTATCTATTGTGTTTGCTTGTGGTCCGTGTGCCTTGGCCTATGTGTAGCTCTATACTGCGGGTAAAGAGCTCTTTATGCCTGCAGGTGCCAGTCTGTATGTCAATATCTTGACTGGTTATTCCAGATTACTTCAGACCAGACCCCAACCCACACCTCCTCCTCTATTTCCCCTTACAATCAGAGCCAAAAGATGACTGGTATACTAGATCAGAGGTCCCCAACCTTGGCAACTTTAAGACTTCTGGACTTGAACTCTCAGAATTCCTCAGCCAGCCAAGCTGACTGAGGAATTCTGGGAGTTGAAGTCCACAAGTCATGAAGGGACCAAATTTGGAGACCCCTGTACTAGATCATCCTTTCCCTGTTGCTTGCCACGTTCTTTTGTTTTGCTGCTGCTTTGCTTTCTTGCTATCTTTGGAGTTGCCAGATTTCCTTACACGTTAGTTCTCATGAATATACTGGTTTCTTAAAATATTGCTACAGTTACTGGGACCTGGCACTCCTAAGGAAGGGAACAAGCAGGAGAGAGCAGGGGAAGACTTGGCTGGAATGTCTTCTCAGCTGATTTGTTGAGACCTTGGGTGAGTTCTCAGTCCTTCTGCACATGATGAATGCAGAATACATTATGTTAAATGGAAGTCAACCCGGTATGAATAAGGTTTTCAGATACAATATAGAACACTCCACCTCATAGATCATACTTCCAAATCTACGTAGTAATTCTTAGAATAATTCATATGAAAGATGAAGATTCGCCAAAGGACTTGGAGCTTGTTAGAGAAAGTACTTTATAGCAGACTAAGTATCAAAAACTTAAATGGAGACATCGGTAATATATGGTGGCTCAGAAGAGACATTGTGAGGAATTCCATTTCCACTTAGTTTCTTCTATGAGTTTGAATATTGAAGTTCACCTGAACCAAAAAGAGATTCTTGTACCTTTCAGTTGAGGTTCCTTAACGGTGTGGTCATATACACAATGAGTGACATTAACCCAAAAGACGTTTGTTAATGCATTTAAGATTATACCTTTCCTATTAATTTCACCATGACCGAGGCATCAAACCGATGGTGATAGCTGCATTTTCACCTAGTTCTTAAGTAGGATTATTTCCTCTGCTTTTATTTGCATTATTCCCATGAAAGTCCATGCAAGAGCTAAATAATGCAGAACAGCTACTTGGAAAACTGGTATCTTGATTTCCAGGATGTATCTGCTTCTGATTTAGAATGAATTTACAGAATTAATCTCCATTTGGGATCTTGCTAATCAATACCACTTAGAGTTGCTAACTTCTATTGATCTTCAGTGTGTGCTTCTAATGCTTAAAATGCAAAAATTAAGATGCAGGAGGTTTAACTGGCAATAGCTGTGTGTTAGAATCAGCCAAAATATTGAATCAGCCAACCTTAATTTAATTGCAAAAAATCTTGAAGTAATTGAAAGGGGAAGCAAGCGAATCTGTGTTCCTGAAAAGAATGCCCAGTTGAACATCAAAAATAGTACATATGGAAATAAGATCATAGCTTTTATCCTCAGTCCAGTAATACCAATTTTTATGCCTCTATTACTGTCTCATTATACAATTGATTTTGTTTACATTGCTTTGAGAACTTTTTCTAGCACAATGACCTCATTATTATTTATAACTTGAAGGAGTAGAGTATTGGGATACTGCTTTAAACCATTTTACTTCATGACTATCCTATCCTGTCCTTTCTATCAACCAAAATTATGACTAGTCCTCTTATAAACATCTATATTATTGTTAGTAATTATACATACTTTCATGCATCTTGCTCCTCATGTTTGAGCTAGAGGCAATAAAGTATGTAGCTTTGCAAAAAATGTTAACAGAGGTTCACAAGCCTTCAAAATATTTGCCCAATAATAGTTGAGAACCTCAATGATACTGAGATAGCTTTTCCTGTTTTCTTCCAAATTATTCCAGAGGCATTTATTTCCAGTCTTCAAGATCCTTTGTCACTTTTTTCTTTCTGCCAATTTTGTAATTTTTTTTGTCCTTCTGTTGCTAAAATCAGAAATTAGATCAACGCTAGTATTCAAGTTTGCTTGTAAGATTCAAGATTGTGTTTCTCTGATCCCCTCTTGCAACAAGTTCAGTAACAACTTACTTCAAACATGCCACCTGCTGCACACTTTCAGGATCAGTAATTTCTAGCTGACTTAAGGCACAAATGTTTCTAGTCATAGAGTTGCCAACTGCCAAATCCAACTTAATGATCCTGTGGGAAACTAGGGCACTACCTTTCTGGCTATTTTATCTTTTTACCTATACTTCTCCTTCCCAACTGAGGAACAATTTTATAATCTCAGTAGCTACAGTACACCAGAGTAGGAAAGGAACAAATTGATGACACAGGAAGTACACAATGTCATGCTATCTAATGGACCTTCCCACAACAAGTCTGGACTATCAAGCTATGTCCAGGCAGAACTTCACTCGCATTTTGTCCTTCCAACTTTTGCTTTTCATAGCAGATAGTTTAGCATTTTAATTTTTTTGTGAGCAGGTAATTTGAAAAATATTTATTATATACTGTTTAAATTTTATACCATTATTGAAGTTGGCCTTCACTGTAAAATACAAGAAATTTTCCCCATGGAGACCACAGCATTTTCCCCTTTTCCTAACCAGGCTAATCCTGCAAATTAACTAGGAAAATAAAAGCATCTTTGGTAGTAAGCAAGATGGCTTAAAAACGTTGAGAAAACAGCATTGTTTCCTTGCACGGATGCGAAAATCTTGCCAGCTTTAAAACACTTAAGCTTGAACGTGGCTATTCCGTGCTCTCAGGATGTGTTCCAAGTTCGAGATTTCTGGCAAGGTGGGAACAGTGTCAGAGCTTCAACAAACTTTGACTTTGCTACGTTTTACTCAGCTTTACTTCTTGGCCTCTTAGCGTGCATTCTCTTGTAGAGATTTCTCTACAGGGTGGAAGGGCCTAAATAATATTTCCTGTGATCAGTCCCTTATAAATGGCTCTGGCACATTTCAGAACTCCAGTTTGGAATTCTGATACGTTGCACCTTCTCCCCTTTATCCCCCCCCAAAAGAACAATAGGTTTTGAAAACCTCCCGGGCTTATACTTAATGGGCTTTGGGCACTGGTTACTGCTTTTGATAGCTCTCAATTTCCATGTTCTTTGCAGAGCTAGTAGAGATTCCTGGTGCTAACTCTTCCCATGCCAATGGATCTCTGCATCTCTCCTGCTATGCTATGCTAATTCTGTCGACCCCAATTCCTCCCTTGGATATCCACATCAATTGGCTCTCCAGAACACCTTTCCTTGCAATTAGGCTTGCTTTATTAAATATCTAGCTTGGGGAAATACGATGTAGTTTGCCCAGGTAACAACTCAACCTATTATAGTACATACTCCGGTGAAGAAACAGGCTACGTGAAGACTGGGAGTGGTGGCAGTCATTCTGTTCCTGGTGCTTCCTGATCTCCGCTGAATAATCTTGGTTTTGTGATGCCCATGGTCAGTGTGTGGAATAGGCCACGTATGCTTTGAACCAGCCAATAAATTTAATGTGAAGAGTGTCCTGCTGCATATTTTTTGGGTGTGTGTGTGTGCTTTGAATGTCAACAGAAACTTCCCCACATAATTCCAAGCTCTGGTCCTGTTTGATTTTGTTAAAGCCAGGTGGCTGCTGAAAACTTCTACTAGCTTTGCTTAGATTTGTCAAGCAAGGACATTATTTTTCTCTGCCATTTAAAACTTTTCTGTGACCTCATTCATGCATTGTACTAAGCCAGGAGTCTTCAAGCTTGGCCCTTTTATGACTTGTGGACTTCAACTTGCCTGGCTGAGGAATTCTGGGAGTTGAAGTCCACAAGTCATAAAAGGGCCAAGTTTGAAGACCCCCTGTACTAGGCCCTAGCTTCTAATGGTTGCACATGTGAACCCAACCAACTGCATTTTAGTTAATAAACTGTAATTTAAAAACCATGGTTTGACATAATAGTGAAGAACTGTTTTTCAGTTCAATAGTTGCACAAAAAAGACCTTGAGCAGCATATAAGGCCCCAAGGCAGCCAATCCAATAAGTTGGTTTAATTCTATGATTAAATATTAACTAAACTACTTTCTGTAAACACTGAGTTAGCAAAAGTTGACTGTAGCCTATAAAGCTCCAAAAGCATCAAAAGTGTAACAGTTAAAAATCAAACATATGAATGCAAAAACAGTGAAGGTATAAAAGCTCTGGCTTTATCCTGTGCTTTAGACAAGATACCAGAATTTCATCTTCACCAAATGGGCAACCTGAAAAAAAGTCAACATGTATCTGATTCAAAGCCTGCAGAGAGATTGAAGCCCACCTGAAGAAAATGTGATGGCCTTTTAAACAGTTTTGTATGAAGCAAGTGTTGGTCTCAATGATCCAGCTGCTGGATTATGCATCATTTCTACTTTTGCTTAGCAAAAACTCTTAAAGCACATTTGATAAGCAGCCAAAACCTAGTGAAAAGTGATCATTAGTATGAACTTGGTCCTCAGGTATAACCTTTTAGAAGCCCTGATTTTATTCTCGCTTATTAACCATAAGGTGCATCTGAAAGAAAATGTTCTGATTCAAGTCACACGCACAGTAATAGGTGAAAGTAGAGTGTGTCTATTGCACATTTGTTATAGCAATATCCCCCAGGTTACAAACTCCCCTCCCAAGCGGTTTAGTGAGTAAGTCCAAGCACACACACAGGAAATTAAAGCAATTAAAGCAGGTAAATGTCCCCTACAAGAAAACCTCCCCGAGGCAAGACCAAATCCAAATGCAAATCCAAGTCCCGGTCCAAAAAAAGATAAACCCAAGGATCACTGTGCAAAATCAGGATAGAGGAAGCACAGAGCCAAAGACAACACTCAGGAAAACTAATGGTGATCTTCATCAACCACTCCCTCCTGCCTGCGTACTGAGTAATCCACAACCTGGTGTTCCTGATTAGGAGGAGCAAGGCTGTTTCCTCACAAACAGCCTCCCTGATCTTCTCTGAGCTTCCCATTTCTTTGCGAAGAGCAGCCTCTCTCTGACCTCTTTTGAGCTTCTCATCTTTCAGCTCTTCAGATTGTCAGGATCAGGTGTGTGTGTATTGTGTGTGTGTAGCAACTGTTCATCATCAGAGGCAGCCTGTTATTAATGTCAGTGGCAGCCATGCCTCTTTCTCTTGTTGAGTGGGTAGCTGTCCATCCTGTTGATCATGCCTGATGGATCTGCGAAGCATCCTCCTCTACCCCCAGACTTTGAGTGCTCCTGGGACCCTGGATCCCTGTATTTGATGGCCCTGGTTCCAGCTCACCCTCCTCTAAGTCAGCAACCAATGACAAAAACACAAATTGTAGGGGGGGGAAAAAGAGAAAGCAAACTCAAGCTAAACCAAGGGTCAGTTAATGAGGGTTTAGAGAAAAGAGTCTTCTGACTTGTGGGGTTTTAAGCAGATGTTCAAAAAGTTACCACACTAACTGGCTTTTAGCAGCCTTTGATGTTCACTCTTCCTATCATTGTGAAGCAGAATTCACCAAGTGTTGGGACTGTTTACTCACTGTTTTTTCACTTATCTGGGGTGGCGTGGGGTGGGGCAAGACCCAATGGCTCTTGCTTCAGGATTCAAGAGCCTGGCACTGGCTGAGCACAATCTGCTCCAAGAACAGGATCAGATGGGGAGTTTGGGAAGATATGCGCATCAAACTTGTAAGGCAAGTGTTGTAAGACAAGCTCAGGAAGGACAGAAACCACCATTGGAGCAGAAGGGCAAATACTTGCTTGATCTTGATTTCAGTAGAAATAGACCACGAACAATCCTTCTGACTTTGGGGGTTTTACATCCAAACTGGTTAGGTTCACACAAGTAACTGAGCTGCTATTTGCTAGGTTTCATATCAGCATCCAAAAAAAACCCCAACACCACAGCCAGCCTCGTATGGTGGCTAAGGCACCAGCCTATAAACAGGGAGACCAGGAGTTGTAGTCCTGCCTTAGGCCCAAAGCCAGCTGGCCGACCTTGGGCTAGCTAGTCTCTCTCTCTCCCTCTCCCTCTCTCTCCTCCAGAAAGGAGCAGACAACGGCAAACTACTTCTGAAATCTTGCCAAGAAAACTGCAGGGACTTGTCCAAATAGCAGCCAGCAGTCAAGACTTCCTTGAAGGAAAGCAAGCAAAATGTCACCAACGAACAAGTCACACGCTCACCAAGCCCGGCTAATCCTATCTTAACTCCAGTACTGAGGATCGCCCCACCCCTTTCCTCGGGACGCAATTCTAGCCAATCAAAGCACGCCGAACGCCTCCCTTTGTCCTCTTCCGCTCCAGAACTCCCCCTCAGCATTCTAGCCTCGCCTCCTGGCAGACCACGTGATCGCTGGGACGGGCCAATCGGCGCCTTCTGCTACTTTATGAACTGCGCCTCGCTTGCCTTGCTAGAGGAGGGGATGGTCCGGAGCAGGTGAGCAACAGGGGGCGAGGGCTGGCCAGTCCGGCCGAAACTGACCGGGGTGATGACGAAGCATAAGCAGAGCTTACCTGAGAAGGCCTCCCTCTCTCGGGAAACGGTGTTGAGCCGAAGGCGGGCCGTCTTATGAACGGGAGCTACCAACGACGGTCGCTAGGGAGACCGTTGCGCCGTTTTCAAACGTTACGCTGACACCTTTTAGCTGCACACGGGTCAGCTGAACTTCGGTCACTCGGTGTTGGCGACAGTGGGGCGAGGAGGTGGATTTATCTGTCCGGGTAACGAGGATTAGGCCTTTTCATATAAACGCCACGTCGGGTTTGTGGGTTATTCCCACAAGGCATTAACTGAGTTAACCCATTTCCCCGTATTCCCTCTGAAGTATCGGTTACTGTAACATCATCGAGCAATAAGCAAATCGGTTTTTTTTAGTTTAGTCTGTTATGCGGACTCAGCGTAAAAGTGCTGGAATTGGGAGGGGGGAAGTGTAATTGACCATCAAGTGCTAATGACAGTGGATGTAAACAGAAATGCACAACGAATAAATGAGAAACCACGATTGTGGGAAAAAGCATATTGGACAAGTCGAATTGTATTCCACCCTGGTAATTGCTACAGTGCTTGCTTGCTTTTGATGTAGGTGCAAACCCAGGCAGACGGGATCCTAAATGGCTCCAGTAGGAAAGGAAAACCAGCAAGTACCTTTGCCCTTTCCGAAGACCCTTGACAAACCAAGTTGGAAGGAAAACACTTTGCTGGCTGCAGGCACTTCCAGTAGCAGTAAGATCCCGGTCCTTTCCAAAAGCAGACACCCTCCAGAGTGGAGACAATCCCAGCCACAGGTGAACATGATGGAGTCACTTTTGACTTAGGCCTGTGTGGTTTTGAGTTTCTGCTTATGTTTGTTTTGATACTTGGCTGTATGTTTCTTTATGAATTAATTCTACGAGGCTGCCCTGTTCAAAACAATTCTGGGAATTGTACATATTATAAATTGACATAGTTTAAAAAAGTGATAACCCAGAAACTAATACACAATAAAGGAGAATATTTGTAGCTCAGGGCTGAAATGAAGGATCGTTAGTAGTTTTCTTGCAGACATTTTGAACCCCAAATTAGGTAACATGATCAGTGCTACCGTAGTAAGGAGTGGGCTTTGTTCTCACTTTATAATCTAGTGGCTTGCCTTGTCAGTGTTGATGAGGTGGTGGTCTTAGTGGGGGTTTGTGCTGTTTATAATGTTGGCTTGTTTGGCAGTTCCTTGATTGGGGTATTGTTTACTTGATTGTTGGTCTGATAAATTTTGGAGTTAATCTATACTCATCTGGGTGCTGATTGCTGACAGGGAGGTGCTTTAGTCTCTTTTGCATAGTTTATCTATAAATGTCTGCAAGAAAACTAGCAAGCTCAGAGAGAACTAAGGACCACTCAGCTCATACACAGTTCTTCCAGAAAACACATATTGTTTTAACCCAGGTCTGGATAAAAAGCCAGGTCTTCAAGACAGCAGGGTTGAGGCTCAAACTTTCAGGGGCATGCTATTCTACTGAGCAGGTTCAACGATAGGGCATATCATGATGGAACTGATTTTAAAATGGGGCAGAAAGAGTAAGACAATTCCTCAGCTAAGCTGTGTGCCTTGAAGGTATTTATAGATCAAAATGAATACCTTGAATTGCACTTGGAAGTTGCAATCTGCCTTCTCAATAGCCTTCTCTAGAAACAGGTTTGGACACACGTCTATCATCACTGGGTCAGAGATGGCTTCTTGAGGAGGTAGTGTAATTATCATCTCACTCAAAGGTTCATTCATTATCTCATGGACCTGATTGCACACCACCTTCTAGACACCCTTATCTATCAGGAGAGGCATTGATCTAAATGCCAGGTAGATGAGTTAACAGTCTGAAGAATCCTGTTACTTTCTTCAGGAGTTACTGGATGAAACATCCGAGTAAACAGGACAGACTGGTGCCTCAGTCAGTTTGCATGGAGCCCTAATATGGGCTCTTACCCTTGTTTTACTTCATTTTTCTTCAGTGGTTCTCTAGGTGTGTCTTGTCATTTCATTCCCTGGAGCTTCTTAGAAATTCAGGGAACCCCAAGAGAGATCACATAAAGCAATCAATCCAATACCATGGTTATCTACCAGTTTGAATGCTGGGTCCAGGCTTGATTGGTTGCAAACAACAGCTCAACTTTCCTTATGAATAGTCTGGCCCAGTTTTCCACCATATCTCTCCCTGTCTGTCAGAACTGATGTGAAGCTATGAAGGGGTGCCTTTCTTCAACTGAGCTTGTAGCTCCCCAAAGGGAAGCATGTACCAGTGATATTTCTATGAAGCAAATGGCCGGCTTTGATGGCTTGCTCAATGGCCTTCATGCAGAGTGCTTTTCTTTCAATATTGTGGTGCTGTTTCTGTACAACATTTAGAGTGGGGTGACTGTGTTAAGCAAAATAATGCTGCTTTGTACATCTTCAGTGTTACTGTACATTGTTAATGGTTTTGGATATATTTTTTTCCAGCTGAGTAATTTATACAAAATAATTTAATTTGCGTGTACACATACACACATTTACTCCATAGTTATAGAGCAGGGGTGTCAAACTCAATTTCATTGAGGGCCGCATCAGCATTGTGGTTGCCCTCAGGGGGCCGGGTGGGTGTGGCCAGAGTGAGTGCGGCCTGGATGGGTATGACTGGAGTGGGTGTGGCCTACTGGATGAGTGTAGCCAGCTCTACATCGTTCACGTCAAGGGTGCCTGTGGGGGCCTGGGCAGGAGTGGGATAAATCTGAGGGTCTCTGGCAGAAGGGAGTGGGACCAGGGCAAGTGCCAAGGCATGGTCCACTGGAGGAGCCTCACTGTTCCTCTCAGGCCATGTGGGGGGGGGGAGGGGGCTTATGGAGGTAAGACTGAATGCGTTTCAGCATAGATGGCCACCACAAAATTGTATATTGGCTCCCAGCTGGCCTGGGCCAGGGCCAAGGCAGAGGGGGCCGTTCCCTCACTGTTTCCAGGATGGCTTCACAGGCCACATGAAACCACTTTGCGGGCCGCATGTGGCCCGCAGGCCTTGTGTCTCATAGAGGAATGAGAATCTGCTGTGAATGGGGTGGGATATAAAGATAGTAAAACAAATAAATGGTGTTTGGGACACTGTCCTTTGGGGTTCTGTTTCAGGCCCCAGTTGTTCACTGAAGAATAATGTGGTCAGAGTAGAAGAGCCATCAATATAGGAGTGGGGAACCTGGCTTTAGGCTGATTCTGCTGTTCTCCAACTAGGGTTACCACTAGGGTACGTTTTTATAGGAAGACAGCAGTCACCTGAGTTTAATCCTCTTGTTTTCTTTGCAGACATGTTCTTTCAAAGCGAGGACTTACGAGATGTCTCATTCCAATCCAGTTCTGGAATTGGCAGTTGGGTTAGCCCCCAAGACCCCTACCAGAGAACCCTTCTCAGAGATGCAGTTAACCACCCCCGGTTGTAGGAATGAAGGTGATGTGTCTTATGGCAAAGGTATAAAGATTATTGTTCCGCACCCATCCTCCTGACCTCCTGTAATGGCATGAAGATCTGGCTCTGCCAGTTGTCATGAGCCGCAATGGAAGTGCATCATGCTGGAGGTGGCTAATGGGTTAAGACAAGATTCCACCTCACCCTCATGTGCACCCTGCTCCCTTCCTCCCCATCGTTTAATTGTAAATTATTACTCTCATTGTTTATTGCTGCAATGTTTTATTGGCTTTTAATGTTTGTAAGCCACCTGGAGCTGGCTCTAGGTGAGATGAGTGGCAAACAAGTCTGTTTATTTATTTATTGAAATGGATCAGTTTTTGTACACCATTTTAACTTGATTGAATGAGCCATCACTTGATAGAATTCTGGCTGTCTGGTTAGGCATTGTAGGCAGCTAACTTTGGATGTGATGGATTAGTAACTTTAATTTAGGGGATGGTATTGTTACATTCCAGCTCCCACTGATACAGGCGGTGTTGCTAATGGCTGGGAATTATGGAAGTTATGTCCTCAGCAAAGTTTTGTGAGTCACAGATGCCAAACCATACCTGAATATTTCAAGAAGAGCCTGGTCTCAGGATCTTGGTTCCTGTGCTTGGTAATCCATGGCTTGTTGGGTTGTCTGGAATTGTGGTTAATCATAACAATGACAGGTGGTAATAATTTGAATCAACAGCATATAATGCAGTACTAGGATTTTTTTTTTTTTTTTAATGAGGACTGGTTTGTAATTAACACTAAGTGATAATGGTAACTTCACATATGGCTTGTTGTTATGGATGAATCCACTGCTGCTGTGTGTCAACTGCTTTAAATTATCCAGATCAGTCTTGAAATTAGGGTTGTTGTTTTTTTGCATGGATAAATTATCTCCTTTTCTGCTCTTTAACCATAATAAAGGTTTGGTTTGGTTTGATTTGATTTAATTTGATTTGATGCCCTTCTGTTGTGACAGAACATACTTGGATTATGTAGCTCTTATGGTAGGCTATGTGGTTCATGTGGAGCCTGTTTTCAATTGGAGATGAAATATTTTTTTAAAAAATTAGTTCTTTCTAACTCTGCATTTAAGTCCAGCTTGGGAAAAATGGTGCAGACTTCTAGGGACTCTTTTCTTGGTATCTAGTATAATTAATTACTAGAGGCCTCTCCCCCCCCCCCCCCCGAAACACAATACCTTAACTGTGTGGCTAATGCAAATTCCAATTTTCCTTGCAGAAGTGAACACAGCCGAGTTTGTGTCTGACCCAGAAGCTCTTGCCAGCATACTATCCAACACAGGGCTGAGTCACCAGATGGTGAGTGCAGCCCACAAGCCCAGCCTTGCCCAGCGAGTTCCTCTGAAAGGGGAGAGAGCACGGTTTACTAGCATTGGGGTAAGTCTCCATCACGGGCAAGAATTCTGCTGGTCTCCTTTGTCTTCTGTGTTCTGGTCTACTGAGTTAAAATGGAGCAGTGCAGATATCCAGCCAGGCACCTCTTGTAGTATTTCAAAACTAATGGTGGCCCTTAATTGCCGTTATGGTTCAACAGAAATTATGATAATCATCATCTGGAGATATCCATGAAGATTCTCATCATCCAGGTCATGGTTGTTCCCAAGGAACTTTTTCAAAAGGCAACTAGGCTTTGTTTTTCGTTGAAGACCTTTCACTTCTCATCCAAGAAGCTTCTTCAGTTCTGACTTCAGAAGACTTCAGAACTGAAGAAGCTTCTTGGATGAGAAGCAAAAGAACTTCAAGGAAAAACAAACGTCCAGTTGCCTTTTGAAAAAGCACTTTTGGGACGAGCGTCTGAAGATATATTACCTTAACTATCCTTTTTTTCTCCCCCCCCCTTGGGTTTATTGTGTGGGATGTTTATAAAAGTTCTAGCTCCAGCATAATATCAGTTGGGAATGGTATACATATGCAAGAATTCCTAACTAGGTTCATAACATTGTCATGATTATTGATAAACCATCAGCTTGGTTTTCATAACACGTAATGCTAAAGCCAGACAAATTTTATTTTAATAAAGCATGGTGTGTGAACCCAGTTATGCATGCACAACTCTAGAATTAACACATCAACACCCCCCTTCCCCACCTCCGGGGTTATATTTCAACCCTGGATTGCCCAACTGAAGCTGTCAATGTTCTGTCCGGAGGTTGTTTAGATCTGGATGGAGAAGGACTGACTTTAGCCTCAGTCCTGAAAAGATGGAATGGCTGTGACTGTTTGCCCTCCCCCCCCAATTGGGGGTGTTTTCCTCAGTGGTTTTAGATAGGACAGCACTTCCCCATTCAAGACTGGTGCACAGTTTGGAAGTATTCCTGGTCTTGTAGCTACAACTCAAAGAGCAGGATCTGTAATCAGGAGGACCTTTTCACAGGTTTATCGTGTGCACTGGTTGGATCCTTTCTTCAAGTTGGAGGCCCCTTAGAACAGCCATTGATTTCTTTTAAAAAAATATTTTTTAATCCTGGCTTTATTACTTTATCAGTAACTCATATTCTTTTTCCTCCTATTTTCCCCACAACAACCCTGTGAAGTGAGTTGGGCTGGTCACCCAGCGGGCTTTCACGCCTAAAGAGGGACTAGAATTCTTCGTCATCGGGTTTCTAGTCCAGCACATTCGCTTGTGCACCAGCCTTGTTCACCTTATGATTGAGCAGTTCTAATGCATTGTACTCAGGGCTATCCTTGAAGAATTTGCTGGTTCAAAATGGAGCGATATGAGCAGTAAGAAGCACTTCTCACTATTCTTCCTCGTTGGCTTTTAGGTGCAATTCAAGGCATTGTTTATTACCTATACAGCCCTTCATGACATCCGGCCTGGCTATCTGAGGGACTTCTTCTTCTTCTTGTGCCATATTCATTATTGGACGTTGGCGATCATGTCGACGATCCTGTTTTTATCAGCAGCCACACGAAAAAGCGCTGCTGAGTTTTGTCCAAACCAGTCCCTTGGATTTTGAAGCCACGATGTTCTTCTTCTGCCTGGACCTCGTTTGCCTTCAATCTTTCCCTGGAGGATTAAATGGAGTATGCTGTATTTTTCTGGGTGTCGCATCACATGTCCAAAATATTCTAACTTTCGTTTTTTAATTGTTTTGATGATTTCCCTTGGCTTTCCCAGGCGGCTTATCACCTCCTCATTTCTGATCTTGTCAACCCAGCTTATATGTGACAGCCGCCTGTAAACCCACATTTCAAATGCTTCTAGTGTCTTCAAGTGGCCTTCTGTCAGAGACCAACTCTCTACTCCATAGAGCAGGATAGAAAAAATATAACATCTGACAAGCCAGATTTTCAATCTTAGGCTTATGTCTGTCTCCATTTGTTTGTCTGGCATTTTGCCTGCCTAGAATTTTCACAAGGACTGGGTACACATCAGGTCCCCTTTATTCAACGTTGTCTCTTTATGGGAATGTGCCTTCTGTGTCACAGCCCCTGCCTTCTAGAACAGCATTCTGCAGAGATATGAATGGAGCCACTCTACCAGGCTTCAGGAAGAAGGCCTTTAAAACCTGGCTTTGTTCTCAGGCTGGAGTTTTATTCATTTGATTTATTAAATTGATTTCTGTAGCTGCCCATCTTGCAAAAGGTTGTTATGTTTGTGAGGGGCCTTGTCAGGTTTTTATTGTATTGCTTTTAGTCTGGGTTGCCTTTTTTATGTTTTTGATGCTTTTAAATATTTCAGCTGTGTAATTGGATTTAGTAAGCCTCCCAGAGTCTACTAGAGTGAATGGACACCCAAATGAGATTAATAGATAAGTATTAGATTTACTGGGAAAGGATTTGGCCCATCCAAACTGCACACATACTTTGTTTTCTTTGTGGATTCTGCTTGCCGTTTTCCTAAACTTAGAAAAAAAATATTTGCGGCTGGAACAGAGGAAAAGTAGATTTAACTACATAAATAAAGTCCTCAGTCCTCAGCGTTTTCAGTGGTGGCTCTCCCTTCCTATGGACTATTCCCCTGGAGATAAGATTGGCTCCCAACTTTTACTTCTCTGGAAGGGCTTGAACAAGTGATTCTTCAGGACCCCATGTTGATACAGGAGCCAGTCGAGTGGCTGATTCGATTGTGTTTGTTGCCACTGTGGGGGAGTGCATTATGGGTTCCTGTACTGTGGGCTCTTAATTTTGTAAGCTGTTCAGAGTTGCCGTGTTTCTACAGCCTGTCCTCACCTTATGGCCACAATTGAGACCAGAATTTCTGTGGTTAAGCAAGGTGGTTGTTAAATGAGTCGCGTCCAGTTTTGCAACCTTCTTTGGCCCAGGGTTGTTAAATGGGCCGTTGCAGTTTTTAAGTGAATCATGAGGTCATTAAATGAGTCTGGCTTTCCCCGTTGACTTTGCTTGTCAGAAGCCAGCTGGGAAAGTTGCAAAGGCCGATCACATAATCCCAGGATGCTGCCTCTGTCCTCCAACGCACACCAATTGCCCAAGCAACCAAATTCTGATCATGTGACCTGGGGAATGCTGCAATGGTTGTGAGTGTGAGGACCGGTGGTAAGTCCCTGTTTTCAGTGTTGCAACTTTGAACAGTTGCTCAATAAATGGTTGTATGTTGAGGACTGCATGTATACATTTGTTTAATAAATAAACATTAGAGGCACCTGGCATCCAAGCACTGTCTTTTAAAAATTGAATTTGGGTGTGTGTTCTCTCTCTGTAGAAGGCCTACCCTTCCCTGGATACAGAGGCTCCTACGGTGAACCCTTTTCGCATGTCCCATATCTCTACCTCCGCTTCAACAGGTATGACTTAATTTGCATTTCCCTTTTTGGGAAAAACGGTCTTTCGTCGAACAAGGTCTTAAGATTTATTCATGGAGTTCTCAGGATACAATTAACTGGGACTTCGAAATATTTGAAGACCATGCTTACAGGTATTGGAAAATTGATCTGAGACCACTGATGCTGCATTATCCATTTTTTTTTCTTGTCCCCCCACAGATATAGATCGCCCACAGTCTTTGAGCCTTGCCTTGGATACCCAACAACTTAAAACGTTGTCAACTACACTCAAGAACTGGAAGCCTGGGGTGGGTAGTTGATTTTCTTTTCCTTGTAGAAACATCAGCAAAAAAAAATCAAAACCCTTTAAAGTAAGGAAGTTGAATGGTCAGCATAAGTCTCTCTAGTACAGACATGTCAAACTCGCGACGTCATGTGACATGTAACGTATCGGGACGGTTTTGCCATTGCTGACAATGGGGTGGGCGTGGCTTCTGGATGACGTGTCCGGTCCGCGGGCCGGCAGTTTGACACCCCTGCTCTAGTACAACTAACAGAGCTTTCATTTAATAAGGCTTACTAAAGCAGTTTTCTTGTCAGTGTTGGATATAGTATTATAAAGTTCTTTATTTTCTCTGCATCCAAATCTCTGGCCCACGGTATCAGAGATATCAGTTTTCAAGAAGAGTATTACTATAATTTAATTGCACACTGTGAAGAAACAAAGGGATAATTGGAGGCAAGGCTTTCCGTCATTGTTTGGCCCCAGAAGAATGAAAAACGGTGTTACAGGGAGTCCTTGACTTATTATCACTGTTGAACTCGGAGGTTTGTTATAAGGCGTTGTGACCAGACTTGTGACTGGTGACAGATTTCTCTTTTATGACTGCTTTTATGAGGGTCACTAAGCAAGTGGCTGTAGTTAAGTGAATAATTTGATGGTTCAGCAAATCAAGTAATTCTGAATCCAGCTTATCTAATGGGCCTTTTTTTGTTTTGTTTTGTTTTGAAAAACAAAACAAAAAAAATTCACAAAACTGGATCATGTGATTGTGGGATGTTGCAAAGGGTCGTAAATGCAAGCCAGTTGCTAAGTGCTCAAAATATAGTCACATGACTGCAGAGGTGATATGGCAGTCGTAACTTCATGTTTGGGCCATAAATAACTTCATAACTTTGAAGAGTCATTAAGTGACTGGTCGTAAGTCAAGGACTACTTATATAAGTCGTCTTTTGGCTTTAAAGTCTTAACAATTTTTAAATTTTATTTTATTTTATTTTATTTTTTATTTTATTATTTTATTTTATTATTTTATTTTATTTTATTATTTTATTATTTTATGACTGTCCACTCTCAGCAACTCAGGCCAGCTTACAAACAGAAACCTTTCTATATAGCCTCCTCCCAGCTCTTCAAACCTCAGTGATGCCACAGGGTCCATTAATAGGGGATGCTTGGGAACTATATGTGTGTATATTTGTCCATCTCTATGTACACACATACACACATAACCTATACCAGTGATGGCGAACCTTTTAGAGACCGAGTGCCCAAAACCTGCCCCCCCACCCCACTTCCCGCCCTGCCTGCTCCACCCCTGCCCTGCCCGCCTGCAGGGCCACCCACTGTCTTCATGGCCCGCTGCAGATCGCCCAGGCGGCCCTGCAGCGCCATGGCAGCCACGCCCTGTGCCCGCACTCCGCAATATCATCTGCGCGCAACGGGGTGTGAGGGTTAGGGTTAGGGTTAGTCTTGTCCCTGCTGCCTGGCTGCCATATCCTTGGCTGCGCTACTCCGTGCAGGCCATGCCTGGGGGTGACTCTCCTCTGGGGGGGGCTGCTGGTGAGGGGGCCGCAGGGGGAGGCGGGGCTGGGGTGACAGCACGCGTGCCCGCAGAGAGGGCTCCAAGTGCCGCCTCTGGCACGCGTGCCATAGGTTCGCCACCACTGACCTATACATACAGAATATACCATATATACCCACTGTCCTTTAGGGTTCAGCCTCAGGCTGAAATTATCAGTTTTGTTTTCAGGCAACAGAGTGAGCAGTGTAGCCAAGAATGTCAAAAGAGGCAAAGATTTGCCTGCAAAGTGTGTTTTCAAAGAGGAGCATACAGAAGAGCTGGTCAAAGCTGGTCCAAGATTGAAGAGTTGGGTCAAGATTGTCAGCCATTTCAAGGGTCTAAAGTTCAAGAATTAAATTCATACACAAGGAATCACACACAAGCCAGACGTTGTTTCCAGCAAAGAGAACAGAGGTGACCCAAGTGTCTGCAGCGAACTATTGCTAGTCAGAATGTTTATCCTGTTGCCTGGCAAGAGACCTCATAGATTTCCTCTGTTGGGCTCTCCTTTCTATTCATCTGGTGCATTTATGGCATCCTCTGATAAAGCCAGCTGTTCAGAAGGTATTTGTGGTTGATCTGATTATATTTGGCTTTGCTAAGTGAGGTGCCGCTTGACTGCACCTGATATTACAATCTTTTTCTGCCACAGTTGAGCAAAGCACCCACAGTTGCTAAGCCAGACATCATATGACTGAAATGCGACCTCCTGCCAGCTTCCCCATTGGCTTTGCTACCGGAACTGGCTGAAAGATCACAAACGATAACATCAAACAGAGAGATCTGAATCTGAATCAGAACACAACTGGAAGGGACTTTGGAGGTCTTCTAGTCCAGCCCCCTGCTCAAGCAGGAGATTCTATACCATTTCAGACAAGTGACTGTCCAGTCTTTTCTTAAAAACCTCCAGTGATGAATTACCTGCACTGTATGAAGCAAGCTGTTCCACTGGTTAATTGTCCTCCCTGTTAGGAAGTTTCTCCTTAATTTCAGGTCACTTCTGTCCTTGATTAGTTTCCATCCATTGCTTCTTGTATTGCCCTCTGGTGCTTTGGAAAATAAGTCGACCCCCCCCCTCTTCTTTGTGGCAGCCCCTCCAATACTGAAATACGGCTATCATGTCTCTCCTAGTCCTTTTCTCTAGACTAGCCAAACCCCAATCCCACAACCGTTCTTCATATGTTTTAGACTCCAGGCCTTTAATCATCTTAGTCGCTCTTCTTTGTGCAAGCCAACTGCCATATGCCCAGATCGCAATCGTATAACAATGGGGAAGCTGCATTGGTCATAAATGTGAGGACTACTTGTAAGTCACTTTTTCACAGAGCTGTCATAACTTCAAAAGATCACGAAACAAATCGTCATTAAGCAAGGACTACCTATATGTGTATGCACCTGCACACATTCCTATACATACTTTGTATGTGTTTGTGTAAACAAACCCTGTGTGGGCACACACAAATATACCATGTGTTTGTTCTGGACATTATTATGGGAACTGCCATGTTTATATCTAGATTCTGTCTATCTGCAGTGTGTGGTCTTGATCTACTTGCTCATTTTCTTGTCTGCGTTGGGCTTCCTACCACCTAACGGAGTAGCGCTGAGGAGTTGTTGCCATGTGGCTCTAGCCTTTGTTATTTGTGTCAGGTGCAGATGGCAAAGGCCAACCAACCCACAAAGACCGCGAAGGGGGACAATTCAACATCCAGTCTGGAGGCAAAACATCCGAGCAATGTTGCTGGGGGCAGTCTGTCAACGCAAAGGTGAGAAAAGAGCCAATTGCACTGGAAACTGTTCCCTTGCAATTTGTTGGGGTTTGGGTAGATGTATTATGATTTATAATAAATAAAATCTTGGTAGTTCTGCTTGCTACAGATAGTCCTCGAGTTTTGTCCGTTCGTTATCCATTCGCAGTTACCGTGGCCTCAGCCATTGTACTTTACAGCTCGTAAAGTACTTCTGGCTATCTTAAAAATGACATGCTGTGTACTCCTCATCCAGTCACAGGACCACACCTTGGGCACTTGGCAACCGGCTCACATTTTTGAGTGGTTGTGATGTCAGGAGAATGGATTCAGACTGAGCAACTGGTGTCATCCGCTTAACAACTGCTATAAAAAGTATTGTAAAATCAGGTCTGGTCCTGTGAGTGCCTTGACGTAACGACTCACAACTTACATCTGAAATTTTGGTCCCAGTTGTGATTGCAAGTCAAGGAATACCTAGATGGTTTCTTGGTGACTGAATTACCACACTGGGTTCAGCATGGCTTAATTCAGACATGTCAAACATAAGGCCCGGGGGCCGGATGTGGCCCGCGAAGTGGTTTCATGTGGACGGCGAAGCCATCCTGGAAATAATGAGGGAACGGCCCCCGCTGCCTTGGCCCTGGCCCAGGCCAGCCGGGAGCCAGTGTACAATTTTGTGGTGGCCATCTATGCTGAAGCGTATTCAGTCTTAGCTCCATAAGCTCCCCCCACAGAAGAACAGTGAGGCTCCTCCAGTGGACCATGCCTTGGCAATTGCCCTGGTCCCACCCCCTTCTGCCAGAGACCCTCAGATCTATCCCACTCCTGCCCAGGCCCCCATAGGCACCCTTGACGTGAACAATGTAGAGCTGGCCATACCCACCCAGTAGGCCACACCCATGCCCACCCAGTAGGCCGCATCCATCCTGGCCACACCCACCCAGCCCCCTGAGGGCAACCGCAATGCTGATGCGGCCCTCAATGAAATTGAGTTTGACACCCTTGGCTTAATTTAACCTTGAGTATTGAATAATTTATTCTGAATTACATGATTTTTCACTCCGGGTTTTTAAATGAGGATTTTTTGCTCCCCAGAGAGGAGGAAGGTATTTTCACCTTTTCAGTAAAGAGGAAAAAAGGGTTTTTAAATTCCTACCTCTGCCTCCTCCTCCCTCGCATTATGAATTGCCAGGTAAATCCACAGTAGCTCCAATGCTTGTAACTCTCTGTTGCCTTTGCTCTTAAACAGCAGCTCAGCTGGGAGGAAAAAAAACACAGGAACATCTGGGGAAGGTGAGTGACTGCTTTCTTCTCTACGATCTAGTGCAGGGGTCCTCAACCCTGGTCCGTGGATCGGTACTGGTCCGTGGCATGCCAGCAACCGGTCCGCACAACCAAAGCCCCATCCACGGGATGCAGGCAGCACATAAAACCACGCATCCTCCGGTCCACGGAAAAACCTCTCACCATGTCCCTGGTGCCCAAAAGGTTGGGGACCTCTGATCTAGAGCCATGGGGAAGAGTCTCTTCTCTGTTTTTTCTTTTGGAGTATAGCTAGATGTGCCCTCTATGTCTGCCAATACCAGTGAGATAGCGCAAATGAATCAGTGTAGATCAAACAGTATGATTGGTTTATCTTTCAGCAACAGTGGGTTTGACCCACTTCTTGCCTTCGTCCGACACTTTTTTTATGGCCCATTTGGTCTCCATATTAAAAAAAAATCCGTCCTGCTCAGTGCACAAAGCATTCCTACGGAATAACATTCTTCAAAATTAGATAAAGATGGTATAGGTCAGGGGTAGACAACCTTGACTCTTTTATGACTCGTGGACTTCAACTCCCAGAATTCCTGAGCCAGCATGGAAACCTCTCCCCTCAGCATGGAAACCTCTCCCTTTCCCCTCAGCATGGCTGGCTCAGGAATTCTGGGAGTTGAAGTCCATGAGTCATAAAAGAGCCAGGTTGCCTACCCCTGGTATAGGTAGTCCTTGACTTACAATAATTCATTTAGTGACCGTTCAGAGTTACTGTACAATGGCAGTGAGAAAAGTGACACAGCAATTTTTCACACTTACGACCTTGCAGCATCCCATGGTTGTGTGATCGAAATTCAGACACCTGGCGATTGACTCATAATTATGACAGTTGCAGTATTCCAAGGTCATGCGATCCCCTTTTGCGACTTTCTGACAAAGTCAGTGAGGAAGTCAGATTCAGTTAACAACCGTGTTACGAAATTAAAAACTTTCAGTGTTTCACTTAGCACCCGTGGCCATAAAGGTTGTAAAATGGGGCAAAACTCGCTTAACAACATTTCATAAGTCGAGGACTACCTTTATTGATGTTTCAGACAATATTTGCTGCTTCTTGATGGAGACCAGCTTTTCCCAACCTGGTACCACTCAGATGCATTGAAGTTTAGCTCCTTTAATTTCCCTCCAGCGGGGCCTTTATTCCCATGGTACCTGTTTAGGGAAAACTGGTATAAAATAGGACTACAGGTGGTCCTCAGGTTATGTCCAGTCATTCAGCAACCATTCAAAGTTACAGTGGTGCTGAGAAAAAAGGACTTATGCTGGGTCCTTAAATTTATGGCCATTGCCGTGTCTCTATGGTCATGTGATCAAAATTTGGGTGCTTGGCCTGCACCCAACCATTGCAGCGTCCTTTGGTCACATTCTCCTGCACTGCACCAGCTGCTTTCATTTCAACTCCCCCATCTGCCTATTTCCCTGCCCATCTTTGCAGGGGATAAGAGAAGCCTGAGGTCCTTGCCCAGGGATAGGCAACCTTGGCTCTTTTGTGACTGGTGGACTTCAACTCCCAGAATTCCTGAGCCAGCCATGCTGAGCGGAAAGGGAGAGGTTTCCAAGCTGAGCCATGCTGGTTCAGGAATTCTGGGAATTGAAGTCCATGAGTCATAAAAGAGCCAAGGTTGCCTACCCCTGTCCTTGTCTAACAATCACAGCTGGGGCTGCCAGGAATGCCGTCACTAAAAAAAGTGGAGCCGCATAATGTTTTACTTAATGACCACTTTGCTTAGCAAGGGGTACAAATTAGGTCATGGTCCAAGGAAGATCTGTGGTTCAGCTCAAGCTGATTTGAGGGCACCCCTTATCTTCTATCCTTGCAGAGGAAGAGTTCATGCCAGACCCAGCAGCGAAAGCAAGCATCCTTTTGAACATAGGCTTGAGCCACTCTGGCCTTGGAGCCATGGGAAAAATGAGCCTGGCCCAGCGGGTACCGTTGAAGGATGCTCGGAAACTGTCAGTATTGTGTGACAATATGCAGGTGAACGACATCAGATTTCTTGGCTTCCCTTGGTAATCCTAGATCAGTGATGGTGAACCTTTTAGACACCAAGTGCCCCAAAACCGCCGTGCCCCCCCCGCCCCGCCCTCCCGCAGGGCCACCTACCATCTCCATGGCCTGCAGGTGGCCCTGCAGCTCCATGGCCACGCCCTCTGCCCATGCCACGCGCGCGACGGGGCGCAAGGACAGAGCCTTATCCCTGCTGCCTAGTTGCCATGTCCTTGGCTGCGCTGCTCCGCGCAGGCCGTGCCTGGGAGTGACTCTCTTCCGGGGGGGGGGCTGCTGGTGAGGAGAGGGCCGCGGGGGGAGGGGGCTGGGGCGATGGCACGTGTGCCCACAGATGCAGCAGATCACCTGTCTTGCATACGTACACCTTCACCTTCTCCTAATCCTGTTGTCTACAGGTAATCCTCTCTTTGCAACAGTTCATTTAGTGACTATTCAAAGTTAACAATGGCACGGAAAAAAGTGACTAATGACTAACGACCATTTTTCCCCACTTACGGCCATTACTGTCTCCCCATGGTCACGTGATCAAAATTCAGACGCTTGACAACTGATAGTTATGACGATTGCAGAGTCCTTGAGGGTCATGTGTGATCACCTTTTTTGACCCTCTGACAAGCAAAGCCAATGGGGGAAGCCAGATTCATTTTACAACTGTATTACTAACTTAACAACTGCAGCGATCCGCTTAACAGCCGTGGCAAGAAAGGTTGTAAAATGGAGCAAAGCTCACTTAGCAAATGTCTCCCTTAACAATGGAAATTTGGGGCTCAGTTATGGTCGTAAATCAAGGAATACCTGTAATTGCTGATAGGTTGTTAAGTAGGTTTCCACCTACGAGGAGGGGCTTTAATCTGTGGTGGCTGTTGGGCACTGACTTTGTTTCCTGTCCCTAGGGGGAAGGTCCCTCTCTGTCCCAGCCCCGCACGAGTGTGATGTCTGCAGGGAAGTATGGCCGTGTGCTCTGCCGTACTACTCCAGGCCCTAAAGGTATCATTTACAGAGGAGTGGGAACTTCATTTCAATTTTGGAGCTTTTCGTGACTGCGTCTCTCTGATTTCTCACTTCTCTCTTTGCCTGTTTTGTAGGTCTGGCTTCTGGAGCTCAGCAAACTAACACACCGCTTAAGAGGTGTTCCAATGCTGAATGTACACCTTATGGACTAGCCAGAAGAGTTCCTATTACTAGCTCTCAATCCTTGGTTTGTACTTGAGGCAATGCACTTGAGAATATCTGAACTGTATCCCTAAGATCTAGCCAGTTCTTGATAATATCTTGATGCTTGATAAAGCCAGATATATTTAGCACTGTTGGGATCTTGGAGACCAAGATATCCTTTATTACTTTGGTTCATATGTAAGATGTTCATCTCCACTCCCGGCCCATATTTTGTGAAGGCTAAAACAATGTTTGCTGGCTTTTTGTTAGTTCAGGTACAATTCAACATTAATGGCTTTTATTCCATAAAGCTTTTTTCTCTTGAAATTAAATATGTTTGCCTTTTTCTCTATTGTGGGTGTGAACTTGTGGCCCATTAGAGTTTGCTGAATTGTAAGTCCCACCATCCCTTATTACTTACTATGCTGAGTGAGACTGCTGGGATTTGTAGTTCATATCCCATGTATGCATTGCCCCATTCTGTATAGCAGTGGTTCTCAACCTGTGGGTCGGGATCCCATTTGGGGTCAAATGACCATTTCACGGGGGTCGCCAAACCATGCTGTCCGCCATTTTTTTCCCTTTTCCCTAGCTGTCCTACTCCCTTTTATTGGTGGCCACACCCACTTGGGGGTCACCACAACATGGGGAACTGTATTATGGGGTCACGGCATTAGAAAGGTTGAGAATCACTGCTGTATAGGCTTATCTGCAGAATTATCTTTGGGTTCTCCTTTATTTACACTTGCCTTTAAAAGGTGTGCAGGTGTCAGCAGGTGGCAGATGGTGACGTTCTAGTTATGTGACTTGCTCAGTGATACTAAGCTAGCATCGCTGCTTTTAGTGACAGGCCCAAGTATTTCAATTTCTTCATGGGAAAGTCTATAATATTTTCCATTAGCTGTGTACAGCTCATACTCCATTTATGACCATCCAAATTAATGATGGTTCAAAGTTACAATGAACTTGGAAAAAGTGACTTACCACCTGTACTCGCCCTTACGACTGTTGCACCACTCCCACGATCATGTGATCGGCTGGCAACAGACTTGCATTTACGATTGGTTGCAGTGTCCTGGGGTTGTTAGGTCATGATTTGCAACTTTTTTTTTTGCCAATTTCCGGCAAAAACTGCCAACTGGAGAAGCTGGGTTTGCTTAATGATTGCTGGATTTGGTTTACGACCACACAATTAGCTTCACAGTTGTCATGGCAATGTCATAAAATTAGATCTGACTCGACTTGCAACAGAAATTCCAGTCCAGATTGTGATTTTAGGACAAAGATTACCTGTAAATTACTGGAAAGTGATATGCCATATCTTTTACTGTTGAAGCTGTCGTCTCTAAAGGGAAAGGCAGAAGAGACTAAAACATATCAAGCTATCCTACAGTAAGATGGTCTGTCTGGCTCAGAACTGCATTTCTGCAGTGCCATAATTGAATGCATGCTCAATGTGCTGTTATCATTGAATAATGACCCGCCACCCTTGTTAGACCTGCCCCTTTTGAAGTATTGTCTTGCAGTTCTCTATGATTCCATTCAATCAGTCTCTGAATATTTTTCTCTTGTATTGGATCAGCGTTGCTCATCCTGGATACGCCAACGTACACCTCTTTCTTCCCGTACGACAGACAAAAGGGTGGGTACCCGTCACTTAAAAAAGGCATAGCAGTGGAAAACTAGGCAACTGTCTAATTCTGCTTCTTATAGCCAGACAGACTGTCTCACAAGCTGGTCCAGCTTCCTCTATTCCACGGGTGCCAAACTTGATCATGTCACATGATGTATTGTGGCATTTTTTGCCTTTGTGGAGCCGGGGTGAGTGTGGCCAGCATGTGACGCATCCGGCCCGCGGGCCGCCAGTTTAATACCCTTGCTCTACCATATATTAGGAGGCAAACCTTAGATTAATCTTGACCTCACAAA
Source organism: Crotalus tigris (assembly GCF_016545835.1). NCBI lineage: Eukaryota > Metazoa > Chordata > Lepidosauria > Squamata > Viperidae > Crotalus > Crotalus tigris. Next base: position 351,101 of record NW_024100636.1, read on the forward strand.
ACACAATTTAGCATTTTTTCTGAATGGGGTGTCCATCACATGCCACAGTGATGACATCATCATATAAATTTTGCAATTACCAACTTGCACCATAATATTTGATACAAGTATATAAGCTACATCACTTTTCTGATGTGTGTGTCAGATGCATATGTCATTTGTACCCTGGCAGATACCTATGGATGGATGCTCATGTGTTGGTATGCATGATCTTGTGGCAGTATATTGTATTAGCTGCTAAATGTAAGAAGAATTAGTTTTTTGTTCTTTGGCGAAGTAGCATTTTTATTACTTTATTTGTAATTTAAATTTGTATGCCAGCCTATTTCCAGTGACTCTGGTTGCCTCACAGGTTTTTTTAAAAAAACCACAAGCTTTATCAAATCAATAATTATCTGCCTCTATATATTTTCCACTTCAAAGAATTGCTTCCCAAATTTGATTCTCATTACTGTTGCTTGGTTCAGAGTTAATAAAACCACTCTGCATCTATTTTCTATTTGGGCGCTTCACCTTTTGGCAAATGTAAGCATTCCGACTATGAATGTGCTTTCAAAATTTTAGTTTTAAAGAAATTTTAGTAAGTTGTCACTAAGAACTGGTTGTAATGAGCCATTCATTTCTGCCCTTGAATTTGTTCTTTTCAGGTCAAATTGTTAGACAGAGTCACTGGACCGATGGGAGCTGTTGGTTCCAAAGAGGAAGATGCCTCTGTGCCCTGGGTAAATATACCTATGGCAAATAATGGTGCTGTACAAGTAGAAAACATGCCTATAATGAGGGCTTGGGTTTCTCAGGTCCCAGGGCATCCAATCCTTCTACCACACGGCCCAAAGTTCCTTGAACAGTTCAGCAATTTTTTTTCTTACTTGTATCTGCCACAAGTACAGGTAGTTCTCGACTTACAACAGTTCGTTTAGTGACGGTTCAAAGTTACAGCGGCATTAAAAACGTTACTTGTGACCATTTTTCACAGTTACGACGTTTGCGGCACATCCCCACGGTCATGTGATCAAAATTCAGAGGCTTGGCAACTGGTTCATATTTATGACCGTTGCTGTGTCCCAAGGTCATGTGATCACCTTTTGCAACCTTCTGACAAGCAAAGTCAATGGGGAAGCCCGATTCTCTGAACAGCCGTGTTATTAGCTTGTCAACTGCAGTGATTCATTTAACAACTGTGGCAGGAAAAGTCATAAAATGGGGCAAAGCTCACTTAATAACAGAAATGGTGGGGTTAATTGTGGTCATACATCGAGGACTACCTGCACAGCTTTATTATTATAAAATATGTCACAGATACGAGATACATAGATGTTCATTTATGTTTTGCTGAAAGCCCAACCAGATAATTCTTGATTAGGGTTAGTTAGTTCATTTTGCTTAGAAATAATCATGTGATTACTGTAGAGCTGTCAGATAAGCTAGGAGGCCAGTACAGCACTGCTTGTGTTTTGTGGTACATCATCTGTTGTTTACTCTTTCCACTTTACTGGTGTTGCAAGTTATGAAAATTCTTGGTAAACATGATTTCTGAACTTCTCTTAGAAAACTAAACTTGTTAAATGTAGAGTTTTAGCCTGTAAATTTGCTCAGTATGCCCATTTTTATAAACTAAATGTGCTCTACAATAATGTATTTTTGAAGACCTTCCTGGCTTAAAAAAAAAGATTGTGTTCCTAAAAACTGCATTTTTGTAAAACCAGAAATAATATAAACAGAACCGGTTCTTTTGGCAGGCCTGGGAAAAGTGTAGCAGCCGTGCAAGGATGCTTGCTGGGGCTGGGAAATCATTGGCCCAGGTGGAAAATGGACCAGACAGAAAATCTTCCTCATGTTTCTGCCTGTTCTTGACAGCCTTTTGGTGGGGATGTGTTTCAGAGGAAGTGATGTGACATTTCCCTATCCACACACACATACAGGAGAAAATAGCTGTGCGTCTTTTTGATGAGGAAATGGCAGCATCGGTGAAGAAAGTGCCAACTGTTCCTGCGATTACCAAAGAAATGGAAAAGCTTCAGGTAGGCAAAGGAGTCTTTAAGAGTGGGAGTCAAATTGGTTGTTGGTTTTGTTTTGTTTTTGTAGGAAGGAGTTTTAAATGGGGAGTGTGCTGTGTGGCGATTGCAAGTAAAGTCTGAGGTTACAGGAGTGGCTCCTGGAGGCTGTAAACCTGTGGCCTTTCTCCAAAGGCTTGGACCCCAGGCCCACAGAACGGCTCCCCAAAGTATTGCTCAGTGGTTATGTTGTAGCTCAGGATTCTTCAAACTTGGCCCTTTTATGACTTGTGGACTTCAACTCCCCGAATTCCTCAGCCAGGCACGCTGGCTGAGGAATTCTGGGCGTTGAAGTCCACAAGTCATAAAAGGGCCAAGTTTGAAGACCCCTGTTGTAGCTTGTAGATTAGTAGAAGAAGGTTATTAAAGAGATGGGAAGCAAGCAATGGCAGCCTCAAAGCCGTGGCTGATCTTAAAAATCTAGGCAGGGATGGGCCTTGTCAGCACCTGCCTAATATCTACAGGGCTGCAGGGCAGATATGGAAGTTGAACAAATTTCCCAGGAGAAGGCATCAGCGAACACTTCTGTGTTGTTTCCATGAAGACTCCATGGGCTCCCTTGCTGAGTCACTAGGAGTCAACTCTCTGAAAGCAATAGGTGGTTGTGATGGCAGGAATGGTAGAGGGTGGTTGGGGCTGCTATATTGTGTAGTAAAGGGGTAGGCAACCTTGGCTCTTTTATGACTCGTGGACTTCAACTCCCAGAATTCCTAAGCTAGCATAGCTGGCTCAGGAATTCTGGGGGTTGAAGTCCACGAGTTTTAAAAGAGCCAAGGTTGCCTACCCCTGGTATAGTATCATGCTCTGGAGGTCCTCTGTAGAGAACTGCAGCTCGTCTGTCTCTGAGACAGAGAAGAGAGTCCAGTGCGGATGAGGTGGAGCCATGTTGCTTGCTAGGTAAGCCGATGTCTCCTGTGGATTCTGGCTGGGGCTACCTTTTTCCTCATAATTCTTTTTTTTTTTTTTTTGTAATTTTTTTTATTATTTTTTCCATGTAATTCAACGTTTTCCTCACAATTGTTTGTGCTCTTCTCTCTCCAGCGTGTTGAGTACCTTGCCCAGCTCTTGCAGCAGGAGATGGATGGTGACATTGATTATGAGGAGGCCCCTTCACTAAAGAAATTGCACAAGTGCTTGACAGTTCACGGCTCACCAACCCTGGCGGCTTTCAAGCCCGAACTATCTCCTACGCCTCCCCAGGATCCTAAGCCAAGCTTGTCTGAAGAGGCTCCAGACTTAACTGTGACTGTTACCTCTGCACCTACCTCCACCCACACCACTTCAAGCCAGCTGCACGTCTGCCCCAGCCCCTCCCTGCAAGAAGCCAGCTGCCCCTCATTCAGTGCAACAAGTACCGGTGAGGCAGGAAAGACAGCTTGAAAAAAGGCTCTGTGGCAGTGGTGGTTAGGCACTTTTCAGGAAGGCAGACTTTCATCTGCCACAACAAGAAGCTCTAGAGCAGGGGTCTCCAAAATGGCCAGTTGAGGATTTCTGAGAGTTGAAGTCCACAAGTCTTCATGTTGCCAAGTTTGGAGACCTCTGCTCTAGAGCTTCTTGTTGAAATTCAGCTCATAGCACTTTTCAGTGTCTGAGACTTGCTATTTAAGAAATGTCCTGACTTGATCACGGTCCATGGACAGCAAAACCTCTGCAGATAGGCCATAGGTCAGGGGTAGGCAACCTTGGCTCTTTTATGACGTGTGGACTTCCACTCCCAGAATTCCTGAGCCAGCATATCTCAGCTTGGAAACCTCTCTTTCCCCTCAGCCATAGTTGCCTGTCTGTGACCTAGGCCAGGGGTAGGCAACCTTGGTTCTTTTATGACTCGTGGACTTCAACCCCCAGAATTCCTGAGCCAGCCATGCTGAGGGGAAAGGGAGAGGTTTCCAAGCCTGAGCCATGTTGGCTCAGGAATTCTGGGAGTTGAAGTCCATGAGTCATAAAAGAGCCAAGGTTGCCTACCCCTGCCCTAGGCCTTCAGTTTACATCTTAAGGTCTACTTTCAGAACAAGTGGGGTTGGCCAGAGATTATTAGAGCCAGGTCCATAGGCTAAAAACAAAGTTTAAACTAAAGATTACAGATTGCCAACCAAGCACCCCACTTCCACTGGTGACTGGAGAAGCCAGCTGAGAGTACTGAAGCAGGGCCGGCTGGGCAGTCTGTCAGGAAGAGCAGGCTGCCTTCTGAGGCATACATTTGGCAGTACGACAGAAGGGTTCCCTTATAGTCTTTAAGCCTTCTGACAAGGGATCCTTTCTCCACGGCTCTCTGTGGGAACAAATGACAGGGTCAGAAAGATCCTCGAAGTCACTGCAAGGGAGTCTGAAGCGTTATGAAGGAATTGAGGGCACAGAAGGTGATTTTCTCAAAAGACCTGGCCCAGGAAAAGAGGAGAAAATTCTGGAAGTGAGCAACTGTAGTTATGCATGCAGTGACAACGGGAATGCTTGAAAATGGGATGTTTTTCCTGAAATGGATTCCTGGCAAGGGATATTTTGTTCCTTATGAGAACCGGGAAGGATGTATTGGGAAAGTGTCTTACAAATCTAATCTGGGGGGGGGGAGCTTTTAAATGGATCCCCAAGAGAGAGAAATGACAGATCAGAAAGTAACCTGAAGAACAGTAATCCAGGAACTGCAATTTACCAGGAGCATAAAAGAGGAAGGACCAAAAAACTGTCTATAATCAGCCTGGGTCCATGCCTCCTTTTGTTTTGCCCCTGTAGATCTTGCAAAACAACGGTTGGATCACCTCCGGACTGCCCCCCTTCGTTTCCACGAAGCCTGCCTAAATGACGAATGTGCCTTCTATACTTCTCGCCTTGCTTCCCTGACTCGGCCCTCGGCGCATCGGTGCCAAGAGCCGGTGGCAAAAATGCTGAACGCTCACGATACCATGGTAAGATGGAATTAGCTTTGTTGATGTGCGCTGGGCGGGTGGCAAGCCAAGATTACGTAAGCCAAAAGCAGCTACTGATGTTCACACGAAATATTCAGTTAGAGAAGGCTCCATGTTGGACCCTTCTTTAAAAGTATGCTGTAGCTCAAGGGATGCCGATCTCTCCCCTTTGTGCATTTGTGTATGGGCTACGCTGCCATTTTTCCATTATGAAAAAATGTTCTCTCTCTCTGTATGGTTTGCAATGTGTGAGTCCGTTTGTTGGCCCTCCAGTGCTCAAATTCAGAGGATTTGCATATGGGATGCATATACAAAAAGGGCTGAATTTTTTATGCATGTTCCCACAATTTTGGATTGAATGTGCTGTTTAACCTGAGGTATTTTACCTATGAGATAAGATTCCCCCCCCCCCTTTCTTGGCCTATTGTTTGGGCCTCAAAGCCTGGCTCTGCCTAATGGGAATTCTCCATGTTGGAGGCGAATCATTGGATTAGGAAGAAGAACCCTACTGCACCCTGTAGTATTTTTAAAAAACTTGTTTAATCTCTGCTTATTTAATATTTATTTTATTGTTTTGCACCTTTGCTTTTTTATAAGGATTGTAAGCCGTCCAGAGTCACTTAACTGTGCCACATAAATTTAATAAGATATAATAATAGTTTTTTAGCGTGAAAAGCATCTATTTCTGAGAAAAAGTGAGATGCCAAAAGTATGTCTGTTTTGCAGAATTAGGGGCTCCAAAACGTACAGGTGTGTGCAGAAGGCAGAGCAAGTGCATACCAGAACATCCTTGGCATGGATGGGGAAAGCATGTTCTGAGATGTTTTCTGTGGCCACCAATTTCATATTAACCTTTATTTGAAGACAGGCTCATTCTTCAAACAAAAGGGTATATGCTTGCTCTTTTCTACTTAGGCCAGATTGCTATTTAACTGTTGACATTTTAATTGCTGTGTTTGCCTGACTGAAATGGTGGCCACTGGCATTGTTCTTCAGCTTGCTGTTGGTCAAGATTGTCCATCTTTTTCTTGTCTGTATCCCCTTTATTTGAAGCTTATCAAGGCATTGAGTGGGCTGTTCATATAGGTTGTGTTAAGTGTCTGAAATCTGTAGCTAATTTGGTGCTGTGTCTTATTTATTCAGAATTAGTTTGGGATGTTTTTGGACAGAGGGCAAGCAAGAGAGCCAGTTTTGCCTAGTGGTTAGAGCACCAGGCTAGAAAGCAAGGGACCATGAGTTCAAGTCTTGCTTTAGGCATGAAGGCTGGCTGGGGGATCTTGGGCCTGTCACTCTTTCTCAGTCCAAGGTGGTTGTTGTGGGAAAAATATGAGAATGAGATATGTTGGATACGTTCGCCGCTTTGAGTAAAAATAATAAAGGCGGGTTGAATTTTCTAGCAGTTTTTTTTCCCCATGAGACACACTTGTGGATTTTTCCTTTTATAATTTTTAGAAATACTTTTGTATGCCATAGTAATTACCACTTGTATGTAATTTTTGGTAATATAGCGCTTTCAAGAAGTTATCTACTTTTCCCCTGAGGCTAAAGCAGGGGTGTCAAACTGCCAGCCCGCAGGCTGGATGCGTCATGGCGAAACTGCGCCCACCCTATTGCTGGCAATGGAAAAACAGTTGCGATACATCACATGATGTTGTGAGTTTTACACCTCTGGGCTAAGGAATATACTTAGTTCTTAGAGATGCAGCAACTGTTATCCCACTGCAGGAGATGTTCTTGATCAGGTGTTGTTAGAAGCTTCATAATGGCCAGTGAAGATATATATGCATGTATTTCTAAAATTTGGATTGCTAGCAAAGAATTAAGGGAGAACTGGAATAGCTATTTCGAACTCTTTAGCTCTTTTCAACCAGACATACCCTTCTGAGATTCGAACCTGGGCTGTCTGCATGTATTAACCTCTAGGCCACAGGCTCTGTCTCACTTTTGCCAGCTGTGTTAGGGAGGGAAGAAACAGGGGAGGAGTTATCTAGAATGCTGTATGTTACACCCTGTTGCCCAAATATGGGAGAGAGAAATCTTTTGCCTTGTATCAGCTCAAACTAGAGCCATCCACAGGCAGCAGTCACAACTGTGACATCATATACATTTCTAAAATTTGGATTGCTAGCAAAGAATTAAGGGAGAAGTGGAATAGCTATGTATGTATGTATGTATGTATGTATGTATGTATCTTTGTTTATTCGGGTTTTCTCCCGCGTCAAATTGGAAGTGTCTTGGCGATGTTTCGACGAAGTCTTATTCGTCATCTTCAGGCTGGTGTTTTCGGCTTCGTGCTTCTAGAAGCACGAAGCCGAAAACGCCAGCCTGAATATGACGAATGAGACTTCGTCGAAACATCGCCAAGACACTTCCAATTTGACGTGGGAGAAAACCCGAATAAACAAAGACCTACATACAAACACCCACGAAAACCTCAGAAAACAAATATATATCTTTGTTAATACTTTTGCTCTCTCTCTCTTTTTAATCAGCATTTTACACCCATCTCTGCAACTGCACCTCTTTCCCCACCTTGAGGAAGAAAGGACTCCACTCTCCTGAAAAAAAGGAGCCATGCCACTGTTTTGGGGTTGGTGGATGGAGACAGAAGCGCTTGGCAGTTGTGAAAAGGGAGGAGTAACAGCTGCAAAAGCCATTCTGTCAAGGATACACTAATACTATACAAACAGGGTTTTTTTTTAATGTAAATGGTATATAAACAGTTTTTTAAAAATAAACTAACCGTAAAAGAGTTGCCCTGGTTTCCCCCCCCCCCCAGTATGAGAAGAAAGCACGGAATTTGTTCCAAGTTCACGTTCCTGCGAAATAGCCTTGCCAGATTTTATTACAGGTGCTTTTTATTCACGTGTCTCTTACTGTGTTTGTAAGGGGGAGGGAACCTATCACAGGTAACTGCTGCATGAAGAGAGTAAAAATTTGATTTGCACATTTTGTGGACTAATACTAGCACTTGTACTGAAATAGAAAAATAAAGGGCCAATAGCCAATCTTTCTGCCTCCATTTTTTCTTCCTCATTGGTTATATAGTTATTTTTTTCAGCACTGTCATACTTTCGAACAGTCGCTGACTGAAACAGTTGGTAAGTGAGGACCACCTGTAGTCCAATTACATAGTGATAAGGGCACAATATTGTTGTTGCAAAATCCTTCTCAGAGTCTGGCTGCCGTCATCCACCAGCCAAAGTTGGGTAATAGTTTCCACCTGCCCTTCCAGTCCTAGCTGTAAATGCATGAGGATCCTCAGCTCATGGATCTGGCCAATCATGGGAGCCGAGTCAAGAAACCCCTTTCAACAAATGGCAACTTCATCATTCATTCGTTTGTCCCATCCAAGCTCCAAAGTGCTCAACAAAAGGAAGGCATGTATGTGGCTAGGATAGTGATGATATGGTATCATAGTCTGGTCCGATAGATGACTTCTCCCAGCAGCTTCAGGTAAATATTAAGTACAAATGGTACATAACAGCTCTGAAAAGAAAAGACCCATAGGGAGGTACCAGTAGGTCTTGCGCTGACATCACTGCTTTCTTCCACCAATTGGAACCATCCTCTAAAGCAGGGGTTCTCAACCTTGGCAACTTTAAGACTTGTGGACTTCAACTCCCAGAATTCACAACAATGAAAACCTTGGACAGGAGGAAGAGTGCTGCTGGGTGGGCAGGCAGGTGTCTTGCTCGGCTATGCCTTGGGTGGCACTTTTTCAGTGCCATTGTAACTTTGAGCAGTCACTAAGTGAACTATTGTAAGTCGAGGACTACCTGTACTTTATCACTTTTTTCCTTTTTTTTTTTTGGTCATCAAATTTTTGACACCTTGCTAGGTGACTGGTGGTACTCAGATGTTGCCATATCCTAAAAGTGGTACAATGGGTGAAAAGGTTGAAAAGCCCCGCTCTAAAGGAAGTGTGGAGGCACTGTGTCTCCAATTCCCAATTCCTACAAACGGTCCAGGAAGATACTATGATAAATGATATAAAACGGGTTCCCAACCCCTGATCCATGGACTGGCACCAGCACCGGTCCACAGCATGCCAGCAACTGGTCTGTGCAAACAAGCGAAGCCCCATCCGCAGGATGAAGGCAGCACTCAAAACCATGCACCCTCCCATCTGCGAAAAAAAACTTCTCCACGGAACCAGTCCCTGCTGCCCAAAAGGTTGGGGACCTCTGATATAAAAGACTGCTGAGAAATCTAACATGAATAGGTGTGAACCATGTCTGAAAATAATCCAGCTAAACCTCTTCCTCCAGGGTGCTCCTAGCGATGCCAGCTTTATAAGGTTGACCAAGTTAAGAAACTGGTGCCATTATATAGGTCAAGAACTACTTTTATTGCAACAGTTACAATAACAATCTTACAGACTTGTCTAGTATGTTGTCCCCCTTCTCTCACTTTAGCTCTGTGTGAATTAGGGAGGGGCTGTCGGAGATGTTTATTCAAATTAGTTTCTTGGAATGGGCTCAAGCAGAGGTTTTGGGTTGTTAAGCTTGGTAGCAGCTGTTAACTCCTGACCTTCAAGGCCATTCCCTATACTTTCTACAAAAGGAGGTTGGACACCAGACAATAGTTGTCACAAACTGCTGGTTCGAGGAATGATCTGTTCAGGGCAGCATATACAGGTAGTCCTTGACTTACAACAGTTCATTTAGTGACAGTTTGAAGTTAAGCCACTGAAAAAAGTGACATGACCATTTTTCACACAACGGTTGCAACATCCCTAAAGTCACTTGGTCAAAATTTGGGTGATTGATCTGTATTTATGATGGTTGCAGTGTCGTGTGATCACTTTTTGCAACCTTTTGACAAGTATAGTCAATGTGGAAATTCAGATTCACTTAACAACTGTGTTATAATTTAACAGCTGCAGTGAATCACTTAACAATTATGGTAAAGAAAAGTCATAAAACAGCAAAATTCACTTAACTGTCTCACTTAGCAACAGAAATTTTGGGTTCAATTGTCATAAGCCAAGGACTACTTGCATTATCTCTTTCAACATGGGAGTAACTACCCCCCTCCCCTAGTGAGGCATTGATAAACTCCAAGATTCAGCTTTTCATGCCCTGCCCACCCACACCCCCTCGCCTGCTTAAGGAACAGAAGAACCACGGTTGAGGGCCAATTGGAAAACACCCCATTCTTTAGCTTCCATGAATCAAAGAGACTCCCTGATAACTTGGCAAGATGCAGACTAGTCTTTGATCCCAGCCATGAAGAGTCATGAGATTGGCAAATCTGAGAGACTTCATTGGCTTGATCAGTAGAGGTTGCTTGGGAACAACCACATTAAGTCATCAATTGCCTATTGCCTCCATTGCCAGTTGGCAACAAAGCACTCAGTGGCATGGTCTGTAAGATCACTGGAGGATTATCTCAAAAACCACAAATTTCCCAAACATAAAGTTGCCAAATGATTAGTTCACACTTGGTTTTGGTTTGTTTAGACCATAGTTTAGTTTCTTTTTGATAAACCCAAATGGATTAATTTTGACTCATTGTAATGCACGAACTCAAGCAAACCTTCAGATGGCTTAGATGGTGTGAACACAAACTACAATGTCTGTCAGGACCCACTTCACCTAATCACCCAAGGAAGCAGAACTCTTGAAACAAGGCCTTGTCTCAGAAGGAAACTTTTATTAGGGATGAGTGATAGCAGGGAACGTAAGGCAAGATCTGAAGAAAAGCCCACGTGAATGATATAATTAAAGCAAGCAATATGGCCCCTCCCACCAAAGTCATAATGTCCGTTTGAACTCCAGCCAATCCACAGGTGGCTTGATGGGGGAGTGATTGATATGGTATGCCCACAACTCAAGGTCTTCTCCAGCTTTCGTTTCCTTGCAACTGTCTCCTAGATAAGGAGACACATTCCACACTCAAAAGGAGGAGGCTAGACGAAGAAAGAGGAAAGCAAAAGTTACCAACACAGTCCCCCATGCACCCCGTTCCCCCAACAGAATGGCAGGCCCCAAAAGAATAGAAGGCAAAAGGGAACAGGTGAGGGGTTTGGGGGTCTGGCACCATCTCTTTTAAAGTGGTGGTGAGGAAGGCTGGAGCATCTCAATTACTGCTATCATGCGGAGAGACTGCTGAAGTGACCTTAAGGGTAAGATGCAAAAAAAAATGGTTGAACCAGGGAAAAACCTTGCTCTTGTCAGGCAAAAGGGTTAATTTTTCACCAAGCACAGCTGCACCTAAGCTCTAGGTAAAGTAGTTTTTATCTGATTTGTTTCTATTGCCCCTGTCATGCCCAATGGGCAGTGATGGATGACCCAGCAACCTCTGCTCCATTCAGCTACTCCCATCCTATTTCATCTGAGCTAAATGAGAACAAATGATGTACTTGCTCTTTCCTGTAGGCCTTGCAAAGATATCAAGCTTTAACCACAGCCTTCCCAGGCAGGCTTTCAGCTCGTTGGAGTAGCAGGGGAAACATTTCTCTTTGCCCTGACAAGGGCAAGAGGGCTGTCTGAGGAGGGCTCAGCGCACAGGGGTAGCTGCTTTCTGAAATAAAGGCAGACTTTAAGGCAGGGCTTTTCAACCTTTTCACCCATTGTACCACTTTTACGATATGGCAATATCCGAGTACCACCAGTTGCCTAGCAAGGTGTCAAAAACTTGATGAAACCCCCCCCCTGAAAAAGGAAAAAAGTGATGAGGTACAGGTAGTCCTCGACTTACAACAGTTCGCTTAGTGACTGTTCGAAGTTACAATGGCATTGAAAAAAGTGCTCCCCAAACCACAGCCGAGCAAGATCCCTGCCTGCCCGCCCGGCCGCACTCTTCCTCCTGTCTGAGGTTTTCATTTTTGTGAGCATTTCTGTTGAGGATTGGCAGCGGGGGTGGGGTGGGGGTGTTTGTTTTTTATTCCCCCCCCCCGTCTGCTGGGTGGTTTGGTTTTGGTCATTTCACTTGACCCTGGGACACTGTGACCATCATAAATATGAATCAGTTGCCAAGCATCTGAATGTAAATCACAAGACCCTGGAGATGCTGCAACATTCCAGCTGATTGGCGCTTCTTCTGGAGCCTGGCGCTGATCCTGGCGCTTCCACTGAGTCCTGACAGCTCTGCAGCTCCAGCCATCTCGCTCAGGCTTGTCCGGTGCTGCCACCGGTTCAGCTCATTCCCCTCCCTCACTATCACTTTTCTAGGATGGTTGTGTACCACCTGCCAGGCACCAATGTACTACAAGTGGTACCTGTACCACTGGTTGAAAAGCCTTGCTTTAAGGAGCCTGCAATGGGGACAGACCACTGCAGGAGAATATATCCCTCCAGGAAGGCTAGAACTAAACCAAAAGCAAGTTTGCCCAGAGAAATGACTAAACATAACATTACTTCATCAAGTGCTTTGCTGTGTAAACAACTCTTTGTGCTGGCCAGTATTTAAAGCGGCAGCCTGCAACACGGAGAGGTTGGAGATAGAACTTATATTGTGCAGGGAGGGGAAAAAAATGGATGTAGAAAATGAGATTTCTTGTCTCTCTTTCTTTGCCACAGCAGATGGCAGCATCTGACTGACTTGAGTTAAAATTGAGACGCTAAATAGAGTCAGACCCGGTTAGTATTTGAATAGGCGACCACCAGAAAATCCCAGAACCCATAGTTATCCTAGTTGAAAAAAGACCACGGCAGACCATTTCTGTATTGTTTCCTGAGAAAGAGCAATGGCCTCCCATTGAGGTTCAGAAGAACCAAATAAAGACATTAATAATTTGGACGTCAGGAAGGCAGATTTTTAAGGCCCTGATGGCGAGCAGCACATCCAAATCCTAAAAGACAAGCTCGACTCGTATGAGAAAGCCTAAAAAATATGATCCTGAAATTATAGGTACAAACAATCCCAGTAAGACAGAAAAACGAGGGGAAAAAAAATCATTAAGAGAGTCTGTGAATAAAAATCCTTGGCAAACTGAAAAAGAAGCTGAGTGAAGATAGTAGCTAAGGAGGGTCCAAACTGTGGTAGGGATGGAGTCACGGAAGCCACAGCTCAGAAAATGATGACATTGGAGAGGAGGGCAAAATATAGTTAGGTTTTGGGGAAGGGATGGATGGGGAGGTTGCCCACTGTAAAAGAAGAGAGAAGGGAGTCCTTTTGTTTCTTGCTGCGGAAAGGAAGGTCAGGAATATAAGCAGTCCTCAGATTATGTCCATTCGTTTAGTGACCAAAGTTACAGCAGCACCGAAAAAGATTGAAGTACGATCTGGTCCTCAAACTTCCAGTCAGTGCACATTCCCACAGTCACGTGACTGTAAGTCAGCCATTCAGGGGCCCGACTTGCAATTATGACATCGCAGGGAGGTGTAGTCGGATCATCACCATTTATGACTTTCACTGCCAACTGACCACAAACAAAGTCAATGGGGAAGCCAGCAGAAAAGATTGCAACTTGCTTTGGTAAATTGCTCCTGCAGCTTCTTCTCCAGCCAGCAGCATCCAATCTTTTTATCCACACCTTCTGCTGGCCTCCTCAGATCTGCCTGTAGTCTCCACTGCTCCCCTACTCCCCAACAGCATCCCTGCACTCCATACCTCCTTGATTTACAACCACAGTTGAGCTCAAAATTTCCATTATAATGCTCTCTCCATTTCCCATTCATTTACTCCCTAGATCGGGGTGGGCAGCTATGGCCCATATGGCCCCATTATGACCATGCTGGCTCAGGAATTCTGGGAGACAAAAACTCCAGGTCATAAAGGGGCCATAGTTGCCTGTCTGTGACCTAGATCAGGGCTCTTTTATGACTCGTGGACTTCAACTCCCAGAATTCCTGAGCCAGCCATGCTGAGGGGAAAGAGAGGTTTCCAAGCTGAGCCATGGCTGGCTCAGGAATTCTGGGAGTTGAAGTCCATGAGTCATAAAAGATAAGGTGACCAACCGTCCTCCTTTAGGGAGGACAGTCCTTCTTTTTTAAGTTCTGTCCTCCCTCGAAAAGTGTCCTCCTACATGTCCTCCTTTTTGATATTTGAAGACTAATCTACAGGGCTTTTTTTTTTCATAGAACGCTCAGAACGGCGTTCCGGCACCTTTTTTTGATGTTTTTTTTTTTAAACTTTTGCATGAGCTGTGCTACTCCCCCTATTGGCTTTCGAAAGCCAATAGGAATTGCTGCTGAGCGCGCCAAAACACCCGGCCAGCAAACTGTGCACATGTAAGTTGTCTGCAGTGAAGGCGAATTGGCAGGAACTTTGCATCCCTCCCTGCTACCCAACGACACCATCTCCTAGTTCAGTGGTTCTCAACCTTTGGGTCGGGACCCCATTTGGGGTCGAACGACCATTTCACGGGGGTCACCAAACAAGGCTGTCTGTCATTTTTTCCCTCTTTTCTTTGACCACGCCCCTGGCACCCAGTGATGTATAAGTGGTTGGGGGTCACCACAACATGGGGAACTGTATTATGGGGTTGCGGCATTAGAAAGGTTGAGAACCACTGTCCTAGTTAGTCCCAAAGATACCTGGAAGAGACTGGAGCGGCAATGCCATGGTAACTTTCTCTTGATCTTCGGCCCTGCTAGGGCAATAATGGCTGCGGGTGCAAGAGGCAGGGGCAGCAGGGCTGCTGCGGGCAGGGGTGTGAGGGGCGGCGGTGGCTGGCTGCCCCCCGTGCTGTGAGAGCCGCGGGGCCTGCTCTACACGGGGCTGTGCAGGGTGGACGGCTGCAGGCGGGGTGTGTCGATGGCGGGCTACCCCCCAGGGCCAGAGTCAGCGCAGCTGGTGCTTTGGGAGCCACAGGGCCCGCTCTACACGGCGGGGCAGCAGTGCTGGCGGGGTGGCTGCGGGCAGGGGCATGGCATGTAAGCATAATTACAATATAAAATATTATTGTTACAAATGTTTTTATTATACATTTATCATATTATAGTGTATTCTGTATTATTGTTGCAATGAATAAAATGTTTCTTTTATTTACGATATTTTTTTCTTCAATTTATTTGTGTCCTCCTTTTCATTGTAAAAAAGTTGGTCACTTTATAAAAGAGCCAAGGTTGCCTACGCTTGTCCTAGATGATAAAGGAGCTTAGGCCTGGAGGAACCTATACCCTACACCTTGATCTCTGCTCCCCCTTTTTTTGCAGCAAACTCTGATGGCTGCACCTTGCCTTCAAAAGTTGATCCTCATCTCTTTCTATATTTCTTTTTTAATGCTAATTGTAACCTGGCCTGGCCCTCCTGGTGGTTTACCATGGTATTTTAATTAATTTTACCTTGAATTAAATTTTAGATTAGCTTCTATGGAATTGCGAGATAGGAATGCATAATCTTTTATCTGAAAGTAGCTCCTGCCTAAAAAAAAAGACGACTGTTCAATTCTGAAAGAACAAAGAGGGGATCATATTGGTGTTTGGCCACTAGATGGCAGTCGCGCCCGAACTATCATTTTGGTAGTTGCATTTTGTATCTATCCCATTTTTAAAAAAATGGTCACTGTGAATACTTTTTTCACATTCTGCCTGGAGTATCTGCTGTGGAGAAGAGCAGGGACACCCATCTAAAAAATAAACTAGGAATAAATAAGAGGCATATTAGCCAGGAAGAGGCTAAGAACTGGGCTAAGTTGTGCTGATCCTGAATCTCATACCTGAACTGTCTGAAAACGCTCAACCTTTTCTTCTACCTGGAAGGAAATGGCGCAAATGAGTGATACATGTTATGAATTTTTATATATTTATCAATTAATAATTATGTGCTTCTAAAAGTCTACCTCATTTTGGCTTGGATTAAAGATATTTAATTCAATGAACTTTTTAAAGTAGGGAATACAAGAGGCAGTAGGGAAGAAAAAGCAACTACCTTACTAACCTCTTATAGATAATTCTTGACTCACAACCACAGCTGAGCCCAAAATTTCTGTTGCTAAGTGAGACAGTTGTTAAATGGGTTTTGCCCCATTTTATGACCTTTCTTGCCACAACTGTTAAGTGAATCAATGCAGTTATTCAGTTAGTAGCACATTTATTAAGTGAATCTGGCTTCCCCCTTGGCTTTGTCAGAAGGTCACAAAAAAGTGTGGAAGTCAGCCCCCCCAGAGAAATATTAAAAGGGCAGAAAAATATATTTCCTCAAAGGATCTTAAAGAGGCAGAAAAGCTTGCCCAGTTTTTCTTAATAGCCCCAAGTCTCCCTCCCCCAAGCAGAAACCAGCTCTGTACAAATGCAGATGTAAATAATCCAGGAAGGTTGGAGGCCCCCAGCTAGAAGATTAAGAAGACAAAGACACCTAAAATCTACATACCCCACTCAAACTCTAAGACAGGACATAATAGGATTAACCCACAGATGCCAAAGGGCACATCCAGACTCAGGTCAGAATACATGACACAGGAAATTCAAAGCCTCAAACAGGAACAGGAAACAACTCCAAACAAAAGGCTCCAGAGGGTATAAAAATCCACTCCCTACATGTGCTCACTCTCTTTTCTTCCAGAGCCATCTTTCTGTCTGGCTCTCCTCTTCAATAAACTGTAACCTTCTTTCTAAAACAGTTGCCATTTTGTTTATTCCCGGCTTGGACTGAACCATGATAAAGATTTTTCCTTCAACAAAGGGATCACATGGCTCTGGAACATTGCAACCGTCATAAATATGAACCAGATGTCAAGGGTCTGAATTTTATCACCTGACCATGGGGATGGTGCAGTGATCATAAGTGTAAAAAAGGATCATAAGTCACTTTTTTTCAATTTTTTAATAACTTCCAGTATCTCTCCCTCTTCTATTTGTGATTCCATTATTTCTTCATCATATTCTTGAATTTTACAGTTTAAATTCTTTTTTATATATGCCTGACTTTCATTCACGTTTATTTCATTTCCCTTATATAACTTTTCAAAGAACTTCTGAAATATCAACAATTTTCTCTCATCATGTTACATCTTTCTCCCTTATCATTCTTTATTACTCCAATCAGGCTTTTTGCCTTTTTAGCTTGTGTGACTCTAGCCAACATTCTAGAATTTTTATTACTATTTTAATAAAATTCCCTATTCAAATAATGAAATATAGAAGGATTTTATAAAAACAATGTTGGTGGAAGGCAAAGGGAATTAAACCTCAGGAATATATGCTGTTTTGGAGGGGATAAGGGCACAGTTGAAATATATTGTATATTGTTAGTTGTTATATGGGAAGAAATATAGGTAATAAAAATGGGGGTGCACTGTAATATTTATATTTTTAAAAATATTTTTTATTTAGACTTATATGTATTATGTTTGTATTGTTTGTATTTGAATAAAATTAAAAAGAAAAAAAGTCATTTTTCTCAGTTCCTTTGTAACTTTGGTCATTAAGTGAAAGTTTGTAAGTCGGGAACTTCCAGTCCTGTGCGGTAGTGACTGGTCATGGGCTTGCGTACTGCCACACCCCCATGGCTAATTTTCATCCTGCCTGGAGACCCTAATGGGTCCAAGCCACCCCGGAGAGGCGGTGAAGAAAGAAGGGTGCTCCGGTGACTCTGGAATGACTGCAGTTGCTCCATTCATCTTGGGGAAAGCCTTCTAACCCAACAGGAGAAAGGCTGTATTTCACCGATCAGTCCAAGCTACTTGCAACCGAAGTCGAAAAGAACTAACCAGCACAACAGTAAACAGCATGTTTGAAACTGGGTGAGGAATCTGATTTTCCCTTTTCTATTCTATACTTAATTTCTTGGAAAAGATCCCCAAGAAGCAAAATACCTCCAAAAGTGAAGGAGGGGGACTTCCGCCCCCACTCTTATACTAACGGAAGTGATGAATTAAAATTTCCATGGATGATCAAAATATATGGTAGTGAAATAAATTTATAAACTTGAAAGCTAAAATTTAACTTTGGACAAGTTTAAAATTGTTGAATGGTTAAGACTTTCATTTTAAAGACCATTGTTCATATTGAAAACTAAATAGATGCTGACACCTAGTGGTGGATGAAGATTATGACAGTTATGATTTCCATAGAGAACTTGCCAAAACTTGGGCAAAGCTAATCTGTATTTGTGACTTTCAAAGCTTTAATAACAAAGAACAGCTGTGACAAAAAAAGAGACAACAATCTGGGCTGCAGTCAAAGAAAATTATAAACTTTAGAAAAAAATATTTTGTGAACTCTTTGGATTACAAATATCTATTTAACCGAGACTCTAAAGCTATTTGCAGATAAGAAGGAAAACTTCAACTTCATCATGGATCAGGGACACCAAGAAAACATAAATACCTCTTAGGAGGAGATATATAGTATACTGCAATTAATTCAAATAACACTGAATTCAAATCACAAAGAAATCCAAAATAACTTTGAAGATATAAATCAATCTATTTCTAAGTTAACTCTACAACAAAAAAACTTCCAGGAAACAACAACAGAGAAGGAGCAGACAAAACAAATGTGGACATAAGATTGAAAATAGAGATTCAAAGATGGAACTTAACAAAGCAAGAAAACATGATTTAATCCTAGTGGGAAAAAAATTACAAGAAATGGAAAAAAGCCTCATCCTTTAAGATTACAAAATAAATATGAAGACAAAAAAAAACAGATTGGATAAAATAGAATGTAGAGATGTTGAAAACATCAGAGAGAAAGGAAGTGATAAGAGAAGCAAAGAAGGAGAAAAAGAAAAAGATTTTCAAGAAACATGGAAAAGCAAAAGCCTCATATAAAGACACTTTATTAGATTTACTTCTTATACCTACAGCAACAGTCATGAACATATAGAAAAACTTTTTGATTCAGCAAAACACATTGATCAAGAAAGATACTGGTCAAAGGAAAAAGATCAAAGTGAAAATTAAGAAAATAGATGATGGGATCTATCAGAGAGAATATTTAAAAAAGAAACATTTGTTTGAATATGGTTAAAGAAATAGAATATTGTTTGAATACGGTTAAAGAAATAGAAAAGATTCTGAATACATGTCATTCTAAGAGGGATGAATTCCTTAAATAATACTGTATGTTTTTTTTTCTCCTTTTCTATTTTATTTCTTGGTATAAGTAATATAATACTGTTAAATGGCTTGATGAAGGAAATGTTTTAGGTAATTAAAAAAAGGGAAAATCAACTAAATGTACTGTGTGGATTATGGATTATAGAAACCAATTGTTAATGATTTTTCTTTACAAATGTAAACCCAGCAAACACACTGTTTACCAACTATTAAGTGATTTTTGGGCAAAAAAGAAAGCTTGTAAGTCGAGGACTACCTGTTTTCTGCTGCCGCTGTTGCCATTCTCTTCTCATTCTGGCTTTTGGAAAAATGAGTCTCGAAGATGAGGTAGCATTGCGAATGGAGGATCACATTCTTGTGAAAATAGCAACCATCCTAGAATTACCCACCAGGAAGAAGACCCCAGCATTCTGCTTCTGTATCTTGTCATGAAAATCTGAGAGATAATCATAACAAAACAAAACGTGATACAGTGTTGGAAGAAGGCCCTTGAAAAGCCACTGGAAAGCAGCAAAGGTTACTTATCGAATCAACTTGGTATTTACGATGCAATTGGAGCTATCTCCTCTCTGATTGCCCAACTGCTGCTGTAGCTGTGCATGAAATAAGGGTCAGAAACCAGTGGTGGGATTCAACCGGTTCGCACTGGTTCGGTAGAACCGGTAGCTAATTTTTTGTTGCCCAGGCCCAGGATGGACTTCCGGAAGCAGCATCCACACAGAGAACCAGTTGTTCACATACTTGAATCCCACCACTGTCAGAAACTGTTAGGTTAAAATGCCCTACATGTATCCAAGGCAAAGTGGCAACATCAATAATTTCATCCCTGCCAGAGAAGAAATAAAAATAGTTGACAATTTCAATTTGTTTGGATCAATAATCCGTAATGAAACTGCAAGCAGCCCAGAAATCAAAATACTAACCGCCCATATAAAAACAGCTATGCGGGACCAAGATAAAATCAGAGTGGAAAGATGTTTCTCTGAGTATAAAGATCCAAGTTATTGAGCTATGATATTTTCAGAAAGTTGGACAAGGAAGAAACAAGGTTCGTGATAGAAAATAGGTGCTTTTGAATAATGGCCTCTGGCAAAGGATACTGCAGATACTGTGGACTGTATTCTTCCAGTATAAATCAATCTATACTGGAAGAATGAAGTCTGAGTATTTCTTAGAAGCTCAGGTGACAAGACTAGGCCTTTCATATTTTGTCACACCATGAAGAGAAAGATTTTTGAAGATCATACAGCCGACCACAGGGTTGACATTAATTGATGTAGACTGGGCAGCAACCAACCACAACCACTAGATTTCTGGCTGGTCACTAGATGGCAGCTCATGGTTAATACTTTCTGTATCTTGGGGATATCTAGAGGTTCTCTCCCAAGTTTGTAGCTCAAAGCTGGTAGCCCTACTGGATGTTTTCAGGGCATTCTGCCGGTGTATCTGGTATGAGGGCAGAATACAGGTAGACCTCAACGTACTACTACAATTGGGCCCAGAATTTATGCTGCTAAGTGAGAAATTTGTTAAGTGAGTTGTGTCCCATTTTATGACTTTTCTTGCCACATTTGTTAAGTGAATCTCTGTACTTGTTAAATTAGTAACCTGGTTGTTAAGTGAATCTGGTTTCCCCATTGACTTTGCTTGTCAGAAGGTCACCAAAAATGGTCACATGATCCCGGACACTGCAACCATCATAAATATGAACCAGTTGTCAAGCATCTGAATGTAAATTTGGATTTTTTTGAGTCTGCTGTAACTTTGAACAGTTGTTGAGCGACCAGTTTGAAGCTGAGGACTGTCTATACATCTTTGCTGCTGCTAGCCTTTTTTTATGTAAATATAGTTTACTTCAAACTTTTTGTAAAGAAAAAGTTTCTGCTACTTTTTGACATTCCTATGGTGTTTCTAAATTGCAAAGACACAGGGAAAAGAAACTTTTCTCACTTAATTAGGGGCAATTCTTGTTACATGTTCCAGTTGAATTTGAGATAGGTATTAAAAACATCTAATTCTGAGTCTTGGCAGAAATTAAGCTCCATGTGTAGTTCATTGCACCATAACTTTTAACCCTTGCAGTGCTCCCTGGCAAGATCCTTGTTTCAACTGCAAGATAACAAATCCCAAGTGAGCTTATCTCAAATTCAATGATTGTAACCAAGATCTGGCATTATTCTTTAGCTCTTTCACTAAATCTATTTGAGGGCATTGAATTTTCTTCTTTAGGCCTTCCCAAATGCCAAGAATGAATGAGCAATATATTTATGCTGATTCCTCCAAATATATAAAATTGAATAAACACTCTATCTCAATCGGATGCCCCTGGAATTATTTATAACAACAACAACAACAATAATAACATGTTTCATCTGGCCATCGAAACCCATTGTCATCAGGTCACTGGGAACTATATCCCAAAACTTTGCAAAATACATCAAGAAACTGCAGCTTCCTGCAATAACTCCAGCAATGTTACAAAAAACTGCACTACTCGGAACATGTTATATTTTAAGGAGGTACCTGTTTGACACCTAGGATGCTGGTAGCAACCCGTGTCAATCATCAGCGCCAGCCAATTTGAATGTTCAGTTGACTGAGGTTTATGTCTAATGAATAATAATAATAAAAGTTGGAAGGGACTTTGGAGGTCATCTAGTCCAACCCCCTGCTCAGGCAGGAAACCTATACCATTTCAGACAAGTGGCTGTCCAGTCTCTTCTTAAAAACGTCCGGTGTTGGAGCATTCACAACTTCTGGAGGCAGGTTGTTCTACTGATTAATTGTTCTGTCAGGAAATTTCTCCTTAGTTCTAGGTTGCTTCTCTCTTTGGTTAGTTTCCTCCGTTGCTTCTTGTCCTGCCTTCAGGCGCTTTGGAGAATAGCTTGACTCCCTCTTTTTTGTGGCAGCCCCCTGAGATATTGGAACACTGCTATCATGTCCCCCCTCGTACTTCTCTTCATTAAACTAGATATACTCAATTCCAGCAACCATTCCTGATTTGAATCACAATGCCTAACAATCATTCTGATTGGCTGTTCTGGGAGTCGAACTATAATCCCAACAGATGTGGAAGTTGAGAAAAGTAGAAAAAAGGAGATTAAGAGTATATCAAGGCAAACTTTTTATAGACCATTCCAATAATGAGCCATAATTTCCTGCACAATTGTGTAATAAATTTATCTGCATGGCCAGTGCAGTGGAGTATTATAATTAAAATAATGCTAAAACATTGGTAAAGGTTAATTCCAGTCTTCAATTAAAATTAATGTTAATTTAAGTAATTACATCAAAGAATTAGCAGTTGGTTGTGAGAGATCCTTGACTGAAACAATCTCTCTGGAGAATTACTCAGACAGTAATCCCTAACTCTGTTTACTTAGAAGTAAGAACGTTTTACTTCAATGGGACTTATTCATATGTAAAAATTAATAGGATTGCAGCTGTAGATATAATTCACCATTGCCCAACCTGTTGCACTTCAGATAAGTTGAATTTCAAGTTTTCTGTTTGCTTTTAAGTAGTCTGATGAGGAAGGAGTTGGCTGCAAGCAGGGCTTTAAACCTGAGAATTAATTCAAGTAACACAGATTATTTTATTTGATCTATTTATTAATATATTTTTAAGAATAGAATTGCCACCTTAATCAGAAGTGATACACTTAAATGAGCTTATTTATCAGCCTCTGGAACTATTCCAACTTTAAAAGTTTGTTTTAATTAATAGAATGTAAATTAGACTCTGAAAATTTGGCAAGAAGGCAAGGGTTGGGTGTACAAAAGAAATGTAGTGTTTGGTGATAATAATTTGTGTTGAATGGAGAAATAATTTGCAGACATACTCTAGGCTCCTTTATATTCTGATAAAAGACCAACGTGTGAAACAAGTGTTGAATATAGATTGGGAATTTGGTAATACAATTACTTTAACTTTCACAGAACAAGCAGTATCAGTGTTAATTAATGTAATTAATGCTATCCTACAACTGAGTTGCATTTATTTCAATTATTTTTCTCAGAGTGTTTTCTCACTCTGCATGTAGACATACATGCCTCAGAACTGCTTTACTTGCTCTCTTGTAGCCTTGATCCAGTACAGCTGAATTAAATTAAACTTTATTATGCAATTCTTGATAGACCCCATGCCTCAATCCAAAGAAAGAAAGCTGTCTAGATAGTGTAGCTCTCAATGGGCAAAAGTTATTAAATATATTATATACCTTAAATGGGGGTCTCTCCCTCTCTGTTGTGTGCTTAACAAAGAGGAGTTTCAAAAATAGTGTGTCGCAGAAGACTCCTGTTTATCTCAAGACATTCTAAGACTATTCACTCTTAAATAAAAGAAAAAGAATACATTTAACATGACATCTTATCTTTTGGTCTGCGAGATGGGACCTAAATTGCTTAGTGGAGGAAGCAGCTTTAACCAGATGTACTGTAATGGAGCTTTCTTAGTTAAATCCAATTGTCCCATACGCTGAATAGGATCTTATTGGTTCATCATAGAGCAGTGGTTCTCAACCTGTGGGTCGGGACCCCATTTGGGGTCGAACGACCATTTCATGGGGGTCGCCAAACAACGCAGTCCGCCATTTTTTTCCCCTTTTCCTTAGCTGTGCTACTCCCTTTTATTCTATCGGCTTTTGAAAGCCAATAGAATAGACTCTCTTGAATAGAGTCTAATTCTATTGGTTTTCAAAAGCCAATACGAATTGTCCAGGCTGTCTCTGCCCTGCTGAACCCGCCAAAAGTCCCATTCTGCAAATGGTGCTGCACCAGTTGAGTAGTCCTTGACTTACGACTGGTTGAGTAGTCCTCGACTTATGACCGGTTGGGGGTCGCGGCATTAAAAAGGTTGAGAACCACTGTCATAGAGTATGTGACCTCAAACCATGCTTCTTGTTTAAAGTTACTATTTACAAGACATACTTATCTGTCTAACTAATAAAGAATTTGTGATGGTTCTTCATTGTTGAGCCTGAAGTGTTAATAGTTTGCTTCAGTTGCTTTCTCCTTCCTAGTGATGGGATTTAGGTAGACTTCCAGATGAACTTTTAATCCTAAATGATATAACCAAGATCATTGGCTGGTTTTTTTTTTAGAGAATTCGTTCTCACTGAAACCCATTTAATACAGTAGTATCTTTTCTGCCAGCCCAAGAAGATGGATCTGAGAAAGTGGGACAGAAAACATAGTATTTTACCTGTTAAGTAACTACCGTATGTTTTTTACAAGTGAGTAGCAAACCTACACTGAGACAACATACCTTATACGATTTAAAAACTAAGGCTGCATACTCCTTGATCTTATTTTATTAGTTCGGCATAAACTGTTGTACGCATATAGGCTATAGCAAAGTTAATGTTCTGGAAAGTCTTTTCAGCTTTAGAATTAGGTTAGCCAACTCAACCTGGTGCTCTCCAGCTGTGTGAGCTATACGGTAGTTATTTTTATTCTTCATAGCATGAGAATTGTGAATGTAGTAGTTCAAATATTGTTAAGGGCAGCTGGTTAGGCAAGGCAAGCGATTGACAACAGTCATGAATTATAGGCAGTAAAGTTGCAATTTTTTATGCAAAGGGTTGGGGTTTAACCCCAGAGTTCAGTTTGTGGGGAGGGGATAGCATTTGCCCAGTTGGTTTTGAGTGTTAAAAAAAAAAAAAAGAGCCCAACCTTGCAATGGAATCCCCACCTCTCTAAATGTGAGTTGCATATACAACCCATAAAGAAGTAGGACAACGTACAGTTACAGCCACCATCTTGACTTTTTTTTGACTCTGTGGCAGAGGTCCCCTCAGCTCTGAAGCAGATAAAGCTGGGCTAAAGAGCCCAAAGTACAAAGCCAAGTGATAGCATGATAGAAAAATTAGGGATATTTGACCACATGGCTATACTCATTTGGCTTTCAGTGTTTGTAAATAAGTTTTTGCAAACTAGGAATACGATATTTTATGACATTTTCTGATATTCCCAAATAGCGGCATTTACATTATGAAGGTTGCTTGTTCACAAGCACACTGTGCAGCAGTCTTCTGTATTGGGATGGGCAACAGCTTGGGGTCTTGAGGACCACAGCCGGTATCAGTGTAAGCTTTGGGGGCTGCAGCCATACACACATGCTTCCTTCTTTCACTGCGAGTATTTTTTGGTCTTCTACAGTAGGGTAGTGAAGAAACAGAGTTTGACCTCTTCTACTAGGAAGAGATGTTGATCACGTGATCATGGGGATGCTGCAACAGTTGTAAGTGTGAAAAACGCCCATAAGTCACTATTTTCAGTGCCGTTGTAACTTTGAATGGTCACTAAATGAATGATTGTAAGTCAAGAACTTCCTGTAGTTTAATATAGCTCTCAATTGGAATAGTTATTGCAAAAGTTACACCTATTGGTTTCATCTGTAAGGCTACGTCTTGAAAATAAATCTTCCTGATGGAGGCTTCCATGTCAGGAATAGGACAAGGATTCAAACAGGTCTGAGAACTGAAGACCTTTCTCTCCAGCCATCCTTGGATACTGATGGAAAGTCAGACAACATGCCTATGGATGACATTTCCCCAAGAGCGACTTTTTCAATGGAATGTCTGAGAGAATAAAACAGAGTTGATGTTTTAGTTTTGGGCAATGGGCTCAACAAAGAGACAAGGATTTGCCAAGTATCCGTTCGCCTTTCCTAATTTGGCAATTCTAAACAGGTGCATTATGCATTTGCAGAAGTGATCATTAATCCACAAATCTTCTGCTATGCTAATCCAGATTTTTTTTCTCTTTCCTATAGTGTCACACTTGTTTCGGCTGCAGGGGATGAACAGAGCCCCTTCTGGAAACCTTCATGGCCAAAAGCTGACCATGACAGGGAACCCACCGGCCCCAGCAAAAGACCTCTCAACCTATACTGTATATAGCTGCATCTATGTACTTATTTGCACCTCAACACCTGGTACACTCCATAGCACTTTGCCTTGAGAAGAATCTGTTTTGGTATTTGCTCACCGGGCCTCTATTGCACTCATGCGTGGCTGCCTCAGATGTGTGCACCCTTTTGCTTTCTCAGCCCCCTATAACTTGTCCTATTTGCACTTCCAAGATTAGCTCCAGCAGGCACAACTGTTCTTTAAAGCCTCGCTCTCACCTCTGTGCACTCTCCCTTTACAAGCTGTCATCAGAGTAGTGAACTCGCACGCTTACATTTGACTTAATGAAGATTCTCGCCATGCCATGGGAATGGGGGTAGAGGAGGGACGGGAGGGGAGGGGTGGTGGTGGGTCAGATCTGGAGAGAGCTCTTGACCCATTTCCTCCCAAGTGGTGATTTAATCATCTCAGCAGGCCGCTCACAGTCTTCAGCCCCTTTGGCTCCTTTCTCAGAGCTGCTTTCCCAGCTTGAGAAGTCAAGAAGTTTAAATCCCTGGTTTCCCACCTCAGCCAGGCTGGAGAGCTCATTAAGTGTGGCAAAAGTATCTCTCATCCCAGCTCAGCATCATGAAGGGGCAGGGCAGAGTGCCAAAATTTATTGTGGTTGCCTCAGACATGAAGTATAGCTGGCCAGCCCCTCTCTCTCTCTGCCCAGCTCACCTCACAGGGTTGTTGTGGTGAATAAAAGGAGGAGGAGGAAGGAGTATTAGATACGTTCACCAACTTGAGTTGTTCATAAAAATAATAAAGGCTGGATATAAATAAATGAAAAATGGGAGGGGGCCCCAGCATCTATGGAGGGGGTATATTTTCTTCCACATGCCTCAGTTCTTCAGCAAACATCTCCTGCACTCTTAACATGTTGTCAGTGTGAGCTTATGCACAAGGGTTAATATTTCTACAAGTGTACGCAAAGCTCCAGCACCACTGCACCCTCCCGAGGCTGCCCATGGGAGTCGGTGTGCATTAGAGCAGAGGCTTGTTGGACAAGGCGCACGTTGGGAAACGCAGTGCCTGAGATGATGAAGCTCTCGTGATGAATTCGGGCTGACGTGTTTCCATTCTTGTGACTTTCTAGTCTGAGGAAGCTGGATGGGGAGGCGTGACAGCCATCCCATAAAGCCTGTGCTGTGAAGCCCTTTTACTACCACTGACAGCTTCTGAGCGGAAGAGAAGAGAATAACTGTGAGTGGCAGGGAAATGAAGAAAATGCCCAGAGAAGACACTGCCCTGTAGAGGCATTTTCAGTATGGGATCCTACCTGTGTCGGTTAAAAGGAGGCTGGGTGAAGGGCTACTATGAGCCAAAATAAAATTCAGATATGCTCTGCCTACAACCTATGCACACCATAGCCCCGTTCTATGCAGGTGGTCCTCATTTAGCAAGTGCCTTGAATAGTGACCATTGATGAAAAATATTTTTACGAAGATCCTTGCATTTACAACCTTTGCAGGTCTGCAAAGCAAAGGAAAGCTGAATTAAGATTGTAAACACAGTTGCGGTTTCATTTAGCAACCACTTCGCTTAACAACCACTTTGCCAGTCCCAATTGTGGTTGCTAAATGTGGTTACTGAAAACCACTCAGAATCATTAGATGAGATGGGTGGGATAGATAGATAGATAGATAGATAGATAGATAGATAGATAGATAGATAGATAGATAGATAGATAAGTAGATAGATAGATAGATGATAGCAGATAGATCAGGGGTTCTCAACTTTTTAATGCCGTGACCCCCAACCGATCGTAAGTCAAGGACTACCCAACCGGTCGTAAGTCGAGGACTACCCAACCGGTCGTAAGTCGAGGACTACCCAACCGGTCGTAAGTCGAGGACTTTCCCTACCCAGGAGCACCGCGCATGCATGGTGCCGCCCCCTGAGCCGGCCGAGGCGTAGCTGGCAAGCGGCAGAGACACAGCAGGCCGAGCACTGGCTGAGCCACCAGCTGGCCCAGCCCAAGGGAGGTAAGGCACCCGCCGGGCCCCACGTGTGCCAGCAACCCTCCCTGCACCTGCCGGCCTCCCACCTCCCACCCCTGGCCCTCTTTTACTTACATTTTTAGTAGTTGCTCAGCAGGGAGGGGTGGAAACTTCCAGACAGCTTGCCTTCGCTGCAGACAACTTGCAGCACCGTTTGCAGAATGGGACTTTTGGCGGGCTCAGCAGGGCAGAGACAGCCTGGACAATTCCTATTGGCTTTTGAAAGCCAATAGAATTAGACTCTATTCAAGAGAGTCTATTCTATTGGCTTTCAAAAGCCAATAGAATAAAAGGGAGTAGCACAGCTAAGGAAAAGGGGGAAAAAAATGGCAGACTGCGTTGTTTGGCGACCCCTGTGAAATGGTCGTTCGACCCCAAATGGGGTCCCAACCCACAGGTTGAGAACCGCTGAGATAGATGATAGCAGATATAGATAGATAGATAAACGGATAGATAGATGATAGCATATAGATGATGGATAGATAGATAGATAGATAGATGATAGATAGATAGATAGAGATAGATAGATGATAGCAGATAGATGATAGATAGATAGATGATAGATAGATAGATAGATAGATAGATGGATAGATGATTGATAGATAGATGATAAATAGATAGATAGATGATAGACGATAGATAGATGATTGATAGATAGATAGATAGATAGATAGATAGATAGATAGATAGATAGATAGATAGATAGATAGATAGGGAAGTTCAGCCAGTTTCTCCCATGATGAATGTTGTCCTTGTACAGTCAGTGCTGAGATCTGGTTGATTATAGCAACCCCCTAACACAGAGGCCCCCAACCTTTTGGGCACCAGGGACCGGTTGCATGGACAGAGGTTTTTCCGTGGTTTTGTGTGCTGCCTGCATCCCGCGGATGAGGCTTTCCTTTTTTATGCATCCCGGTTGCTGGCATGCTGTGGTCTGGTACTGATCCACAGACCGAGGATTGGGGACCCCTGCCCTAACAGATCCTATCAATCCTGAGTTCCATTTTTCCTTCCTTCTTGTTACCCAAAACTATTCAACCAGGGTCTGCTTCTGCCATCACTGGAGGTTGGAGGTAGGATGGAATCATGCACAGCAGCTAGATTATAGCTTCCTGTGGGCTTGTACTCACCATTTAAAGACCTGCCTGTTTGGATATGTTTAGTGCTATTGTAGCTTCTTTTTTCTTTAAAAATAGTATCCTCATTGCAGCATTACTTGTTATCATCCTACCATCTTGTTTCCTGGGGGTATATTTGTGTATGTATTGAATATGTATTGTATTGAGGAAAAGAAAAGGGAATAGGAACACACACACACACACACACACACACACACACACACACACACACACATAAATACATAATTCTCTCTCTATATATGTGTTTGTTGATATGACTTTCTTAAAAAGAAAATGCCAAACTTTTCAAAAAGAGACAGCTGAGATTATCAAGAAGTGAAAGTCTTTTTCTGAGCTTAATTTTCAAGAGCGAGAAGGTGTTCTGATGCTGCTGAAAAGTGGTTTGTAGATGTTTCTTTAAAAGAGTTATCAGGTGTGGCATGGGAAAACAAATGTGTGTGTTTCAAACATGTGTGTCTTCTACACAGGGCTTAGCTTGTGTGGGTGGGACCCTATAAAGCATGTAGATGCTTCTGGGATCACCCATCCCCATGCAAATGAATGTGCTAAAGACAAGGCATGAGTCAAAACCAAAATATCTTTATTAACTGATAAAACACAGATTCTGATAATTCAATGACATAGAGCTGATTGGGCCCAATGGATTTACAGTATATTCTTGGCTGCAAAACTGGGTTGATACTGAGGTTATACTATGCCCTGGGGACCTTCTGTCAGGTTTCTTCTACCCAGGCAGTGTTTCTCAACCTTGGTCCCTAAAAGATGTGTGGACATCAACTCCCAGAATTCTCCAACCAGCATGTGTAGTTGAGAAACACTATCCTAGAACATGTACTGAATACCCTCCGAATTCTCCCTAGGTCTGAAAATGAAAGAGCAGACATGCAGGGCAGGTCTGGCCCAATAACAGGGCTGCACTGAAAATGTCAGCCCTTGGGGAGGGGGGCAGATAGCTCTTTCTCGGTCCCCTAAAAGATGAGGAACGAGAAGGCTCAGAGGTGAAAGCAAAAAGGGCCTTGATAGCTGAGAGGAAACTGAAATGGTGATCCTTAATCTGCAAGACATCCCTATGGCTGAATAATAATAGATGCACTCACAGGTGTGTACTAGAATAAGTGTGGGTGGATGTTGCATTCTTTAAGCAACCATGACGTGGCCTTGCCTCTCCCAATTGTAGACCGTTTGCCACCTACAACTTTGGATGTGCAGTCGGTGTGTGCATATGCATGAATTCCCTTTCGTAGCTTCTTTTCTAGTCTTCCAACCTAGGCCACCGTGTTCATCCTCAAATAATCATCCATAAATGTATGAAAGCGACGGATGTCCTATAGATACATTGGAAAGATGTCTGCATTTCTGAGCACTACCACAAGTAGGCACAAGGACATATATTCACTGGGCTCTATATATCTCAAAGCAGCCTGAGAACTCTCAAGATCTTTTTCATTTTTGGTACTTGAAAATGTAACAGTGCTTCAGGAGTCAATCCGGCTAATTCTGATTTTTATTTTTAGTTTTGGCTCTGAGGCTGTTGAACTTCTCTTCCCCTTCCCTTCAAATTTTGCATAAATAGCCCTGTACATAAACATAAATATACAGTATATTTACAATTTCCATTTGTAATTTGGCACATGCATGAACAGCTATGCTATTTATGGGGTCATCTGAACAATTTTTGGACAACATGTGAGAGCTACAAAGATGTCAAAATATACACGTGCAAGTGCACACATTTCATATTTCAGTGCAGATATGACACTTAGAAAGAGTTGTAGAGGCATGTGGAATAAAGAACACTTTTTGTTTGTTGTGAGAAGACGAAGAAAAGGAGCCCAGGGTGAAGCCAACTTAGAGCATTGACTATCTTGTCTCCTTGCCTTGATCAAAGTTCTAGATGCCAAAGCAATGTAAAGGTGGCATGCACGTGGATATAGAAGCTCAGGAATTATTATAGGCACGCCAGTGGACTGGGGGAGAAATAGTCTGAAATGATGGCATGCTTTTGGCTTGATGGGAATGCAGTTTTAATTGATAAGGCCCTGTTGGACTTAGGTCAGGATTGCAAGAGATGTTCTGTCTGAAGAACAGCGAACAAGATGTGTCCTCCACCAGTTTGTCAATTCATTAAGGTACCAGTTCTCTTGCTTTCTTCCATCTCATTCACCCCTGC
Source organism: Crotalus tigris (assembly GCF_016545835.1). Classification (NCBI taxonomy): domain Eukaryota; kingdom Metazoa; phylum Chordata; class Lepidosauria; order Squamata; family Viperidae; genus Crotalus; species Crotalus tigris. The sequence continues at coordinate 382,210 of NW_024100636.1, forward strand.
TGTGCTACTTGAAGCCAGTTACTTCGTTGCTTCAATCTGTTCTATCCTTATTAAAGTCTATGGATGTAGCGTGACTTTGTTCTCATCTAGAAGTTGTTCTGGTACGTACTGACCTGTGTTGGGGATGTAGTTGGAATAGGATTCCATAGATCTGCAAATGAAGGAGTCAGATGCTAGAATGAATGTGCAGATGTTGCTATGGATGTCTTACTGGCAAGTGTACATACCCGAAGTAAGGTAAGAGCGATGTAGTCTTTGGCGGATAGGTCAAGGAGAAAGTGAGGACAGAATGAGACATCTGGAGCTTCTATTGATGCCTGTTGGGCTGGCTGTGCTGTTTCTGAGGAACATGACAAAAACCATCCATCAGCCCTTTGGCTGATTCCAGGAGGGCAGCCAAAGAGAACATTTGATGTGTTCTGTAGTAAAGTCATCATTTGATGCAAAGATCTGTGATTCAGGATAGTATAAGTTTCATTTCTGAGTTCAAAAGGACTATGGGGAAAGTGGAACAGACTCCAACTCTTTGACATCTAAAGTCTATTTTCATATTATTTATATAATCTTCATGCAAAGATTGTCCCCTGGAGCAGCTGCCTCCACAATCCGTGAATAAGTGTACAAAGCTAGATAGGAATTGAGGTTGAACTGTCTAATGTCTGTTGAAAAGCAAGGTAGGAGGCAGGATTGATGAATGGAAAAGGATTTTCCCCCATTGCTTTCAGCAGAACAATCTCCTTTTGGAAAATTTAGGCCTCATATGCATAGTTTTATCTGAGTGTTTTTTCATGCAGATATATTTCAGATTCTATGGAGGCCAACACACATTTCTGTGGACAATAGGACTGCAGAAACTAAAACTTGCTTGAAGTGCTCCATCCCGCAAATAACTTCACATTGGCTATACTACCTGGGAAATCATGGTCTATTTTTGCTAGTCATCAGCTGAGATCCTTAATGAGGATTATGCGTCTCTTCACCAGCACTTGAACATGTAGGTGGGATGGGTGAGGAGGGCAGTGTGTATGTGTGAGACAGAAGGGGGAAGGGTCAGACAAAAATATTATTGGGGTGTTAGATAAAGAGAGGTGGATGATCCCACACATTTTTAGCTTTGGCCCTGCCCGTCACTTCTTCAGCCCTGCCCACCATTGGCTTTCAATGCAACTCTACAGCAGATTATTCTTGTAGAAATGTAACCTCTTTACATACACAAAAAGCAATCTAATCAATATAATTTTAAAGAAGGCAGGAAGATTGAAAATATCTGTAGCATCTAGAGCCAGCGTAGCTCCATGAAATGATGCTGCTCTCAGTTAAGACACCCAAATTAAATTCCCATTTAGCCACAACGCTGGCTGGGTGATCTTAAACTGTCCACTCTGAAACTGGAAATCTCTCATAGGATACTTGTAAGGTTATAAGTTATCCTGAGCTTCTTGGAGGAAAGAAAGGGCATCAGTGCAATAACTTCTATTTGGGGAAAGATGAAACAGAGTGCTGATAAAACTCCCCCTTCTTTTATTTCGGGAAGGAGTACTGTATATATGCAGAGAGAATGAATTTTGTAGAATTTGCCAGGGGTTTGGTTCCATTCTTATTTAATTAGGTTTTTTTCACCCCAAAGTACCCAAGTTCCAAAATTAGAAGTTAACTCTCTTAGGGACACTCCTTTTATTGACCAAGGTCTAATGATGATGCTGATGATGCTGATGATGCTGATGATAATAATAATAAGTGCCTTAGGTGCAACCCCAAAACAACTGGAGCACCACTTGAACACCATTGGCATTGACAAATTCGCCATTAGTCAATTGCAAAAGGCGGCCTTACTAGGAACTGCTTCCATCCTGGGACGATATCTGTAATACCATCAATTCAAGCATCCACATCTGCTTATCCCAGGACCTTAGTAAGGACTTGATAGGTAGACAAAAATGTCAAGTCCAGTCTGAACATCTGGCTGACTGTGCGAATAATAATAATAATAATAATAATAATAATAATAATAATAATAATGTCAAATCCAATCTAAACCTCTGGTTGATTGGGCCACCAACCATAATATAATAATAGTTTACCCTGTTTCCACCCCCTCCCTGATTTTCCCCATGCAGAGAAAGTCCCTTATCACCCACCCTCCTTCCATGGGAGGGACCGGATGGGGAGGGTAGAATCACCGCGTCTCCAAGTTTTTCTGATTCATCCTCGATTGACCAGAGCTTACAGAAGGAGCCTCTGGGAATCCACACAGATGATAAAGGCAAGAAGAATAAAAGCTGACTCACAGGGAAAGGATTTGGGGAGGGAAAACAGGGAGGGAAAAACTGGAGCGAGGAAAGCTCAGTCTGGGTAGATGATGAATCCGGAGAACGTGCTGTACTTATTGGTGTTTCCACCATGAACCTTCCCGCCGTCGAGTTTGATGAAGACTTCATCGCCTACATCCAGGTGCAGGATCACACTGTTGCTGGCGTAGTCATAGTTCTGGTCAGCATCTTGCGCAATTGCGCTGGCACGGACCTAGTTAAAGAAACAACAACAGAGGTTCTGCCTCTTCTGCTTTCACAAAAAAAACCCAGAATCCAACAAGTAGATAGAATCTCCAGTCTTACCTCCCCAGGTGAGGTGGGATGAATGACAAAAGGCAAGTGACAAAATGTGTACAGGGAGTCCTCTATTCAGGACCACAATTGAGTTTTTCAAAATTTCGGTTGCTAAACAAGACAGCTATTAAGTGAGTTTTGCTCCATTTTACAACCTTTCTTGCCACAGTTGTTAAGTGAATCACTGCAACTGTTAAGTTAGTAACACAGATCTTAAGTGAATCTGGCTTCCCCATTGACTTTGCCTGTCAGAAGGTCACAAAAGATGATCACATGACACTGCAACTATCTTAAATGCATGGTAGTTGCCAAGTGCCCAAATTTTGATCACATGACCATGGCAATGCTGCACAGGTCCTTAATTATGAAAAATGGTCATAAGTCACTTTTTTTCCATGCCTTAGTCCTGAATCCACTTAATCCCGAAGCTACCGATCGAGTGGTGTGTGAGGGAATGCAACCTAAGAACAAAAGAATGTGTATTAAAGGAGACACGCTTGGGTTACATTCTAAACAGCTGGGGCCTATGACGCACTCCAAGAGCCGGAAGCAGATACTTGATAACGGGATGCTTGATAACGGTATATAAGTCTATTCCCTATACTTGCTTTTTAACCCTGATGATGTCAAATGTATTTTGACGAAAGCTTGGTTGATTAATTAAATTTTATTCTTTAAAGCATTCTCTTGGTGATCACTGTTTTAATAGTATATATATATGTGTGTGTGTTTTCTGAGGTTTTCGCGGGTATTTGTATGTAGGTCTTTGGTTATTTGGGTTTTCTCCCACGTAAAATTGGAAGTGTCTTGGCGACGTTTCGACGAAGTCCCATTCGTCATCTTCAGGCTGGTGTTTTCAGCTTCGTGCTTCGAGGAACAATGTGTGGTCTTAGCTGTTTCTTCCTTTTAACTGCCAATGGGGGTATGAACTGATTGGGTGGGAGCTTGGCTGTGTTCTGATTGGGTGGAGGTGTGTTCTGATTGGTTAGGGGCTTGGCTGTGCTCTGATTGGCTGGGGGGTTGGCTGGGCTCTGATTGGCTGGGGGAGTGTTCTGTTTGGGTGGGAGCTTTGTTGTGCTCAGGTTAGTCTGAGTTGCAGGGGGATTTAAGATGGTGGGCTGCCTTGCTATTTTTTGGCTTCGCGTTCATGGTCGTGCCTTATCTTCATGGTGGGTGTTAGTTTGCTTCATGTATGGATTGGAGGGGTTTAAAGTGGCTAATGATGCAGCTGTGGTCTGGCTTCTGGTTTGTGGTCATGCCTCATCATCGGTGTGGCTTTGGGTTTGCTTTTTGCGTGAATATGTGGTGGTGACATCCTGTGTGGTTTTTGTGAGTGTGGGTCTGGTGTCATTTTTTGTGTTAGGGAGTCGTTTGTCAATAAGGGCGGGTTTCCAAATGGCTGGTAGGCGGGAGGTATCATCTCGTTTGTTCATGCTGTGTGGGCGTTTTTCTATCTCGATGGCTTCTCTGATTATTCTGTTATTAAAATGTTCAATTTTGGCAATAGTTCTGGTATTTTTAAAGTCAATTTTATGTCCTGTGGCTTTAAGGTGTTGGACCAGGGAAGATGTTGGTTCCTCTTTTTTGACATAAGAACTTCCTCACAACAGCCTACACCCCAAAATACAGTTCACCATGGAAACAGAAGCTAATAACCAACTTCCCTTCCTGGATATCTTAGTCTACAAGAAATCCAATGGCTCCCTAGGACACACCATCTACCAGAAGAAAACACACACAAACCGCTATCTGCACGCTCTCTCACACCACCACCCAGCACAGATCAACTCCGTAGCCAAGACACTCATCTCCAGAACAAAACGCTTAGCTGACGAACAACACCTAAAAACCGAACTACACATTCTCACCAATGTACTAACATCGAATGGATTCCAAAGAAATAAGATTACAAACCTAATCCAAAAAGAAACCCCCATTAAAATCCAAGACAGAGAACAAGAAAACGGCAAAGCCCTCCTCCCATACATAAAAGGCACCAGAGACAGAATCAGCAAGATCCTCCATAAACACAACATCAAAACAGAATTCTGCACAAACAGAAAAATATCCACCATCCTAAGAAACCCCAAAGATAAAATTGAGTTAGAAAATCAAGGAGTATATGAAATCCCATGGACCGCTTGTCCCAACACATACATCAGACAAACCAACAGAAGAATAAGTGCACGCATTGAAGAACATAAGAACTCAGTCAAAAAAGACGAACCAACTTCTTCCCTGGTCCAACACCTTAAAGCCACAGGACATGAAATTGACTTTAAAAATATCAGAACTATCGCCAAAACTGAACATTTTAATAACAGAATAATCAGAGAAGCCATCGAGATAGAAAAACACCCACACAGCATGAACAAACGAGATGATACCTCCCGCCTACCAGCCATTTGGAAACCCGCCCTTATTGACAAACGACTCCCTAACACAAAAAATGACACCAGACCCACACTCACAAAAACCACACAGGATGTCACCACCACATATCCACACAAAAAGCAAACCCAAAGCCACACCGATGATGAGGCACGACCACAAACCAGAAGCCAGACCACAGCTGCATCATTAGCCACTTTAAACCCCTCCAATCCATACATGAAGCAAACTGACACCCACCATGAAGATGAGGCACGACCACGAACATGAAGCCAAAAAATAGCAAGGCAACCCACCATCTTAAACTCCCCTGCAACTCAGACTAACCTGAGCACAACAAAGCCCCCACCCAAACAGAACACTCCCCCAGCCAATCAGAGCACAGCCAACCCCCCAGCCAATCAGAGCACAGCTAACCCCCCAGCCAATCAGAGCAAGCCAAGCCCCTAACCAATCAGAACACAACTCCACCCAATCAGAACACAGCCAAGCTCCCACCCAATCAGTTCATACCCCCACTGGCAGTTAAAAGGAAGAAACAGCTAAGACCACACATTGTTCCTCGAAGCACGAAGCTGAAAACACCAGCCTGAAGATGACGAATGGGACTTCGTCGAAACGTCGCCAAGACAATTCCAATTTTACGCGGGAGAAAACCCGAATAACCAAAGACCTACATATACACACACACACACACACACACACACACACACACACACACACAGGAAAAAATAAATAATATACGACCACCAGGAGAATCCAAGTAAGGAAAATACTTTACTAAAACCCTGACGATGTTGGAAGTTCCCAACAAAAGCTCGGTTTTAGTAAAGTATTTCCTTACTTGGATACTCCTGGTGGTCGTATATTATTTATTTTTTACTATAATTATGCCCAGGAGTCGTATACACATATATATACATTTATACTTATACACACATATACACATACACGTACACATACACATACACATACATATACATATACATACATATTCACCTTGAATGGTGAAAACATATACACAAGACACCTACTCTTTGAGAATGATCAGCACCCTTATCCTGGAGCCAATGTAATATAATTTCTATCAGGAGTGTCTCCAAGACCATAGGTGGTTGCCCCCGCAAAAAAAACCCTTCAGTATAGCAAATCCTGCCCTATGTTGCCACCAAACTAATTTTTAAACTGTGAAGAAATTTCATTCTGTTCATTCTTAATTGAATCAAGTAGGTAAACCAGCCCAAGTAGGTAAACCAGATTAGGAAACCAACTACATAGAAAAACTAGAATTGCTTTTAATTGGCTACAATGACAGAATTGTCTGATTGTGCTGTACCTCTTCCCCCTTCTTATATATACTCAGTGAAGTAGGGAGGTCTTTTCCTAAGCTGCTTCTAAATGTTATGTAGTTTCTCAGGTTTTAAGATTTTGTTTCAACATGGTTGCCTAGCTAAGTGTTACCAATACTGCATATTTTCATCAAGGTCATTTTCCTTATTCTTGCATCTGCTCAGACAACTTCTGCCCTTCCTGCTTTTTTTGGTGCAGCTTTGCTTGAGGGCTAAAAAAAAAAAAAAAAAAAAAGGATGGCTCTCAGCCCCAAACAAGTAGTCTACAGTATCCCACATGGAGACCCTCCAAACAGGTTGGAGTTAGAATCCCCAGATTTCCCTAGCAGCACAGCCAATGTTTTTGACACTTCTGGCAGCTGAAACTCCCATCCCCATCTGGAGAACATCGGCTTTAAGAAGACTGCTCTAAAGAAAGAGGGTTACCTATACAAGACACGTTATTCTGTTCTCTATAGGAGTTGTAAACTCAGGAAGCTGTAAACCCAAGGACTACTTGGGCACAGCTACAACTTACAACCGTTCATTTAGTGACCATTCAAAGTTACAACAGCACTGGAAAAAAGTGACTTATGACCTGTTTCCACACTTACAACTACTGCAGCATCCTATGGTCACATGATGAAAATTCGGGCGCTTGGCAACTGGCATGTATTTATGACCATTGCACTGTTCATGTGATCACCGTATATGACCTTTCCAGCCAGCTTCCGACAAGCCAAGTCAATGAGGGAATCCACATTCACTTAACAGCCATGTGATTCACTTAACAACTGCGGTGATTCACTTAGCAACTGTGGCAAAAAAGTGGCACAATTCAGTTAAACAACTACCTCGCTTAACAATGGAAAATTTGGGCTCAACTGTGCTTGTAAGTTAAGGACTACCTGTACTCTGAATCCTGAAAACGGAATTAAAGCTCAGGAAGGTATCAAATTCTGCACATACGCAATGTGATCATAGAGCCAGGTGACAAATGTGGCTCAGAGCATACCAAACAGTGATTAATCTTTGAGGAGCACTCAATAAGTGTAGCTTGACAATGGATGGCAGCTGCAGCTCACAGAGGACAACTGAGGCCAGAGTGGCTCTTATACATCCTAACTAGGTATGAAGGCACTGTTTCTAAGAGATATAATTTCTGCAGTTTCCTTTGTGTGCTAAGGGACATTTTTTTTATTTATATTCTACTTTTATCATTTTTATAAAAAACTCAAGACAGTGAACACATCTAATGGTCCTTCTTTCTCCTATTTTCCCCACAATAACAACCCTGTGAGGCGAGTTGAGCTAAGAGAGAAGGACTGGCCCAAGATTACCCAGCTGGTTTTCATAGCTAAGGTGGGAAAAACTCAGTCGTTCCTAATTTTTAGCCTGGTACTTTAACCACTAGATCAGGGGTAGGCAACGTTGGCTCTTTTATGACTCGTGGACTTCAACTCCCAGAATTCCTGAGCCAGCCATACTGAGGGGAAAGGGAGAGTTTCTAAGCCTGAGCCATGTTGGCTCAGGAATTCTGGGAGTTGAAGTCCACGAGTCATAAAAGAGCCAACGTTGCCTACCCCTGCACTAGACCAAACTAGCTTTTTCATTCCAGATAGCATCATTTTTGGAATATCTGCCCATTCTGATTTACACATGAATTATTGTAATATGAATAGATGTCTGAGCCTGTGCATTTAAAAATAAGTCCCATTGATTTATGAGCAGTAGCTTGTCTGCCTGTTCAGGTAATTCCTTTGGTGCTGATAAAAAGATAAACTTCCTCATGTTGCTAAATGAAAATAGCTCCCTGGCATTTATTCTGATTGTCTAGAAAGCATATTTGGTAAAGATATTGAATACCTGAGGCTGGCTTGTGCCTTGCCACTTTCCACATAACATTTTATGATGTCTTGATTGTTATGTCTTGTTTAGGCAAGACAGAAAACCTAAACACCCAGGTATAGTATAGGGGATACCTGGCTCAAAATTAATAATTGTGAGAGGGATCTTGAAGTCCTAGTGGACAATCACTTAAATATGAGCCAGCAGTGTGCTGCAGCTGCCAAAAAAGCCAATGCAGTCCTAGGCTGCCTTAACAGAGGGATAGAATCAAGATCACATGAAGTGCTGATACCACTTTATAATGCCTTTATAAGACCACACTTGGAATACTGCCTCCAGTTTTGGATGCCACAATGTAAAAAAGATGTTGAGACTCTAGAAAGAGTGCAGAGAAGAGCAACAAAGATGATTAAGGACTGGAGGTTAAAACATTTGAAGAATAGTTGCTGGAATTGGGTATGTCTTGCTTAATGAAAAGAAGGGCTGGAGATGACATGATAGCAGTGTTCTAGTATCTCAGGGGTTGCCACAAAGAAAAGGGAGTTAACCTATTCTCCAAAACACCTGAAGGCAGAACAAGAAGCAATGGGTGGAAACTAATCAAGGAGAGAAGCAACCTAAAACAAAGGAGAAATTTCCTGACAGAACAATTAATCAATGGAACAATTTGCCTCCAGAAATTGTGAATGCTGCAACACTGGAAGTTTTTAAGAAGAGACTGGACAACCATTTGTGTGAAATAGCATAGGGCAGGGGTGTCAAACTGCCAGCCTGCAGGCCGGATGCGTCATGCTGAAAATGTGCCCACCCCATTACCGGCAATGGAAAAAAAGTTGTGATATGTCAAGACATGTCATGTAACATTGCGAGTTTGACACCCCTGGCATAGGGTTTCCTGCCTCAGCAGGGGGTTGGATTAGAAGATCTCCAAGATCCCCTCCAATTCTGTCATTCTGGTATTCCTGTTATACTAGTTGACTATAGGTGTTCCTAAAAAGTAACTTCTATTTTGTTGTTATCAAAACCATCTGGACATGACTTTGTAGTCACTGGGAACTGAGCCTAATCCGAAGGTGTCCCTACTTTTATTGAGTAGCTACAAGGGTGGCTGCTGCCTCCTCAAATGCAGATTTGCTTCAGGAGAAGAACTGTTTGAGCTGAGTGCCTTCACTCTGTGAATCAGCTCACTAGATTCTGAGAGCTAAAGAGAAAATACAGATTATAGAATGCAGATGAGAATGCCCAAAGAAAAAAAATAAAAACCGTAACATTCGCAACAGCCAGGAAGCTTTCCTTTGAATAAAAATTGAATTGTTTAGGAGTCCACAAAGTAAGCGAGACAAAAGGATTAGGCCACAGCAATAATTCTATCTTCTATTGTTAAATCCCATGAAAGATCAGATATCTGGCAGTTTTGTGAAATAGCTCCTATCTAATCACTGTCTTCAAATGACAAGGCTAGGTTTACAGATTATGCTGTCGTGATTTTGTTAAACTTGGTTTCTTGAATAAAGCATGATTGATTGGGTTGGCACAACATGCAGAATTGAAACCAAAGAAACTGCATTATGGCTGAGCACGTACAGTATTGTGAACCCTCTCTAGGAGGCTTTTAGTGTTGTTATATTGTCCTCCAGCACAGCCCAGGACTGGATTAAGATATGAGTGAGTCGGTAAATAAGAGGGTAGAGGGATGCCAAATCAAATAATATTCTTCAGTCTTCTGCCTCAAATAATATTCTTGGCATTTGTGCTCCTGCCTGGTATGGAAAAAAATGGAAGTCCTACTTAACACACTTTAACAGAAAGGAATTAGGGCAATGTGTGAATTTGTGTGTGTGGTTCAAATCTGGGAGATATTAATTCCCAGTTAATCCTATTGGATGCTTGGATGCTTCTGGATAAATAACGTCTAGTGTTATCATTCAAAAGAGGATGACACATTATTCTTTTTCCAACCTCTGTTAGCACATATTCTATGAAGGTGGGGGGGGGGGGAAATGGAAGAAATAGAGGAAAGTATAAGGGGTTATAACTTCCCCTTTCTTCCCTTTTAAAAATTCCATGAATGAAGCATGTTACTATATAATAAAAGCCTGTTTTGCAAGCAATCCTGGAGTTGTATCCAGGGAGCCACAATACCTGTTTCTGAATGTGCAATTTGGTTGCAGGGAGTCGATGCGTAGCTAAGGAAGCTGAATAATGAATAATCCCAGGATGGTAAGATATTTTCCTACGCAGAATATTCTGCACTTGAAATTTAGTAAGGAAGCCAGAGCTGACCATCACAAGAGTTTTCTATGAATATGCCTATTCTTGCAGTTCGCTTGCTGTTTCTGAACCTCCGTTGCTAATATTGTTCTTGTCTTACAAACAAATATATAAATAGACGGATCGCAAGGTTTGCTTGAGTGAAAGAGTTCAGGTTAGGATGACTCGTGTTTTGAAAAATGACAGAAATGCTGGGATGATTTCATCTTCAAATTATTCTTTTGTTGCTCATAGATAAATATATTTTCCCCTGTTTTATATGCAAGATGACAGGAATTATAGACATCTGATTGGAATAATAGACCCATCACTTTCAGCTTCTATTAGGGAGAAACAGTTGCTGTGAGCGATGCTATCTTTTATCCAAGGAACACTTCTGCACTGCCAGTGGTGGGATTCAGCCGGTTTGCACCCACTTCGGCAGAACTGGTAGCTAATTTTTTGTTGCCCAGGCCCAGAATGGACCTCCGGAAGCAGCATCCACACGGAGAACCGGTTGTTCACATATTTGAATCCCACCACTGTACACTGCTGTTTTAAATGTTTTGTATCAATCTGTGATTGTCTGCAGCACAACTGAATAGTACTCTTCAGAGTCAGGTAGTATACAACTTCAAATAACAACAATAACAATAATAATATCATGGCTGTGGACTCTCCCTCAGCACATCCTTCCTCCCAAGTTTTGCCGCTCTTGGGAGGAAGGAGTGCTATGGTAGTCCTTGAGTTACGACAGTAATTGAGCCTGTAATTATGGCCACAAATTATAACACTCGTAAAGTGGGTTCAGCGCATGACAGGATTAGATTTTTTGATTTTTTTTTTTTTTTGTGGTGATAGTTAAGTGAACACATTGTTCACTCTGGGGAGGTTTTTGTTAGAAATCAGAAGTAAACGTTGGTTTCCTGCAAAAATATCATAAATTGTGATCACAGTTTATTGTGAGGCATTGCAAATGTGGGGTTGTTGCTGAGCACTGAAAATGCAATCATATGACTGCGGAGGGGTAAGCACCAAACATTTGAACTTAGAAACTGGGTTGTAAATAGTTTTTTGGGAGTCTGTTATAAGTTGAATCTTCACTAAGTGACCAGTCCTAAACTGAGGACAACTTGTATTTCACCTTGAGCTCTTAGAGGAAAGGTGGATTATAAATCTAACAAATAAACTTTTTTTAATTAAAAAAATCTGTTTAATGGACTTAAAGAAAAACAAAGAAGTTGCATTACTGTGAGATGAGTTGAAAACCAGCTCCTTTCGGTGAGCAATACTTTTTAAAATTTGAGACCACTGACAGTTGGATTCCCATTTTTTTCAGTGTAGCGTTGAATCATTACTTTTATATTATTTTTTATTTGTTTCTTTTAATCTGAGTTATACAGATTAACATTGGTTGCTGCTCAATCGGGTTCAGTTGGAATGACTCATGTGCCTTGTTAAATAAATGGAGGAAAATAAAATTTTCCTCTTGGTTCAATCAAAACAATAATGAGTGGATAGTGTGGTGTATGGAGAGGAATCGAACCCAGGAGCTGGGAGGCAGGAGAGTAGGCTCAGTGAAAGACTGGCTCTGTGCTCCAGTATTTTTGTTACAAAACTATCTTTCTGCAGGGTTTCTTCTTCTTCTTATAATAATAATAATAATCCCCCAGTGAGGCACTACCTTGACGTGGTTGTGGGGCTTGTGTACTCTTAGGAAGATGAGAGCTATGCCAGAGGTTCAACCATACTGGACAGGTCTCATCAGAGGAGTCAGACAAAGAGTGTCTCTCCGATAAAAAATATGGTGAGACGTAAATTGCAGAATGCCATACCGGCTCGGACGTCGCCCAGGTTAACAAGGTCCGCACTAGATATTGGAGTTCCTGGATATCTGGTGAAAAATGGGTTACAGGACTCAGGACTGTTGGCTGAGCAACCAGGGCCAGCAGCTGCAGAACTACTGGAAGAAAAGGTGTTTACCCGTCGCAGATACACAGTGATGGAAAACAAAGAAATAATGATCTGTTACTACAGATCAAGTCCAACAAGAAGAGGATATCTAAAACGAATGCACCAGTTCTGGAAAGAACAACATCCAGAATCAGAAATAACAGAACAGAGACTAGCAGATCAACGCCGATTTATAACACGAAATAAAGTATTCACAGAAACAGAATTGGACGAACTGCAAAGATTTACCCAGGGCAAAGAAATCAAAGCCTTACCAGAAGTAATTCAGAATGTAGAGGCAAACCAGAGGGAGTTGGCAGTGAAGGAATCTAGCAGAGATATACAACTGTTCTCATTTGGAAACCAGGCACCTCTACCTCAGGAAGAACAAAACCCTCTAACTAAAGAAATAAAAGAATTGAAACAAAGAATAACTGAGCATCTAGAACAGCACAAAAACAACAGAATAAGGCTACCTGCATTGAAGCTTGTTCCAAAGAAACAGCTAGCACAAGCATTAAAAGATGCAAATATTGCAATATCAAGTATAAGCACCAATTCACTGCAAGAAACAAACCAACTAATGTACAGCACAGCTGCAGTTATAACAGAATACCTGGGATGCAAAATCAACAAAGAAGAAAAACAAACAAACAGTGCACCAGAAAAATGGAAGGTTAGACTAGAAAATAAGATCAGCAAGTTAAGATCACATGCAAGCAAGCTAGAACAGATGAAAGAAAAGAAGCTGAAGAACAAGAAGACCAAAGAATACCTAATCAAGAAATACCACTTAGAAACAAGGAAGATCAAGGAAGCACTGGAAATAATAAAGCAACAAATAACAGCTATAGCCAGGAAAATCAGTAGATATGAAGCTCGAATTGCAAACTATAGGCAGAACCTCCAATTTCAATCCAATCAGAAACGTTTCTACCAATCCATCAATGGAGAAACTGCAAGGAATCAGTCAGTACCTGACAAGGAAGAAACAGTGCAGTTCTGGAAGCAGATATGGGATAACCCAAAGAAATACAACAAGGATGCGGCTTGGTTAAAAGAGGTGGATGCAAATAAAACAGAAGTTGAAATGAAAGAACTAGTAATAACAACAAAAATGGTAGAAAAAAGAGCAAAGAAAATCAAAAATTGGTCAGCACCAGGTGAAGATGAACTGCATGGGTTTTGGTTGAAACATCTAACTGTTATACACCCACTCATTGCCAAGCAGTTCAACAATATACTACAAGGAGGAGAAATTGAAAAGTGGCTAACAACTGGGAAAACCTACCTAATAATGAAAAATCCAGCAAAAGGGGCAACACCAGGCAACTACAGGCCAATTACCTGCTTACCAACAACTTTCAAATTACTAACTGGTGTGGTAGCTGATGCAGTACAACAGCATCTAGTTGAAAACAATCTCTTTCCACCTGAGCAGAAAGGAAACCGCCCCAATAGCAGAGGAACAAAAGATCAACTCCTAATAGACAAAATGATCTTGGAAAACTGCAAGAGAAGGAAGACCAACCTGAATGTGGCATGGATTGACTACAAAAAGGCATTTGACTCTCTGCCACATGATTGGATAATAAAGTGCCTAGAAATAACAGGAGTCAGTAGAAACATCAGAAAATTTGTGCAAAGATCGATGGCACAATGGAAGACACAGTTGCAGATCAATGGTGAGAGCTGGGAGAGGTTAATATCAAGAGAGGAATATTTCAAGGAGATTCATTATCACCATTACTATTTGTTATTGCACTGTTTCCTCTGTCAACAATACTGAATAACTCAGGACATGGCTATCAAACATCAAAAACATCTGCCAGACTATCCCACCTCCTTTACATGGATGATCTGAAGCTGTATGGAAAAACATCATCTGAAATAGAATCGCTGCTCAACACTGTCCGTATATATAGCCAAGATATTGTAATGGAGTTTGGCTTGGACAAATGTGCCACACTTACTATCAAACAAGGAAAAATAATGAAAACTGAAGGAATCAAGATGCCCCACGAAAATAACATTAAGAGTCTGGATGAGGAAGAGTACTACAAATACTTGGGTATCCTCCAAGCTGACAACATCAAGCACACTGAAGTCAAGAAAAAGATTAGAGGTGAATACATCAAGAGAGTGAAGAAGATCTTAAAATCCAAACTCAATGGAGGAAATACCATAAAGGCAATCAACACCTGGGCAATCCCAGTCATTAGGTACACAGCTGGAATAGTGGACTGGACTCAAGCAGAACTAAAAGCAATGGATAGGCAGACCAGAAAAATAATGACAATGAATCATGCCCTTCATCCACGCAGTGACATTGATAGACTTTATCTACCAAGGCAAATAGGTGGGCGTGGAATGCTACAAGTACATCAGATGGTTGAAGAAGAAAAAATGGCTTTGGAAGAATATCTGAAGAACAATGATGAAGATGCACTGAAATTAGTATATCAGGAAGGCTTACTAACTACTGGAGAGACCAAACTGGCCTACAAGAAAGACCAAATGAAGAACAGAATAGAGGCATGGGAAGACAAAGCACTACATGGCCAATACATGAAAAAAATAGCTGGGAAAGCAGATAATAATAAAACCTGGCAATGGCTAAGAGCAGGAAAATTGAAGAAAGAGACCGAGGGACTAATTCTGGCTGCACAAGACCAAGCCTTAAGGACAAATGCATACAAAGTCAAAATTGAGAAGACAGCAACAGACAGTAAGTGCCGCCTATGCAAAGAAGCTGAAGAAACAGTGGACCACTTGGTAAGCTGTTGCAAGAAGATTGCACAGACTGATTACAAGCAGCGGCATGACAAAGTAGCAACAATGGTGCATTGGAAGATCTGCAAAAAATATCATTTGCCTGTAAGCAAAAACTGGTGGGATCATAAAATAGAGAAAGTCATAGAAAATGATAAAATTAAACTGCTCTGGGACTTCAGAATTCAAACAGACAAGCACCTGCAACATAACACCCCAGACTTAACAATTGTCGATAAGAAAGACAAAAAAGTCTGGATAGTGGACGTGGCAGTGCCTGGAGATAGCAGAATAGAAGAGAAAGAACTGGAGAAGATAACAAAATACAAAGACCTACAAATAGAAATAGAAAGACTGTGGCAAAAGCAAGCAAGGGTAGTACCAATAGTCATAGGCTCCTTGGGTGCAATCCCAAAACAACTGGAGCACCACTTGAACACCATTGGCATTGACAAATTCGCTATTAGTCAATTGCAAAAGGCGGCCTTATTAGGAACTGCTTCCATCCTGTGACGATATCTGTAATACCATCAAACATCCACATCTGCCTATCCCAGGTCCTGGGTAAGGACTCGATAGGTAGACAAAATGCCAAATCCAGTCTGAACATCTGGCTGACTGTGCGATGATTGAGAATAATAATAATAATAGAAGAGAAAGAACTGGAGAAGATAACAAAATACAAAGACCTACAAATAGAAATAGAAAGACTGTGGCAAAAGCAAGCAAAGGTAGTACCAATAGTCATAGGCGCCTTGGGTGCAATCCCAAAACAATGGAGCACCACTTGAACACCATTGGCATTGACAAATTCGTTATTAGTCAATTGCAAAAGGTGGCCTTACTAGGAACTGCTTCCATCCTGCGACGATATCTGTAATACCACCAAACATCCACATCTGCCTATCCCAGGTCCTGGGTAAGGACTCGATAGGTAGACAAAATGCCAAATCCAGTCTGAACATCTGGCTGACTGTGCGATGATCGATAATAAACATCTGCCTATCCCAGGTCCTGGGTAAGGACTCGATAGGTAGACAAAATGCCAAATCCAGTCTGAACATCTGGCTGACTGTGCGATGATCCATAATAATAATAATAATAAAGTTGGAAGGGACCTTGAACGTCATCTAGTCCAACACCCTGCTCAGGCAGGAAACCCTATACCATTTCAGACAAATGGCTGTCCAGTCTCTTCTTAAAATCTTCCAGTGTTGGAGCATTCAGAGCTTCTGGAGGCAGGTTGTTCCACTGATTAATTGTTCTAACTGTCAGGAAGTTTCTCCTTACTTCTAGGTTGCTTCTCTCCTTGATTAAGGCAAGCTAAAAACTCTACTATCTATATAGGGTCTGGCATGTGATAACATGGGCACTGAACCAATCCAGAAGCAGCTCATCGGTCACCTGCAGAAGTGTCCAAAACCTATCAAATCAAATAATTTTATTGCAGTTGTTAACCGGCAGAACCAAAACCTCTCCTTGAGCCAGGAGGCTGCTGATATTGGATGCTGATGGTAACTTAATGAATTGTCCATGTAGTTACCAGGAGTCAACAGCGACTTGAATGAAGTCTGTAAATTCAGATTTCTGCTTCCATCCTCTGCATCTATTGTGTTACTGTATTATGTTAAATAGTCAAGGGACCTGTTGTGAAGTTGTGAACCTGGAATGTGGTAGCTGAAAATAAAAGCTTAGAAACAGGCTGGAAACTAATCAGATAAACTCTTTCCAAGTGTCTCAGGCCTGAGAGACATTTCATTGCACAGGGTCCAGATGGGTCCACGTCTCTCAAGTCCATCTTGAAAAGGGTTTTCCAGTGCATGGAAAACTAATTAGTGTGTAATCCTATCAATAAACTTACACTGGCAGTTTCTCATCCTATCCCAGCTCCAAGTTGTTTTGCCAAAGGCTCCAAGGATTCTTAATCTAGGTCTATCCAAGTATGACACCGAGATTTAAAAACCTTTCCCTTTGATGCTGACAATGTCACTTGATTCTCCAAGCATAATGTTTCTATTAGTCTTTCGAGAAATGTATTACACAGGGTGCACATATCAGTTTCTACAAAAAGTATCATAGGTGGGACAGATCTGACAGCAGAAAAGAGCACTTTCTGGAAACCAATACAATATATAAAAAATTTACCATTCCCTAGATATTTTTTTTCCAGATTTCAAATTGGCTATTCTTGAACCAAAGAATTTTCCAAATAGAGGATAAGGTTTTTCTTCATTTTCTTATATTACATTTCCTCTTTCTACAGATACTATGGAATTGGGAGAGAAATCCTACGAAGATTTAGGAACAACCTATGAAAGTTTTAAAATGTAATAGATAAACAAACAAACAAACAAATATACATTGAAGAAACCCAGTCTTTAGTAGCTGGTAAACTACTACACAGGCTGATCGGTCATGTTCCTCCCTTCCCCTTCTTTGTCATTACATTATATGAAATGTAATTAGTGCATGTTATGTTAATTCTGTTTAATTAAATTAATTTGCATTGTTAATTTCAGCACTAGAACATATGCTACTTTCAATTTTTCCACACCTCTGTTAGTACCAAAGCTGAAAGTGTCATCCAGGAGAGATTTGAATTGCTGTGTGAAGGAAAGAAGGCAGGTCTTGTTCCCTTTTATCATTGCCGGAATCCTTGTGGTTTGCTATTCTGTAGAAATATATAACCTATATAATTGTTTCCATGTGGGCATGCATGCATGTGCCTTTGTGTCTGTCTTGACTCACTGGATAAATCCTTGCAGTTTTTTTGGCAAGACTTATGAAGTTGTCTGCTATTGCCTTCTTCCTTGGGCTGACTGCCCAAGGTTACCCAGCTGGCTAATACAGGACTAGAACTCACAGTCTCCCAATTTCTAGCCTACACCAGTCTCTTTATAATCAAGGATAGGATGGGTTAACTTTAATCAAAAGATTTCTCCCCCCCCATAGGTCATTAAGACTCATTTAAATAAATGTTATGTTTACATCATTCCACTTAATTATTTAATTTAATAATTGAACATTTGAGTTGTTTAAATTAAATTAAATTATGTAAAATAATTAGTAATTTCCTTGGTTGAACTTTTGAACAAAGACACATCTTCCTTGGTGGCTCCTGCAATTAAAGTACCCTGGATTGCAATTAAGTAGAAAGGGAGTGTACCAACTCAAAGCCTTTAAACAATAATTGAGTAACTCTTTGCATTCTGCTATTATCTGACTAGAAATACAGATGGTAATGAACTTTGCTTAGGTTTTCTATGTAATTGTGCAAGGATATTAACACACGCTCTTTTCTCAGTATTTAAATATGCAATATCTTCCTGACTAAATAATTTAACATGGGAACAAGAACATAATTCAGCTCAGTTTGAAGGTTTTCTACTCCCACTGATTTTTATGGGAAATTAAATGTCAGCCAAACACCCTGCCGTTAAAGTTAACATGGTCTACATATCATGCTTTAATTGTCTGAGTTAATATCTTATCATCAATTGCTGATTTCTATTATATATTGTACTTAGGAGTAACCAAACCAAATACGTTATTAAATAGTGCAAATATAGGCAACATGTTTGTGGGCATGGGCCACAGTTTTATAAATTTTTGGCTTACAACAAATGCAGGGCACACCTCAAATTGTATATATATATATATATATATATATATATATATATATATATATATATATATATATATATATATATATATAGTTCTGCCCTAAAAAAATCTATTTTACCTAGCCCAGAATCAGATACTTACCATCCAATATAAGCAGCAGCTTAGTGCATTTGTGAATCCAGTCAGTGAGAAATAGCATTGTTCAATTTACAAACCGATACAATGTGGATTTATTCAAGCGTGTTATTTCTTAAATAAGAGTAGCTCTTTGCATTTATGAATATATTCAGATTGACACTTAATTATGCCTTGACTGGTTGTCCAACTTAGTCAATGTTCACAAATGCTAATAATTGCCACAATAATTTTACTTCATCACAAGAGACTTTTTTTTACATTCAAACAGATGCTTGTGTTTCATAATCATCAAGTATTTAGTTGTTTGTATAGATTTATATATACATGTATAGATATTCATTATGTTATTACCTTTGCAAGATTATGCAAAATCCAGAAAAGGACAAACAACTTGTAAATCTAAGGCACACCGGTCATTCTATATCTTCCTGTCCTTGCAAACAATTGACGCTTCTACTATACTGATGTACCTCTTTGTACATTGCCTTCTATTGTTTAACCTTCTCACTTCTCTCTTTTTGAGATTCTCATCAACTCCATACTTATTGACCCATTCACTCTGCCTTTATATTTTTGCAACTGGATCTTTCTTCACTGTCTATTCACTGTCTATTTCACCAAGCCACGTTAACACTCTTCTTTCTGTAGTCACTCATTTTTGTAGTCCACCCACTCTAATCCAGCAGCTGTTCATTTTGAATCTTAGTTCCTTTTAATTTGCCTCAGTCTTCCTAAGTAACCCATTTTTTTAACGCCTCCAACTTATTTTATATCTCTTCCGAAATTTCCAAATTTAATTTCCCAATAGCAAAGTTGACAAAAGCAGGCAAATATGCACAGGCGTTTTTTGTTTATTTTGACAAATTTTATTGTTTCACATAGTGCTTTTTTATATATATATATAAAAAAAGATGCCGAAACTCAAACACGTCATACAACTCGCCTTGCCTACCCTACAAGATTCCATCCAAAAAAAGGTGCCGGAACTCCCTTCTGGGCGTTCTATGACAAAAAAAGCCCTGGTTTCACAAATTATGTTATGTATCTTTCTACAGCTTTCACACATCTTACGTTTGATTCATTCTAACTTAATGTTTTAGTAGACATTCTACTAAGCTTCACAAAGATGCTTACTTGCACTAACTTTTCATCATGTATGTGTAGTGTGCATTTTAAAATTCGGTTTTCTCTGTCAAATTCAACTGTTTTGCTATTTGATAAGAAATTGTTTGTCGCATCTACAGTATATCTAATATTCACTGCAAACCATTAAGGTTTTCATTCAACAACATAGCACTGCCTAAAAACAAATGTATGCACATATTCAGCACACTTCTACCCTCACCACAATCAACAACTTCTGGCTTACCACAAACATTATCTATAAATACATTAATCATGAAATACATTTGCATATAGTTTTACCACTGATGTTTTAATTATTGCTTAGTTTTTATTGTGTTAATCAAGGGGAAGATTGGAAATTATGGCAATATATAAATATAATTAATAATTCAAGCCTCTTCATTTTATTACACACTTTCTCTAAATCTATGAAAATCAAATACATTTTCCTTGTCACCTACATAGATTTCTCAGTAACTGACTGAAGAGTAAAAATACATCCTGTATACCCACTGCCCAGTATAAAGCTATACTTCCCTTACTGTTTAGCTTAAAATTATATATATGTAAAAAAGATATCTGAGCATGTTCTAATATTTTTATCAATTATTAGAAGTAACACAAGTACCTCATTATTGACAGACTTTTCATAAACAGACAAAACAAATTTTGAAAACTTTTTAATAGACATGCAAATTTGGTGGTGATTTGGGATGCATTTAAAACATAAATTGGTGGTTTTATTATTGAATATGTTTTATAGAGAAGAGAAAAAATGTTAAATGAGATTATTTGGAAAATAAAATTCACAGCTTCTGAGCTTATTATCACCTTCTGTACTCTTTTAATCAGAATTCTGCCAAATGCCTTCTCAGGTACAAGCTATTTCCTACAAAGTTTTTGAATTCACTGTATCCTCCCCATTGGTAGAAAGGAATAAAGGTCTTCTTCTGATTCAATATTTTAAATACATGAACTCATATCAGACTTCGTTTTTATTCACTGTGTAATTAATTGCTTAAAACCAGTTTTAAAATAAACATGCAGTTTTACTTTTTAATAACCATTTTTCATCTGTCGCTGCAAGAAAAAAAATGATTTTGCTTCCTAAGCTGAAAGACACAGCAGGGCTACTGTAAATTAACTATCTGTGAGCCTACTCCTATCTAAGAATTTGAGTCACCTTGGACAGCAAGATGTGGCCTATAAATGTAATAAATAAATAAATAAATTTCTCAATCCTCTACGTAGGCTGAACTAGACAGACTCTGCCCAAGAAAACATATAAGCACAAACTGGACATCTGAGGCTGCAACAAGAGAGATAAATAACATTTTACTTCTTGGTTATTCCATCACTGAACTCAAGATTTTAATGGAGGAATAGAGATATTACTTCAACCCAATGAAAGACAATCTTATTACAATACATTAACCAATCCCAATTATTACCAAAGAGCTGTGGTGGCACAGTAGTTAGAATGCAGTATTGCAGGCTGACTCTATCCACTGCCAGGAGTTTGATCCTGACCAGCTTAAAGTTGACTCAGACTTCCATCCTTCCAAGGTCAGTAAAATTAGGACCCAGAATATTGGGGGCAATTATGCTGACTCTATAAACTGCTTAAAGAGTGCTGTAAAACACTGTTAAGCAGTATATAAGTCTAAGTATTAATTCTAGTGTTAGCTGAACAGGGACAATGAGTTCTTACTCTGTTTTTGTATATGTGGCCCTTCAAGTCAGTGTTGACTACTGGCAACTGTCGGGTTTTCTTGTTCAGCTGCTAAGATGTGTCCGACTCTTTGTGACTCTATGGACCACAGAACATCAAATGCCTCTATCCCACTCTATCTCCTGAAGTTTGCTCAAATTCATGTTGGTTACATCAATGATACTGCCTAACCATCTCATCCTCTGCCGCCCCATACTCTTTTTGCCTTCAATCTTTCCCAACATCATGGCTTTTCCAATGAGTCCCCTCTTTTCATTTGGTGGCCAAAGTATTTGAGCTTCAACTTCAGTATCTGTCCTTCCAAAGAAGAGTCAGGGTTGATTTCCTTTAGGATTGACTCATTTGATCTCCCTGCAATCCAAGCGATTCTCAAGAAGTCTTCTCCACAATTTGAAAACATCAATTCTTCAGTGCTCAGCCATCCTTATGGTTCAACCATACATGACTACTGGAAAAACCTAAGCTTTGACTATACCAGGGGTAGCAACCTTGGCTCTTTTATGACTCTGGGAGTTGAAGTCCATAAGTCATAAAAGAGCCAAGCTTGCCTACCCCTGGACTATATGGACCTTTGTCAGCAAAGTGGTGTCTCTGCTTTTTAGTATGCTGCATAACTGTCTAGACCAGGGGTCTGCAACCTTGACAACTTTAAGACTTGTAGACTTAAGCTCCCAGAATTCCTCAGCCAGCTGGTCTAGACTAGTCCCTGCAATTTTTTTGGCAAGATCTTTAAAAGGGATTTTTTTGCCTTTGCTTCTCCTTGGGGTTGAGAAAAAGAGAGTAGCTCATGATTAACCAGCTGGCTTTGTGTTCAGCACAGAACCAAAACTCACAGTATCCTGACTTCTATCCTGGTGTCTTAACCACCTCACAAACTGGCTCACTCCTGTGTTGCTCTGTGCCTAATACACACCATACCCGGGGTTATTTAGGGAAAAAAAACAACACCCAGAAAAAGATTCTTTTATCTTAAAGGAACCACTAAAGAGAATTAGAAGCAAAGTAGCCCAGGGTCAGAAATCTGAAGTTTTAGTTTTTCAGTTGTACCCCAAAGCGCACAAAATAATTTGAAGTGGCTCTAAAAGGGCCTTTTTCTTGGTGTAGAATTGCTTGCTTCCTGCTACCAAGCAATGTATACAATACATGTCAAGCTATTCTTGTTATTTTATCTATATTCTGCTCTCCACAAAGAATGCTCTCAATGCTTGGAGGGAATGTAAATAATTCCACATCACTCAGGCATCTCAGTTTTTAACTTTCTCTAAATGTAGTAGCATTGAAAATAAAATACTTTGGGGAGGCAACATTGGACTAGTGTGGGGTGATCAGTGTTCCTAGATAATTTTTCACCCATGAAAAGAATATGCACATGATCCTGATTCTAAAAACTCCCAAAGGCTAGTCATCCTAAACTAGCCGATTCAAAGCAGGGAAGCAGATGTGAATACACTAATGGTACTTCCCTAAAGCAACTCTTGGAATGTTTCTGAGCCCTGCGAATGTGTTAAAATGTGGCAAGACCTCATTTAAAGTTGTCTGTATCGCTCTGCCTTTGGAGAAACCAGATTTCACTTTTTTTGCTGTACCACCGGTGCTCAGATTCATCTTGGGCAATTTAATCCAGCAGCGTGCTTAGTGCTCCAGAGAAGCCGAGAGATGCACCTGCACATCTACTTTTGGTGCATACGTCTAAGGACAGATATATCAATGATGTGAAAAGCTCAGATGCTCTAGTGACAGTGTCCAGGTAATAAATCTCTCAGATAGACAGATCAAAAGAGGCCAGCATCAGGCTTTGCCAAACAAATCTCTGACATAGAGTGAGCTCTTACATGGATCAAGCTGTCACCAGGGGAGATGAAAGCCTGCCTGTATCAGCAAAGGAGGGATAAACTTGCCATGTGGAGCTTATGTCTGAGCCATTGACATAGGGCAACTGCCATGGGGCCTGCAGACAGGATTTAATGGGGAATTGGCCATATCTAGGGTTGCTGGTTCAAACTGAGCTCAAGATATTTGCTTTCTCTCTGCTTTGTAAACGAGTCCATGAAAAGGACACCATCAAAGATGTATCTTGTTTGTTTCTTCCTGACTCCCAAAATCACAGGTAGGCTAATCTCTGTGAAACAGGGCTTGAATTTCCCCAAATTAAAAACAGACAGAATAAGCCCGAAAGGTTTTGAAACTGTTGTAAAACAGTCAAACAGTTATTTACTGTGAGGTATAGTGCATGCCTTGGAAATAATACAATAATCTTTGGAAAGGGATTTCTGCGTTGAATCATACAACTTACTTCTTCTGGATCAAATGCAGACGACCAGAATTCAGACACCCAATTCAGTTGTGGCTTGGAAATGTATTGCACACTATACGCACGTTCTGGGAACAGCAACATGCCATTCCGGAAATATGTGTGAAAATGCATAGAATTAACACAGGCAGGCAACAGATCACGTGCATTACTTCCTGAGATTGAAATCTCATTTTCAAATAAGACTAAGCACACTTAATTGAAATAGTAACATTAATTGTTTAATAACTGATTGTTATATGCTGTTGTTTGCATTCATTTAACAGAACAACAGGATACAGATATCCTCAACTTACAACAGTTGGTTTAGTGACTATTCAAAGTTACAACAGCACTGAAAAAAGTGACTTATGACCGTTTTTCACACTTAAGGCTGTTGCAGCATCCCCAGGGACATGTGATTAAAATTTGGGTGCTTGGCAACTGACTCAAATTTCTGACAGTTGCAGTGTCCCAGGGATCATGTGATCACCTTTTGAGACATTCTGATAAGCAAAATCAACGGGGAAGTCATATTCATTTAACAATCGTGTTACTAACTTAACAACTGCAGCGATGTGCTTAATAACTGCAGCACGAAAGGTGTTAAATGGGGCAAAACATACTTAACAAATGTCTTACTTAGCAACAGAAATGTTGGGCTCAATTGTGGTCATAAGTTGAGGACTACCTGTAACAGAATTGGAAGGGACTTTGGAGTTCTTCTAGTCCAACCCCCTGCTCTGACAGGAAGCCCTATACCAGGGGTAGGCAACTTGGCTCTTTTATAACTCATGGACTTCCAGAATTCCTGAACCAGCATGGCTCAGCTTGGAAACCTCTCCATTTCCCTCAGCATGGCTGGCTCAGGAATTCTGGGAGTTGAAGTCCACGAGTCATAAAAGAGCCAAGATTGCCTATCCTGCCCTATACCATTTCAGACAAATGTTTGTCCAGTTTCTTCTTCAAAACTCTTCCAGTGCTGGAGCATTCACAACTTCTGGAGGCAAGTTGTTCCACTTATTAATTGTTCTAACTGTCAGGAAATTTCTCTTTAGTTCTAGTTGCTTCTCTCCTTGATTAGTTTCCATCCATTGCTTCTTGTCCTGCCTTCAGGTATTTTGGAAAATAGGTTGACCCCCCCTCTTCTTTATGGTAGCCCTTCAAATATTGAAACATTGCTATCATGTCACCCCAAGTCCTTCTTTTCACTAGGCCAGATGATTTCTGGGTGTTTTTATTGTTCTTTATTGTTTTATAATTTTAGAATTATAAGCTGACCTGTGTCACTTGATTGATTTGGGAGGCTATAAGAATAACACGAATTAATTAAACTAAAAAATATTGTTCTCTTGCTTTCTCCCTACATGTCCCTTCCGTTTTCCAGCTGTCTCTCTTGCTTCTCTTACCCCCCCCCCTTTTTTTTTTTTTTAGTAAAGTAGCATGCACATGGATGGTGCCAAATAAATAAATTGCTAATTGCAGTAATTCACCCCATGAGCCAATTTGTTAATTAACAAATGTGGTAATGTGTTACACACAAGATGTAGAGAGACAGAAGCTGCTCTAAGAAAACCGTTCCAGACCACTGACCACCTCCAAGGCATTGTTTCAGCCAACCCAGAAGAAATTACAAAAAGTCTTAAACAGAATAATAAATGGATCTTTTGGGTTAATTAGTTTTTCAGAGCCAATGAGGAAATGGAATGAATGGACATGAGGCAAATGGAGAACAGATATTTATCTATGTCTTCCTAAAACAAGTTTAATTCTCTTGTTGAGTCAGCTTTTTTTTTTTTTTTGCTGACATAATACTGTATTAGAGAACCAGTTTGTGTAGTGATGAAGTCACCAGGCTAAAAGATGGGAGCCTGTGAGTTCTAGTTCTGCCTCTGGTGCAAAACTAGCTGGGTGAGCTTGGGTCAGTGACTTTATCTCAGACCTAGGAAGATGGCAGGGACTTGTGTCCAGATAGTCTACAAGAATCAGACACAATTGAATGGAAGAAAAAAAATACTGTATACTTTTTTCACTTGAAGAGACAGCCTTGCTTTCTTCACAGTTATCACTCTTTCAGCAGAAAAGGTGAATTCCACTATGAACGAAGAAGGAGAGTTTACAGGAAATGCAAATCAAAGCTATGATCAAATGTTGCAATATATCCTTACCTACAAATGCATTTTTTCCCTAGGTAATAACCACCAGCAGCTAGTCAACCATGCATACCTCTTAGACCTAGAGAGTCATTCCAACCTCTGTCTTCCAGATATTAGATTTTTCTTTTTCCCAAATCCTCAACATTGTGTGGCGCTGAGCATACTCACTTTTAGAGAATGCCTTGGTTTGTTGTTTCTCAGGGGCTCAGTTGTGGATTTCATTCCCATCAGCAGTCAGAACCCGTGTTTGCTGTTAGAAGGAATGACTGCAGATGGCCACTATGATTGCACTACAGGGCTGCAAAAAGTGAGATACTTCATAGAAGAGCTGGTTCAGTCTTACTCTTGCCTGAACTCTGAGCTACAATTGTTGGAAGCCATAGCACACGCTGCTCTACTTTGCTATAAAGCAGTGTTTTTCAACCTTGGCAACTTTAAGATGAGTGGACTTCAATTTCTAGAATTCATGCTGGCTGGGGAATTCTAGTAGCTGAAGTCCACATATCTTAAAGTTGCCAAAGCTGAAAAACATGGCTGTAGAGGGAGAGGTGGAAAGGCTCTGGGCTGGCACTACACACAAATGGGCACCCAGAGACAACAATAGAAGAGGGTACAGAGGAAGGAGAGGTGTAATGAGACTAAAAATGGTAGGTCTGAAGTGGTACGAAGGTTGATGGGAGAGCCTGTTTGAGGCCTGTTAAAGGTGGGTGGGTGGCTGTTAATATTTGGCACTATAGGCAATTTCAGCTCCTGATCTCCGAAAAGGAAGAAAAAATTCTTTTGCCTAGGAAGTTTGAGAATGGCAAATCTGTGCAGCGAGTCAGTAAATTAATGTGGCCTGGGAGAAAAGACTGTCATATAATTGAAGGCTCCTGAATTAAAGCAAAAAACCCAAACAAACCGTAAAATCTCAATAAGGGTCAAAAGGAACCTCTATTCAGCTTTATTTGTTATTAGATTTTTATTCTGCCTTTATTACTTTATTAGTAACTTTAGGTAGAGAACCTACTTATTACTCCTTGCTCCTCTTATTTTCCCCACAAGAACAACCTTGTGAGGTGGGGTGGGATAAGAGAGAGTGACTGGCAACTGGCCCAAAATCACTCAGCTGGCTTTCATGCCTAAGGCGGGATTAGAACTCAGCATCTCCTGGTTTCTAGGTCAGCACCTTAACCACTATACCAAACTATAGGTAGTCCTCAATGTGCAAACGTTTGTTTAGTGACCACTCAAAGTTAACTATATCACTGAAAAAAGTGACATATGACCATTTTTCTTACTTAGAAACATTGCAGCATCCCTGTGGTCATGTGATCAAAATACGGGCACTTGGTAACTGATTCATATTTATGACGGTTGCAGTGTCCCGGGATCATGTGATCATCTTTTGAGACCTTCTGACAAGCAAAGTTAGTGGGGAAGCCAGATTCACTTAGCGGCCATATTACTAACTTTAGCGATTCACTTAGTGGCAGGAAAGGTCATAAAATGGGGCAAAGCTAACTTAACAACCGTCTTGTTTAGTGAGACAAATATGGGGCTAATTGCTGTCGTAAATCTAGGACCACCTGTAATACTTTCCGCAGAAGGTGCGAAATTGTACATGGAAAAATGGCTTTTTAAAAAAAACAAATCTGGATATGGAGAAATGTGGAGAAGTATTGATATAGGCTAGTGATGGCGAACCTTTTAGACAAGGCTTTTCAACCAGTGGTATGGGTACCACGTGTGGTACATTGGCACCTGGCAGGTGGTATGTGACCATTCTAGAAAAGTGGTAGCTGGGGAGGGGAATGAGCTGAACTGGTGGCAGCATCACACAAGCCTGAGCAAGAGATGGCTGGAGCTGCAGGGCTGTCAGGGCTCAGCTGAAGCGCCAGGATCAGCATTTCTTTGGGACTGTCAGGGCTCAGCGGAAGCGCCAGGATCAGCGCCAGGCTCCAGCTGGAGCTTGGCATTGATCCTGCGCTTCTGCTGAGCCCAGAAGAAGCACCGATCACCTGGAATGTTGCAGCATCTCCAGGGTCTTGTGATTTACATTCAGATGCTTGGCAATTGATTCATATTTATGACGGTCACAGTGTCCCAGGGTCATGTGAAGTGACCAAAACCTGCTGCAACCAACCAGTAGACGGGGGGAATAAAAACCAAACACCCCCCTACCCCACCCCTGCTGCCAATCCTCAACAGAAATGCTCACAACAATGAAAACCTTGGACAGGAGGAAGAGCGCTGCCGGGCGGGCAGGCAGGTGTCTTGCTCGACTGTGGCTTGGGAGGCATTTTTTTCAGTGCACTGTAACTTTGAATAGTCACTAAGTGAACTATTGTAAGTTGAGGACTACCTGTACTTCATCACTTTTTTGCTTTTTTTGGGTCATCAAGTTTTTGACACCTTGCTAAGCGACTGGTGGTACTTGGATATTGCCATATCCTAAAAGTGGTACAATGGGTGAAAAGGTTGAAAAGCCCTGCTTTTAGAGACCGAGTGCCCAGACTGCAACTCAAAACCCACTTATGTATCATCGGATGCCGGGTGGGCATGGCCCATTGGGTGGGTGTGGCCTGTTGGGTGGGGGTAGCTGTGTGGTAATGGCAGACTCGGTGGGATTAAAAAGTTCAATCAATCAATTCCACCTTTGCGAGATCTTTTTTTTTCCTGCAAGAAGTTGAAATAGATTGATTGATTGAACCTTTTTTTTTTTTTTTTTGCACCCGGCAGCGGAGGCCTAAATCAAAAAGATTTTATAAAACCCAGCTGAAGACCTGGGACTGGGGTGACGGCACGCGTGCCCACAGAGAGGGCTCTGTGTGCCACCTGTGACACACGTGTCATAGGTTCGCCACCACGGATATAGGCTTTAACGGCTGGTATCAGTGAAGCAGTTATGAGCCTTTGGGCTGAATGGCTATGGTCTAATTTTAGTTATTTATGATGCCATAAAGCAGCTTACCCTGCTTCTGGAGATGTCAACCACCAGTTGCTGGTGAAACGTCAGGGTGGAATAAAACTAGACTACGGCTATTCAGTCCGAAAGCTCATGGTAAAGTACAGTATTCCCTGGCCCTCATATGGAGCAGTATTGTTTGATCTCTGCCCTGGGCCCACTGCTCAGGAGATCCTTCTGCCTCCATGACTGCTTTTCATGCAGAGAAATTCTCCAGTTGTTGACTGGAGTGATCATGAGAAGCAATTATCATTGCCAGTTCTTTCACATGCTACTTTCTGGGCTGTAGTGGTGACTGGACTTGGAGATGGAGGGATTTGGGGACGATTGGTGAGATGAAGAGGGACCATCTCGCTTACTTGAGACAGTAACTCAGCTACCGTATGTACTGCATTTTAGTTGATATGAGGTTGTGTGAAGAGTCTGGGGTTTGATGGGTGATGAGCAGTCATGCTGCCTGATCCAGCAACACCCAAATCTTCAAAACAGCCCTTCTGATATGACACGTTTATTGATTATGCTCCCTCTTGGATAGAGATGATAAATGGAGGCATTAGAAATGCTTCTTTCTGTTTATTGGTGACTGTAATGATCTCTGCAGTTGCCACCTTTGTTTGTTAGTTCTTTTATTTTACAGTCCTTGTAACGTGCCCCAGTTCCAAGAGACTCTGGGTAGCATACAACATCAAAATAAAAAGGAAGAAAAAAATTGGAGGTTCATGACATGATGTGACAATGGGTATTTTCTCTGGGCAGGCATGTGGCATATATGTTGTGTCTGTGTGTGTGTGTGTTTCTGCTCTTCCCTTGCATATGTTTGTGTGCATGTGGTTTAGAAGCACGAGGTAGGCTGCATATTTACATATGGGTCATGTGAACAGGATGTGGACAAAGACTTAGAATGGAGAATGTTGCAGTATTCCACGCCCTTCCCCAATTCCTGTCCCATAGAGATACTTTGAGAAAGGTTTTTAATTTATTTTTCTCTGAACCCCTGTCCAGAATCTGCCCATTTTTGAGCTCAAGCTTTCATTTGCTAGCAGTTAGCTTCTCTCACCACACCATAGTCCTATTGTGTTCTGGTTTGGGAGAGCAATCCTGCTGAAGGACAGAGAAAGTCAGAATCTTTCCACAATTTCTTTCTAATCTTCCAGCCACTGGAAAGACTAAAATGAGACAAAGGAGAACTGAGCTACAGAACATTGACCGAGAATGAAAAAAGAAAATGGAGCAAGTGAGAGTACAATGGAATGGTCTCTGGTATTGCCCTCCTATGGGAAAGTGAGAATATATCACATTTTGCTGCAGGTCTCACTTATTTGGTATGCTTTTTGCACAAGGTGATTTACAGTACTATGCCAATGAGGTTTTGTAAGCGTGCACAGTGTAGAGGTCAGTTGTAACAAATTAGTGTTGTTTAAAAAAAGTGAAAATGGCCAGGTATAGGAGCAGTTTGTTCACTTTTAAGAGTTGGGTCCGTCAGGAAAAAAGCAAAGGTGGGTGTGGTAAAACAAGAAGAGAGAGCAAGAATGTCTCTGGACTGAAAAGATGTGGACTGAATATCAAAATGGCCAGTTCAGAAGAAGTGTGTTGATGTCATAGGGAGAATGAATATAGATTAAATTGCAAAACAAATCTAAGAAGGAAGAGTGAATGGATCAAGAAGAAAGTTGTGTTTAGAGCAGTGGTTCTCAACCTATGGGTCGGGACCCCATTTGGGGTCAAACAACCATTTCACGGGGGTCGCCAAACAACATATCCGCCATTTTTCCCCCCTTTCCCTCTTGAATAGAGTCTAATTCTATTGGCTTTCAAAAGCCAATAGGAATTGTCCAGGCTGGCTCTGCCCTGCTGAGCCCGCCAAAAGTCCCATTCTGCAAACGGTGCTGCACCGGTTGAGTAGTCCTCGACTTACGACCGGTTGGGGGTCGCGGCATTAAAAAGGTTGAGAACCACTGGTTTAGAGAGAAGTGAGATCCCCAAAAAGAAAGAAGTTTAAAGAACAAAAAACATTATCTGAAGAGAAGATTGGCAAGGGAAGAAAGGCAAGGTGAGATACTACGAATAATACTGGGGTATTTCCAGTGGTGAGATTCAGCCAGTTCGCACCACTTCGGTAGAACCGGCAGCTAATTTTTTGTTGCCCAGGCCCAGAATGGATTTCTGGAAGTGGCATCCACACAGAGAACCGGTTGTTCACATCTTTGAATCCCACCACTGGGTAGTTAGGTTTCTTTATTTCTCTCTCAGTTCCTTCCTTTAATGTCTTCTGCCAACTAGTCTCCCCCTTTTCCTGCCTAGTGCTTAGAATTGCACTCTGAAAGAGCATAGTGGGTGGGTTATATGAATGGACATGTCTCTTCCTATTTTGGTTGGTCTCCAATACAGGTAGTCCTCAGATTACAACTACAACTGAGCCCCAAATTTCTGTTGCTAAGTGAAACATTTGTTAAGTGAATTAAGCCCCATTTGACGACTTTTCTTGCCCCAGTTGTTAAGTGGGTCCCTGCAGGTATTAAGTTAGTAATGCAACTGTTAAGTGAATCTGGCTTCCCCCTTGACTTTGCTTGGCAGAAGGTTGCAAAAGGTGATCACATGACCTTGGGACATTGCAACCGTCATAAATATGAGTCAATTGCCAGGCTTCTGAGTTTTGATCATGTGACCATGGGGATGCTGCCACAGCTCTAAGTGTGAAAAATGGTCATAAGTCACTTTTTTCAGTGCTGTTGTAACTTTGAACGATCACTAAGTGAACCATTGTAAGTTGAGGACTACTTGTAGATGAAAGGCCAAGGATTTGGGCCATTTCTCTAGTTCCAGTGTTCAAACTGAACCTAGTGGGGATCCATTGTACTGGATGGCTTCTCTGCCCACAGGACCATCTGAATCTGTAGTGCAGTGGTTCTCAACCTGTGGGTCGGGACCCCATTTGGGGTCGAACGACCATTTCACGGGGGTCGCCAAACCATGCTGTCTGCCATTTTTTCCCCTTTTCCCTAGCTGTCCTACTCCCTCTTATTGGTGGCCACACCCACTTGGCCACACCCCCGGGGGTCACCACAACATGGGGAACTGTATTATGGGGTCACGGCGTTAGAAAGGTTGAGAACCACTGCTGTAGTGTGAGATGCAATCCAATGCTTTTCAAACAGGGCAAATATATTATTTCAGCTGAAGACACTTTCTGCATGGATATAATTCCTACCCAGGGAAGCCAAAGAATTAGTCCTGACTCCCAACTTAGAGGAGTAGTACTCTCTTTTGATCTGCTAAGAATTTTCCTGAGTGGCCGCCTGTCCAAGGAGCCGAGCTGCTAAGCTAGGATAAACTGACAAGATCACAGACAGAGTTCGCAGGACTGCATTCGATGAGGGTGTTTATGACACTGTATCTGAGAATCATGCAGCCCTGGGAATATATATGCGTTTTAAAAATGACTCTGGAGAGAAGTTGGAAGGAATCGCTGTCTGTCGATGAACTGACCATAATTCCTCCAGTGTTTCCTCAGGCAGGCTGAGTGAAGGCTGAAGGCATGGGTGTGCTCCTGAGGGCCAGGCTCATTTAGAATTTAGACACTTAGGATTTGAGGGAGAAGGGAGAGAGTGAAATGGAGAACCTAATAGGAAGAGGCTTGTCATCCTGCATTTGCTGATGGACAGCGGGGCTTAGTACTTAATTATGGATTTGGCTGTCTCAGCATTTGCACTAAAGGACAATTCAAGGAGAGAAATTGGGGTGAATAAATCCAGTATTTTCTTTCTGGCATATAAATTAGAAATCAACAGATAAACAGTGAAATCTCTGGAACCCCCAGTGATGGGAATTAGTTTAGTTCTTGAAAAGATAGAACAGAAGCCTACTTCTCCATTTTTGCTTAAACTAAGGTATGATGAGCAACAAAGATGTGATGATAATAAACTATGTTTAAACTATGTTGCAAAGATGTGACAATAGTAAACTAAGAGGAAGGGCTATGGGAAGCCAGGAATTGGAGAAGATTTTTTTTCTTGCTCTTCAAGAAAACTTTGACTTGACAATGATTGGCTCCAGTGGCTTAAACCTCTGGTCTTGCTTTATCACAGTTTATGTTGTTAATTTTATTTTATTGGCCCACGAAACAAACGTAAGATCTGGTTGAAATATATGCCATTATGAAAAAAATGCCTTTGCATTGACAATTTGAAGGTATATACTGTACCAACAATGATCAGAAGTGCTACATATGCCAAAACAAAGATTCATAGATTTCCAACCATCTATTATTCAATAACAGGTGCCATTCAGTATTAACTTTGGCATAATACAGACAATAATTTGTTGGTGTTCTATTCCTATACAATCCATGGTTTATGAATTTCTTTGTCCTCCCCCCCACCTCCATTACTTTATTTCTAGAACTATTTTCCATAACCAGCTGTTTTAACAGTTCTCCTATTCAGTCTCCTAGCAAGTGAATTTCATTCATGCTACTTAATTTTTCATATTAAAACCTAAGTCTATGTTCTCTAGATCTCAAAGATGGACACTCCTAGTAAGAGATCATAGTTGTAGTGATAAATTTGTAAAGTTTATCCTTGCAATGCTTGGAGTAAGATGATGTTTTGTAGTAGATTGAGTGCTGGACCTGGATTATAAATAGAGCAAGTTTCAAATCTCAGCACAGCAATAAAAGTCACTGGATAATAGATCTCATTATATATTTTGCATGGTAATTATTGGAGGAAATGTGGTAGATATCTCCTATGCTGTATACCATCCTGAGTTTGGGGTCAAATATGGTGATAATAGATAACAATGGGGCTGTCAGCTTCCCCATACCTGCAATGCAACTTTTCTATTTTTCTGGCAGGGCTTCTGTAATATCTGCACAATAGGAATCAAAAGCAATAGTACTTTTCCTGACAGAAATACACCAAAACATTTCAGTGGTGAGTTGGCTTCTCCTGTTGAAGTAGTGTCTCTAAATCTGAAAAGTACAGAAATCCATTTTTTTAAAAAAAAGGTGGTAGCCATAATTATTTCCCATTTCCAACTGGACTCATCATGTTTTTAAGGCTACCTCTTCTGCTCCCTTGTGCAATTTTCTTTGTAGCTTTTTCTTTCCAAGTATAAGAAATCCTTCCTACAAAATGATGCTTGACTGGCTGCTGATTCTTGTTTATTTGTACAGTGGAGACAACTTTGCCCACCAGTGGCTTCCATGATCCTGACCAGGGATCCACCACAAAAGTCTAGGTCTTCACAGCCTGTTTAACCCACATCTTCCCTCTGCTACAGATGTCAGTTAATTTAGATACTTGTTTAGTTAAGTGGAATGTATTTGTCTGTGTGAATCCCAATGAATGGTCTTCAGACCCTGCAAGTCATATGCAGGTATGCTGCTTCCCTGGAAATGAATAATTCCCTGAATCCTGATCAATAAAATCTGGTTTGTGGATGCAGGGAACTTCTGCATTGGCAATAAAATTGGGGTGAGGGAGATGTTAAGTTGAACCAGGATGATGCACCATTATTTATTTTCTTATTAGATCTGTGTCTCACTTTTTATACATAGTCCCTCCTCTGATTCTTCCCCAATAACAACAACCCTATGAGGTAGGTTGGTTTAGAGAGAGTAACTGTCCCAGTGTCACCCAGTGAGCCAGCTAAGCGTGGACCAAAGCACCAATCTCTCTTACGCCAGTCCAATTCGTTAACCATGATACTTCACTGGTTGTCTAGCATGTCCTTTGAGATAAACCCAAGGAAACAGTTCATCTAGTTATGTGCAAAAGGCTCACACTTAGCCTCTCCATGTAATTAGGAAGAAGCCTTTGTCAGCTGGAGGTGATAATTTCTAGGCAGATCTAAGCCATAACCCTCCCTTGAGGAGCTGGATTGAAGTCATACCTGGGGCTGCCCCATTATTAGTGAAATCTCATATCCGAGCCATTGTAGAAGCAATTTTTGAATTATTCGTGAGACTGAGAAGAAAAGGAAAACTAAACGAAATTCAACCTCTTCAAAGCCCAGGGATAGGAGCCAAGAATCTGTCGACTTCCTTGTGAGATTTGGGATTGACAAATGATGAATATTGAAAGAGATTGGCCAAAGAGGGCACAAGACAGTCTGATCTACTTGGGAATGCTCCAGGTTATCACTCCAAGAGAGGTACGCTCTCTGTCTGCCAGTGAGCTGAACCGTGCCAAGATGGAATAGCTGAACTGAGACTGAGATTTGGGGTTGGGTGGGGGCTGTTTATGGGTTTGGACTCCTACCAAAAGGAATTGGGATTTTGTATCAGCTCCCCCAAATGCCTCCAAGTATCCTGTTGATCGTCTCCCTGTGCATCTGCTTTACAATCTTGGCTATTATGGCATAGAAAGCTGTAAAAGATGAAGGAAAATTAAAATGGGCTGACGAGATGGAGGACAGAAATAAGTTGTTCTAATTCTGATTTTCGGTAATTTCTGAAGTCTCATGCTGAATCAGACCCTTATTAGGCTTGGATCACTTCTGTCTAGGTGGCTTTTCAGATCTTGCTGGAGACGTCAAGTTAAGGCGTCCATCTTACCATTTCTGCCTTTGAGAATTGAGAAACGCCTCCTGAATTTAATTTGCTCTTCTAATTTTGGAGCTTAGGGTTTGGCAATTAAAAACTGGTTTGTATTTAGGCTTAAAATCATAATTGGGGGGAACTGTTATATTCCCCCAACTTCTGGTGCGCTGTCCTGAGGAATCCATTCTGTTTATGCCCTGATTAATTGTGCATTAAGAATGGGATAGAGTGCTATTAAACTCGGAGACTAACAAAGATTAAGTGCTAAAAGATTTTGTTTATTTGTTATAGGATCCTGCTGTCTATAATATGGGTAAGCTTTTAAATCTCCTCATTTGTTTGTAAGGTTTTTGTTGGATTTATAGGCTACATCTAGGTTTTTATTTTGATCCTTTGGTTACAAAAAAGGTATAGGACTTACAGTAAAGAGAACAGGAGGAGTTGTGTGGAAAAGGGAAGAGAAGTAAGAACATGGCTACTGCTCCCTCCCCGATCTCAACTGACAGGAGGTATTTTGATCTTAAAATGTTTATTTTTTTTCTAAAATGCCCCTTCCTGACAAATTGACTGAAAACAGGTCTCAGGAGGCGAATTGACTGAACCAATATTACCAGGTGTCCTGTCAGTTTTTATCCTTCCCGCTATTTATTATTTAATAAGCAGGCAATTGTTCCTCTCCACCAGGCACAAATTGTGAAGGTGTTGAAATTTAAACATCTCTCTGAGGGAGGGGAAAAATTAACCCTCTTGTTACTGCTTCCAATTGTCTGTTGCGATCTATGCTGCTGTTAGAGCAAGATTGAGGGGGAGAAATATTTATTTCAAGTTAGAAGTGGGGGCTGGGAGGAAAAAGCGGAAAAAGGACAGAAAACCTCACAGCATCAATCACTTGGAGGGCAAGGCAGTAAGTGATCCAGCCTGACGTAAATTATGATCAATAGAGCCAAGTGCCATTTTACTACCTGGGAGGTATGAGTCTCCCAACTTAGGTTTGGCAGCCTTTTTGATATCTAAATACCGCTGATAATTAATTAACTTTTTTTGGATGAATAAGAGATAACTATAACAATAACAATATTATTGGGCGTAGATGAAATGGATTGTGTTCTATTTTTTTTTTTTTAATTGACCTGGAATTAAACAATAGAGCCAAGCCCAAGGGCATGTTTGGATTGTCCCCAATCTATTTATGTGGCAAGGAAAGTAGGTGGCGGATCTGTATGCTACAGCATTCAAACACGCCTGGGCAGGCATTCATTTTGGGGGCCAAAGTGAGGAACTGGACATAACCTGTTTTAATTTATGTGATTATCTAGAAGAATGGTTAGGACTTGTATTTTGGGAGTCTCAGGCCCAAATTGTTGTCTTAGTTCCACTGAGTCCCCTTTTGCTTGCTACATGCGTTGTTCCTGGGTCTTTACTTCACACATTGTGGGTTGGGATGTTACAATAAGGATATATGTCACATGTCCACTATGAAGATGGAAGTGACTCCACCTGTAGCACCTGAGGGGGTCTTTGCTGCTCTTAATCCACATTTATTTCAGAGGGCACAAACTACCCCCCCCCAATTCAGTGTGATGTTAGCTCTCAATCACTTTCCAATCTAATTTTTTTTACAAAAAAAGGAAAAAAAAGGGGGGAAGGATGTAGAAAAAAAAAGATGCACAACAATAGAAACAGATACCAATTAAACAGAATAATTCTGTCTGGCTGTTAAAAGATTTTCGTTGTTTGTGTCTTTTTACAAAATAAGAAATTATTTTTACATGGTGTGCCTTCCAGACCCTTTTGTTGAAGCTCCCTGTTAGCACATGTAAATATGTTTATTGATTTGTTGAAGGGAGATGACAGATTCCTTCTCTTGAGATGTTGCTTTCATTAGTTCAGGTGGCTTGCTGAGGTATAAAGGAATGAATTTTTAAATTTCAGATCAATGTTTTCTTTCTATTTAATAAATGGAAAGAGTTGGAAATGAGACGCTCTAATTTAACCTAATCAATGTAATAATTTGATGCCCTAGGTAGATTAAAAAAAAAACTTTAAACATTTCTCTCATAGGTAACTCTCTTAATCTTATGGTACTAAGTTTGGGAACTTATGAAAAGCCATTCAATAAA
Organism: Crotalus tigris; assembly: GCF_016545835.1. Taxonomy (NCBI): domain Eukaryota; kingdom Metazoa; phylum Chordata; class Lepidosauria; order Squamata; family Viperidae; genus Crotalus; species Crotalus tigris. Next base: position 420,031 of record NW_024100636.1, read on the forward strand.
AAAAGAATTATCTTGAAAAATAAATAACTTTTTAAAAGCCCAAGTTGCTTGTAAAGTTTCTATCTACCTGAAGCTTCAGGCAGACAGTTAATAAATACAGAGAAGAGGGAGAGATCATATAAACTAGTTTTATTGAAAGCTGGTTAAAAGAAGGGCAAAAAGGAGCAATGGTTTTTGATGAATGGAAAAAATGCTTGGCTAGAGAGAAACAAAATAATATAGCATGCAAGAAGATATTGAAGTGATATTGCTCTACATTTGGCATCCACTTGGCTTAAAAAAATTCCAAACTCTACTTTTCTTTTCAGATTCATAACCCTATGGTGTAAGCAAAATTTGAGGTTCAGTCTCAACAATTTATTCTGATAATTGCCAGAGTTTCTCTCTATGACCATTTTCTCAAGATGGGAATAAAATTATTAGTAAGTTTTGTTCCTGAAATATATTAATACTGAATTTTTATACAACTATGTGCACATATATATATATATATGTGCTATTGAACTGAAAAATATACAAATAATAATTATGTAAACTTACTAATCTTTACATACCTGTATGGGTTACTACCAAAACCTGAAGTATATTGTAGATTATACAACATAGTTCAATACACAGAAATTATTTTATTTTTCTCTGCAATTCAGCATAACTATTTCTTTAACTATTTGCATACATCATATACATTATATATGTATGATAATTATTGGCATTTAAATTTTATATGTTTTGATGTTTTCAGTACAATACTGACTGTATCTCTTCAATAATAAAACAATGGCATATTGAAGAATACATATTAGACACTGCTAAAGTGAATACCTTTTTCATGTAGGTGAATACTTCTTAATATTCATTTTTTTAAAATATGAAGATGAATGGTAGCAATTTGTATAAATGATTAATTCATATGCATGCTACAAGTACATTATATATGTATAATTTATCAAACATACATTTTGTGAATATAGACGCAACAATTTTAAGAAATACCTCATTTTGTGTGCAGGACATGTATAATAACCATTTTATTAAAATAAACTTAATTCTTCTGTAACTAGAAGAAAACAATTATCTTACTGATCTGATTGTTTTACTAATTGCTTTCTAAAATCCATTCATTAATTTTTTTGAAAAACAAATATCCATTGCCTCTGCTTTCAGTTGTAAACTCTATTCATTAAACAAGAGATACCTATTTGGAAGAATGCTCATCAGTGTGTTGCCCTAACAGCTGGTTGCATTGTTATGCAAAGTTTTGATTTCAGATTTACTACTGTATCAAGAAGCAGAAGGTATTTCTTTAATTATGGCATGGTGAACTGAAGTTTCACAGTAGATTAATATAAGCAATTTAATAAATAAATAAATAAATAAAGCCCCTTTCCAGGCTATCTAGAGATGTGTAAATAGAACAAACACAGTATCCTTTTTCAGCTGCTTTTGATCCAAATGGTCTGAGAATCACAAAATAGAATTCTTTTCTCAATAGTATATTGCCTTTTGAAATATATTTCAAAATATATTGAAATTGGCTTTTTATTTTGAAATATATATTTATTTTATAAAAAAAAGCACAAAAGAGCCATTGAGGATAGAGAAAAGGAGAGAAAAGTTGAATTCAAGGGTAATTTCCAATTCAAGAATTTTTACTCAGTTGATAGCAACACTGAATTGCAAATCTAGAAATTTTCTTAATGGAAGAATCTCTGTTTAGTGATAAATACCAGAAATATATTTTATGTGTTAAGCCATATTCTTTTTCTTTGAAAATTCCTAAGCATAGAACCAATGACCATTTATAAACACAGACTTATTTTAAACACTGTCTGTCTTATGTAGACTTTATAATACTGATGTTGCTGTTTTATTTTAGATCGCTCATTACAAATGTAAAAATGAATGAGAATGAATATACAGAGCAATGACAATTTTAACTAAAGTTAGAGGAATTAATCCCTTCTTCTAACTCTTTATGAGAGTACTCATGACTAATAAAATCACTCATTTGAACTGCAAATTCTACAACGTAATGCTATAGATACATATCACAATCCTGAGATGTGAGATGGATTGGGCTCCAAGTAATTAGTTGTGAAGTTTTTTGCACTTAAAATACATTCAGGTTTAGACTAAGTTTTGAGAACAGGTGCACAGTGTTTATGATTAAGAAATAAGGCAAAGGTGAATGTTAGCTTAGGAGGAGTTAGGGTTTAAAAGAGGAGGAGCTATTAACGGTCACTGTGGTTAATTGTTGAACTGGGAGGGGTCCTAAATTTGAACAGGTAGAATGAAGAACAGGTAGGTATAATAGGCTACAACAATCAGTAAAATGGGACTGGGATGTAGATGAAGTTATTTGGGAAGAGGCAGAGGCAACAGAAAAGGAACTCACATAGATCTGTATACAGAAAAAGAGAGAAAGGTAAAGCAGGAGAAGATGACTGTGGAAAGGAAAGACTTTGGGGATAAGAGAGAGCATTGCTTTACCTGCCCGTTCTTCATCAGATCTGCCCACATGCTGGTACCATCACCACCACGCATGAGCACATGGTAGGTGAAGAAGTAGATGCCAGGTAGAGGGCAGGTAAACTTGCCACTTGATGGTTCATAGTAGTTTCCCACATTAGTCACCACATCATCAAAACGAAGGATCTCATACCCTTCGTGTGGTTTCCGCAATCCTGCATAAAAGGCAATTTTAGGACTGTAGAAAGATGGGATGTAACCCCCAGGACCTGGACCCGGTGGGCCCGGGGGACCTGGTTTCCCTGGCTCTCCGGCTGGACCTCGGGGCCCAGGTGGCCCTGGCGGTCCTGGCGGCCCACGGATTCCAGATTTGGCCTTTCTCCCTGGGTCTCCTTTCCCTCCAGACACGTAAGGCGGTGGTGAGATGAGAGCCAGTTCTTGGCTTGCCTCTGCTGAAGATGCCCCGTGGGTCTGAGGAGAGTACGGATCACAGACCATGCGACAGCTGCCCAACATCTCATAGTGGGAGGTGGTTTTGGAGCTGTGCACCAGCAACGGGATGGCCACCAAGAGTACCAGCACCATGGCCACCCCAATGGCGGCCCCAATGACCCTTTTTTTGCGGCTCAGCCTGGAGGCGGCCAGGGTTAAAAAATCGTCTTCGCTTTTGGAGGTAATGATGGAAGTTTCTCTGGAGTCAAAAACCAGGCGGATGGAGACGTCCCCTGAAGCGTCCCTTGAGTGATGCTCTCCTCCGAGGTCCTGTCCTTGGCAATGAAGCACTGGTTTCCTTACAAGGCAAACTCCGTCCCAAGTTGTGCAGCTCTGCTTCTTGGTCTGCCTTTCCTCCACTAGAGAACTGCTCTCTTTCGCAGGAATCACTTTGTCTCGCTCCTACTTCCCGGAGAGCAGCACAGCAGCAGCAGCAACAGCAGCAGCAGCAGCAGATGTGTTAGGGGGTGGAGGTGGAAAAAGAAAGAATGTGTGTGCCAGTGTGTGTGTGCGCAAGAGAGCGAGAGAGCGAGAATATGTAAGTCTGTCTATGCTTTCCTTTCTCTTCTCCAGTGGAGAACTCAGCTGGTGGCCACGGAGCAGCTCCAGGCTTCCTGTGCCATATCATATGGCCATCAACGGGGGTGGGGGGGAGAGAGAGAGAGAGAGAGAGAGAGAGAGCAGGATTTCCTAACAAACAGGTCATCCAGCACCCCTCCCTTCCACATGCAAGACTCTTTCCATAAACTCAGAAAAAGATCAGACTGAGCTGTCCAAGAGGCAAAAAGTAGCTTTAAGCCAACCAGAGCGACCTCTGGTGCTTCACAAAGGAGACTTAGCGGCTCAGCTACGGAGACAGGTCTGTCTGAAGTCTGGAAGTGTCTCCTGCCATCCATGGCAGCTGGGCTTTCTGCTCGCCTTCCCTGAGCCTGGGGCAGATGCTCAGACAAAAGGGAGCAGGAGGCCTCCGTCCTCGGATGGTAAGAATCCAGATGGGCAACCATCCCTGTCCCTTGTCTTGGAAGGAAGAAGGACTCTTGAGGGATGGAGCCTCCCTGCCTTCCTGGCTTGGCCATTTGCATCGCTGAGGGAGGAAGAGACCCTGTAGTTAGTGCCCCCCTCTCCTCCATCTCTCCTGGACTCAGCTCACTCTGTCTACATCCTAGCCAACCCCCAGCCCCTGCTGGCATCCAGAGTCATGTTTAAGGATGTGTTTTATATGCTGGGGTTGTATCATTCCTCTCTCCCCCCCCTGCAATTAAGTGCTCTACCTTTGTGCCTCCTTTGCCTCTCTCAACGGAGATTGATTAACAGCTGACAGATCCAGCAGGAATCTCCTAGAGGGGTTGCAAGCCATCCCATTCATTAATTAATCAATTATTCCTCTTTCCCCAAACATCCAACTCTCTCTCTCTCTCTCTCTCTCTCTCCCTCTCTCTCTCTCTCTCTCTCTCTCACACACACACACACACACACCACTGCACAAAGAGAGGTGCCTTAACACTCTGATTCAGTTTGCTGAGATGCTATACAAAGCAGGATGGGAGGAGGCAGACTTAAAACTTCAGAGGCAGCAGCTACACATTGAGACAGCTGAGGAAATAGAACAGAACACATGCGTGAGAATGAGTACATGCCCCAGTCAGACTGCTTGCTCCTGCTGACATGGAGAGTATTCATAAACGTGCATGAAAAAAAGATCCATGCATAAATATGGGTACACATGTGAAAGAGATAATACGGTATCTGTTGGGTAGGCAAATAATATACAGTGATGTGCACGTGCATGCCTGCATTTACTGAAGTTTGCATTTGGTTTAGAGAAGTGTGTACTGGATAAATATCCTGGAAGGTTGAGGATATGTGCATGATCAATACATTTTAAGTGGCAGAGGAGCATCTGTCCCTCTTTATACATTATAGTATACACCTATGTGCTGAAAACAGAAATAGCTTGTTCAGAGGCAGGTTGAATTGTTTGATTAACTATTACCGGTACAAAACAAATTTTGGATCAGGATACTAGAGTAGGGCGATATTTTACTAAAGGCAGATACTACAAAAAAGGCCAATCCCTTTCACCTTTCACTATATAGAATCCTTAGGTCAGTGTGTTGTTATGATTTTATTATCCATTGCTCATTCTCTCTTTATAAGCATTAAGAACATTGTATGCCCATTACCTTGTCCTTTCTCTGTCCACATTTGAATCCACAGGCATACCAATGCAAGGCTTGATTTTTGTTAAACGTTATGGAGGCAGATTTCACCAAGTGAACAGAAAAAACAAAACTGAAACAGGCTTTTCCGCACGAGATCTACTGTATGTGTTCAAGAGTCATCAGAAACATGCAGGTATATGTGACCAGCATTAGATCTGTCCGATTAGAAAGAACTCTGTTTGCATTTATTTCTAAATCCATTACTACACTAATATATGTAGTTCTAGAGGATGCTTACTTTTGTATACATGCATTCATGAATGCACTTATATTGGGATGGGCAGAATTATATTTGTCTAATGATCAGAAAAATGTGCATATGTACTAAACACATACAGATACACACACGCACACACACGCACACACATCATCTCTCTGCCTCTCTCTCTCTCTCTCTCTCTCTCTCTCTCTCTCTCTCTCTCTCTCTCTCTCTCTCTCTCTCTCTCTCAGTTCATTGACATCTTCCTTCTGTTGTATCATCACTGTATGTTGATGTCCTTTGGAAGGGTGACGAATAAAGTGTGTTTTGAAGATGTTATTCTACTTTGTTGCTTCTGTTTGGTTTTTATCCGTTGCTATAAACTTGATATTAGGTAAACACAGTGAGTTTTAAATGGAAATGTTGCAGTTCCTTTTCTAGAAGAGTCGCTTTGCTCTCTACTCTGCAGCATTCAAAGAAGGAAGGAAGGAAGGAAGGAAGGAAGGAAGGAAGGAAGGAAGGAAGGAAGGAAGGAAGGAAGGAAGGAAGGAAGGAAGGAAGTTGTTTAAACTGGATTGGATCTGGATCTGAATCACATATACATGTATATGTTTGGTAAACAAGCAATAGATAAAAAAGAGAATGTGGCTGGAGATATTCCATATACCAGTGGAATTAATCCCCCCCAATAATATATGACCACAGTTGAGCCCAAATTTTATGTGGCTAAGCAAGACAGTTGCTAAGTGACTTTTTGTCAAAAGTCACTTTGTTCCATGCCATTGTAACTTCAAATGGTTACTAAATGAATGGTTGCAAGGCAAGAACTGCCGGTAATAACAAATGCCTGTGTGGCGTTAACAAACCAGGTGTTCTCTCTGGAGGTTCCTCCTTTGGGACAGTGCAACTGCCTCCCCGTCTGCCTGCACCCCAAGGCAGGGGTGACTCCCATTTTCATAGCCTCCTGGAAACCTGCAAAGAGCTGGCCCCTCTGGAAAATCTTTGGAACCAAATATGTAATGACTAATAATATAATGCAATATTTGGATTTATTCAATGTACTATTGCTTTGGGTTATAAACTGCTTAGAGTCCCCCAAAACAGTTTAGTAGTTTCATAATCGATCAATCAATCAGTTTCCCTGGTGGTAACATACATATTTTCTTCCTGCAAGAAGAATTCTACTGGAAACTTCTTCTGGGTCTTCTATGGCAGGGCTTTTCAACCGGTGGTACGCGTACCACTTGTGGTACATTAATGAGTGGCAGGTGGTACGCAGCCCTTCCTAGCCAAATGCAGTGGGGGAGGGAAAGAGCCAGCACAGGCAACGACTGTGAGGCAAAGCAGTGAGAGAATCATCTGGAGCTGCAAAGGCCCCAGACTCACTTTTGGCTCACCCTCCCCCATGAGAAAGGAGGAGGGGGCGGAGACAGGAGAGCCTATGAGAGAAGGCAGTTTGGGCAGGAGAGGGAGAGAGAAAAAAAGTAGCAGCCTTGGGAGGAGGCAGAGTCAGCTGCACAGGAGGGGGAGGGTGGGGGGAGAGGACATCAAGCAGGCTGGCCATGAGCTGATCTACAACTGCTGTGGCAGCCACCTGTGCTGGCAGCAGCAAACAGGCAAGAAATGCAGTGGGGGAGGGGTCACCCTCCAAGAGGAATGAAGAAATGGCTGGAGGTGAGGCACAGAGGAGGGAAGGAGATGGAGAGTGGAAGGATTCTTATGTGCTTTTGTGACTTTGAAGTTCTGGGATTTGTGCAATGAGGCTTTGTGTTCTTAAGGAGTGTTTGGCAATTTCTATCTGGCTGATGGCTGATGTCTCGTGTTAGCTTCTATTGCTCTGCTGTTGTTAGCTGTAAGTTTTGCTGCAAGGGATTTTGAAGTATTTTTCTCCTAAATGGATTTTGCCTGTAGCGTTCCTTTACTTATGAATGGAGCCATTTGGGGAGGTTGCCTTAGCTGGCAGCCAGTACTTACATTTTTTTTACTTCTTTAAGTGCAGGCTGTGCTCCTTACTTTCCTTTCTATCCAGTAGCTAATTCTTAAAGGGGAATGTGCCTTTTAAAGCTAGTTCACTCAACAGCTTGTCTTTTCTGTCTCTGGAGGCCTTTCCTTGTTTGATCAATATATGGAAGAGGGAAAATAGGGGGGGAGTTCAAATTCCTCCTTCAGAAGAAGATGGGAATGAGAAAAAGGGAGGCAGGGAAGGGAGGGAGGAAAGAAAGTCCCACATTAGCACTTGGCCACCAGCAGCTCTACCATTGACTTTGCTTGTCAAAAGGTTGCAGAAAGGGATCGCAAGACCATTATAAATATGAATCAGTTGCCAAGCATCCAAATATAAATCACATGACCCTGGGCATGCTGCAATGATCATAAGTGTGAAAAATGGTTATAAGTCATTTCAGTGCAATTGCAACTTTGAACAGTTTTTTTTTTTTTTTTGGTCAAGTTTTTGACACCTTGCTAGGTGGTACTCGAATATTGCCATATCCTAAAAGTGGCACAATCGGTAAAAAGGTTGAAAAGCCCTGTTCTATGGGAAAGCTGATGAAGAAGGGAACTATTTGCTAAAGTGGAGCTGTGTGGCTAGCAAATCCCAAAGATGTGTGGTGCAAATGTGTGGGGTCCCCCCCCCAGCCTAGTGTCTTCCAAGCAGGTTTAACAGAGACTTCCATCAGCCCCACCCAAAATAGCTCTTGGATGTGTCAGGTTGATTCCAATACATCTGAAAGCTGCCTACCTGAGCATGTACAGATAGCCTTTGTTTAACAACCACACTTGGGCCTGGCAACTCAGTTGTTAAGCAAAGCAGTCATTAAGTAAACCTCAGCTTTCCTATGCTTTGCCAACCTTCGGAGGTCATAAATGTGAGCCCTGGTTGCCAAGTTACATTTTCATCACCGTCATAACTGCAAACGTTCACTGTCCAAGGCAGTCGCTAAACAAGGACTCCCTCTGTAGGAATGACTGAACTATTCTGCCTTCCTCAGTTCTGTCTGGGGGACTGATGTCATCCCTGCACAGATGATAACAGTTTGGGCTGTGGGATTGATGTAGTGTTAATTCACTTGCATGTGTTTGTGTGTGTGTCTGTGTGTATAAATATGTATTTTAATATGCAGTGTTTAAATCTTTACACTCAGCACCTTGTTGCTACTTCCTGAGGTTGTATACCATACAGTATAAGCTAAGCTGGTGCTAACCTCATCTTGGTATCTCTGCTCACTTGCATTTCTCATACACTTTTTGCATCCATTTCTATCCCCCTTGCTTAATATCTCATGTTTCTCTCCGCACAACTTTTAACGTTGATTTGTTCCCTGGCATGTGACAAAACGGAGCTGTATCAGAGGACTCCTTTGCGGTGTTTTCACCCAGAAGGCAACAAGGCAGAGACTCCAATACATCTCAATTGTGACATGCCTCTGCCCCTAGCAGCTGTCATTCACTTTCCCATCTCTCCCCAAACTGAAGAAGCCGGCTGATTTATGAGCTGCTCTTTTACCATCTTTCTTGAATTTTAGCATCTTTGCTGAATACCACTTCTTTATGCAAAATTTAGCTTTTGCCCTCAGACTTCCCAGGAGGCTAGATTTCCTTCAGGAGGGATTAGAGTCTGCATTTTTCTAGGCAATTAAAAAGGAAGAAGGGGGAAAAAAAGGCTAGAAAAATGCAAGATTTTATTCTTGTGCACCATGGGTGGGGCTCGGTGACAGAGAGAGATAATTCGTCTGTGTTTGTGACAGCAGCGCCCACTTATTTTTTTCCTGAAATGAGGGGTGGTCCTGTATCTCACATCTCCTCCTGCTCTTTCTTGGCTAGGCCTCCATTGTTGTGCTAGTTTCTCCCGGTGTAGGAAAGCAAAGTGTGGTTCTTTGTCACCAAGGGCTTTGCCACTATTAGACAAGTGTCTGCACACTTGTATCCTGTTGTTATTCTCTATTTTACTCTCTGCTATCCTTGTGACTCCTACTTTGTCTCAAATTGTGTACATGTAAACAATGCACATGGTTGAACAGCATTTAATTTCTTATATCTCCGTAGCCTGGGATACATTTCTGTGCTTCTTGTTGGCATTAAACTTTTTTTCTGGTGAACATTGGGGTGAATTATTTTGTGCAATTGCTTACTTATTGTACAAAGTATGAACATTTGCCTTTCTTTCACCTATTGATCGTTTGCTACATCTCTCTGTAGTTGTGAGCGTGTATGTGTGTGTGTGTGTGTGTGTGTGTGTGTGTGTGTCTTTCCTGTGCTTTATGTGTGAGATTTTCTTACACTTCAACTGGGCATCCTTTATTTGTTTTTGCCCTGCGCTGGTTTGCTGTGTTGTTATCACACTGATTCGTTACATGATTTGGGACACGGGACAGTTCCCGCTTTTGTGTTCCTTATTCCTCTTTCTGCTGCTAACCCACCTGCAGAACCCACTTCCTCCCATTTCTGCAACAGTATATATAATTTATTAGTATCATTTTAAAACCTGCAGTCCTGGACAGAGTCTTTTCAAAGGACAATAATCAATCAACTAAGGATATTAGATGGATTTATGGATGCTTTATATACTAAGATCAATGCAATTCTTAAAAGGAAAAAAAAAACACCGGCTGGCAATGTTTGTGCAGCAAATTATGCTTGCCTCCCGCCCTTATCCTCGGCGCAACGGCTGAGCAGAATATATTTGAGGGGATTGTCATAGGATCGATGTTCTGATCTTCAGCTCCACCTTGGCTAAAGACAATTGCTTTCCCCTCCTCCCATCTACTCAGTTTGCTTGATGGGTGGACGGGGGGGGGGGGGGGAGGAGAGAGAAGGAGGCTCTAACCAGCCAGTCAAGCTGTTTCCTTTGTGGCCCAGAGGCCACTAGAAAGACTGTATTGAAAGACTTCTGCAGGCTGATCCTAATGAGCAGCACAAGTGAATTAATTAGAAGGAAGCCGAAGAGTGGGGAGAGGAAAGGCCTGTGGAAGTGGAACCCCTGCCAATTAGCAGGACAGCTGGGTGGGGGCATCCAGGCAATGTGGCAGATAGCCAGAGACCTCAAGGAAAAAGGCTCAAGGTAGCTCAAGTACCAAGGGAACCCTTTCTCTGATCAGACGGAGAGTGGGCTTTCCTAAGAACTGCCTTTGTTTCATGCATCAGAAAGACCAGGATTTATAGGTTGTACTTACCAGCTTCTTCCTATATGTCCAAGGCTCCAAATGTGCCTTATGTGCAGCAGACCCAACGATCAATTTGGTGAACTGCTATCCAAAAGAGATCCAGTGTGTATACTTTGATTAAAGTAGTGGATCATGGACCAGGACTATGGAAAACCAAGTCCAAGCCCACTCTCAACTATAAAAGTCCTAGTCACTGCCTTTCATCCAAAGATACCTACCTTGCAGGGATGTTGTGGGAATCAAATGCAAAAAGAAAGCCCTATTGAGTCACCTTGATTTCCTAGAGAACAGATTGGGTACAGCATATAATAGCTAAGCTAAGCAACAGGCACAATTATAACCCGCAACATTGTCTGCAGCAAACTGCAATTTAGATAGGATGTGTGTGCAGGGATCAGCATGCAGGGAGGCAGTTGTACAATAGGTTCATGATGCAGCTTGCATGGATTACAGTTCTGTATGGTCACTAATATTCATCTTTCTTCTTGGGTTTCCTACCCCATAACAATTACATGTTGAAAGAAAAATCTTCATCAGGGTCCAGTCCAAGCTGGGAATAAACAAATGGAGATTGCTTTAGAAAGAAGGTTCTTGTTTATTTAGTTGCCAGAAACCTCAGTGACAGTAGCATGTTTCTGGGGTGGTTGACCACATGGAGTTGGGAATGGTGGGTTTTTATACCTTCTTGGCCTTATGTGTTTGGAATTGTTCCTGTGGCATGAACTTTGACCTGAGGTTCAGTGTGCCCTTCTGGTATTCTAATGGTGGTGGATTAATCCTATTATGTCCTAAAGGTCATGTCCTACTTTCCTTTGGCTGTGGCTGATGTCCTGTGTTGGATTTTTTGGGTGAGGGGTTGTTGGTTCTAGGGATCTTTGTTTTTCTAATCCCATCAGCTCCAAGCTTCCTGGCTCCAGTCTTCCTGGAACGATGATCAAATCTGCATTTCTACCGAGCTGGTTTCTGCTTGGGGCATAGAAACTTGGGGGTTTTCTGCCTAAGATTTTCTATTATTCCTTTGGAAAAATATAATATTCTGCCTTTTTAATATTCCCCCAAATATTTCTTTCTCTGGGAGAGGGTGTCTTCCTACACTTCCATTCCCCACCATTCAGTTAGAACTGCAGAAACCTCTTGGATGAGAAGTGAACCATTTACAAGGAAAAACTTAAGAAAGTCCAGTTGCCTTTTGGAAAAGCACCTTTAGGATAAAAGGATCTTAAATAGTTAAATCCTAAGTCTATGGCTTTTTTGTCTTACAGAAATATTCTTAAAAAACAATGGGACCCACAGTATCTAAGATTCTGCATGAGAAGCAGAACTATTGATACTTAATCTGATATTAATGACCTTTATACTTCATGTACACGAAGAAATGTACAAGTACATCCCCCCCCCTCAGGAAAATAATCACGGGATTGTATTCATTAATGGCATGAAGGCAGTAAGAGAGAGAGAGAGAGAAAAACATCAGGGGTGGGATGGGGTGGAGTGGTGTGGAATGATATCTGTCCAGCAAGATCAATGAAATCAATTTTATCCTTCATCTGGGCTGGGACTTGACCACTATTTAATAAAGATCTAGACTGAAAAGAAGAAATATCCTTGGTTTTATTAGAATGAAATGGACCACTAGTTAGGAGGGATTTGGAGCAGAAGGAAGGGACTTTAATTGATACAAATGAAGGCAAATCTATCCTGTCCCAGGATAATGTTGCAGGATCCAATTTGGATCGGTCACTGGGACTAGAGGTTTAGTCTTCCGAGCTTTCAGTCTCCTGTTGATGCTCATCCTCAGGGAACTTCTCTCTAATGGAATGTATGCTTTGGGCTACTCTGTGTGTATTATTGATGTGATGCCTGGTTCTGTGTGGCTTTTTATTTGTTGATTGGAGTGTTGAATGGCCAGCTATTTAGTCATTGGTTGTGGTTTCCTTTTGCTGCCAACTCCTCAGCTCCTAAGTTCCTGATAAGCTGGTGGTAAATCAGCACTCCTGTTGGCTGACAAGGTGCCTGTTTCCCAGACTTCAGTCATTTCCCTGACTTCTTTTGTACTTGCTCGGCCAACAATCTTAGTAGCTGTGAAATTGAATGTATGTCCTTGTTCATTGCAATGTGAGGCTACCAATGAGTTTGGGTCTCCTTGTCCGACTGCTTGCTTGTGTTCTTGTAATCTGGTGATTAGCTTCTTCCCTGTTGGTCCCTAGACACAGGGGCAATCCATGCAGGAGATCTGGTAGTTTACATTAGAAGTATCTCCCTCCTCCAAGCAATTTTGCAATACATGATTTGTTCTCATATGGTAGCCTCTGGGCGGTGTTCGATGCCCACGTGCAGATCTCGGAAGCTGGGTTCTATTGCTTCCAATGTATGGCAGAGTGTGCCATATAGTTGATCTTATACTTTCTTTCTTCCTTTCTCTTCCTTTTGTGTTGCACAAGCATCTTGTAATAAATGCTTGTGGTAGTCATTCTGCCTAAATGTTCATGTAACTACCTGCTCTCTAGTTGGTTAGCTTGCTGGGTATTACAGTGGATTCTCACCCTGCCATTTAGTGTTCTGACAAAACTCTTTTTGTGTGGCAGTGGATGGTTTCTGTTGAAACTAAGGATGCATGGAGTGTTGGTGATCTTGTGATAAACCGTAGTTTCAAGGCTTCCATCTTGAATCCATAGGTCGATTCTCAACTACAGTGGCCTTCTGGAAAGGCCTCTGATGCGAAATGCAGACCTGGGATGCCACAGAAGAAGTGGGCCAGCAAGGAGAGGTCTGGCTGCAAGGTAAGTGGGTGTGGGGCGCGAGGGCAGCTCCACCCCCCCACCCCCACCCTAGCTTGATTTTTAGGTATGTACCTTGCCCCAAAACTAGGGCTTATTTTGGGGATAGGGCTTATATTAGGCCCATCCCCTTCAATTCAAGCTAGGGCTTATTTTGGGGGTAGGTCTTACTTTCGGGGAAACACAGTAGTATTGAAATGCAAGGTGTTCTAGTTCGCACAGGACAGTTTATGCAATGACTCCTGATATTGGGGATCCCATGGGTGTCCCTTTTATTTTCTCATACATTTCCCTTTTGAACGTGAAGAAGGTATGTTGTCAGTGCTGGTATAGCTTCATGCTTTGTGTCCTGGTTAGGTTGTTCTGATCTGTGTTGGACTTTTCTTCTAGTTTACTATCTATTACTTTATATGCAAAGTATCCATCCCTTCCTACTTAGCATACATCCTGCATTATAACTGATGTTATTGTTAAAGTATAGACCAGAAGGCAGAAAATCCAGGCTCAATGACCTCTCATTGGTGGAATTTCTCATGACGTTAAATAGACTGAGAGCTTCTCCAAAGTTCTCAAAGAGCCCTTACTGGTAAGAACCAAGCTCAAGTAGAGTCACCAGTTAGCTGACTCTGCATGGACACAATTATTGCGTTCTTCCAGGATAGTTTTCCCCTTCAGTTCTTGGAGTAGTTGAAGAACAATGACTGGTCCTAGAAAGCAGTCTCTGAAACCTATTAAATCCTGCTCCCAACATCTCTGGGCTGTGGCAGCTAATATTTTCTTTGTGCATGTTAATAATGTCTCACTGGTATGAGGAACAAATTGTGCTTGCCTATTGCAACAAGGGAAACCCAGGGCTGCTTTAACCTTTATAAAGACACTTGCAAAATGCCCATCATTATGATGAATTATATGGTGTGTGTATGTGTGTTTGTGTGCCAGTGTGCGCATGCATCGGGAGGAGGAGAGAGAGAGATGGGGGAAGTATGTGCACTACTCTGTATGCACAGACACATTGTTTCCTTCTGTAGCACTGAGAATGAGGAATGGCAAGGTGATCTTAGAGACGGCAGCAGACTAGGTACTGGTATGGATAGTGGTAGACCAGGGCCTGCAGATAGCAAAAACCAAAAAGAGGGATTTTCAAACAACAAACTCATGGAACAGGTGACTGATACTATTGTGGTATGCAATACATATTCCATGTATGAGCTTATGCCCAAAGAACACCCAAACTATACATGCATTAGATGTAAACTATGTAAACTACTGGAGGAAAAAGTAAGGAACTTAGAGGCAACTCTAACCAAACCCAAATCTACGAAAGAAAGCTATACCCAAACTGAACCAATTAATGAACAAATAATTCCCAGAGGATTTGACCCTACTGATAAACCCTCCTCCTCCACATTGGGACAAATGACACAACAAAGAACCTGAGTACAATAGTGAGAGATTACAAACAACTAGACAATAAAGTTAAGAAGCTAGTGGCACAAGTAGTATTCTCATCCGTACTTCCAATGAAAGGCCAACACCCATCGAGAGAAAAAAGAATTCCAGAAATAAACCATTGACTAAATGGTTGCTGTCGCCAAGAAAACTTTGGTTTCCTGGATCATGGACTGCATTTCCTACGCGAAGAACTCCTAGCAAGGGATGGGCTGCACCTCATGAAAACAGGGAAAAATGTACATCTTTAGAATCTCTAGAACCCAAAACCAATCATAAATCCCAAGAAAACAAATCAAATAATGAGGTAGGCAGAGATGAGAAAAAAGAAAAACCCAAACAATAATCAGGAGATGCAGAAAACATGCCCACGAATAGGCATAAAAGTCTTAAATGCTTATATACAAATGCTCAAATCTTGGGGAACAAACAGGGAAAACTAGAAGCAATAGTACACGAGGAAGTGTATGAATAGTTGGCATTACAGAAACCTGGTGGGACGAAACCATGAATAGAATGGACTGATGGATGGATACAAATTGTTCAAAAGAAATAGATCTACAAAAAGAGGAGGGGAGTTGCACTATATGTAAGAGAACACTACATATCTACAGAAATGCACATGATCAAAGATAAAATCTCTCCAGAATGTATATGGGTCAATATAAAACAACAAAAAAGTGACATTACCATAAGTGTATATTATAGGCCACCCAACCAATCAGAAGAAATAGATGAACTGTTTGCCAACCAGCTAACAAATGTACGTAGGAAGCATACAACAGT
The DNA here is from genome assembly GCF_016545835.1 of Crotalus tigris. NCBI lineage: Eukaryota > Metazoa > Chordata > Lepidosauria > Squamata > Viperidae > Crotalus > Crotalus tigris. Next base: position 435,587 of record NW_024100636.1, read on the forward strand.
AGTAATAGGAGACTTCAACTATCCAGATATCAACTGGGAGACAAACTCTGCAGCAAGCGGGAGATCAAACCTAGCCAACAACTTTGTCATCCAAAAGGTAGAGGAAGGAACTAGATGTAAAGCCATACTGGACTTTATTCTAACTAATAGAGAAGACGTGATAGAGCAGTGGTTCTCAACCTGTGGATCGGGACCCCATTTGGGGTCAAACGACCATTTCACGGGGGTCGCCAAACAATGCAGTCTGCTATTTTTCCCCCCTTTTCCTTAGCTATGCTACTCTCTTTTATTCTATTGGCTTTTGAAAGCCAATAGAATAGACTCTCTTGAATAGAGTCTAATTCTATTGGCTTTCAAAAGCCAATAGGAATTGTCCAGGCTGTCTCTGCCCTGCTGAGCCCGCCAAAAGTCCCATTCTGCAAACGGTGCTGCACCACTTGAGTAGTCCTTGACTTACGACCGGTTGAGTAGTCCTTGACTTACGACCGGTTGGGGTCACGGCATTAAAAAGGTTGAGAACCACTGTGATAGAGGGAGTTGAAGTTGTTGGAACCTTGGATGAAAGTGACCACATCATACTGGAATTTAATATAACGCAAACACTAGCAACAGAAAACAATCCAATCAGTGTCTTGTTCTTCAAAAGTGCGGACTTTAACAAACTCAGAGAGAACCTAGGAAAGATCTCATGGATGAAAATCCTAAAGGGAAAAACAACCCAAGAAGCGTGGGAAATTCTGAAAAATGCAATCATAAAAGCCCAGATCATCACAATACCACTGAAAAAGAAAAAAAAGAAATTCAAGAAGAAACCAGCATGGCTGAACAAAGATCTCTGACAAACTGAAAGACAAAAAGGACAAATACAAAAAATGGAAAGAGGGCACATAACTAAGGCCGATTATTAACAGACAGCCAGAACATGCAAAGATGAAGTCAGGAAAGCAAAGGCTCAGAATGAACAAAGACTTGCAACAGAAATCATGGATAATAGAAAAAGTTTCTTCAACATATTAATAACAAGAAAAAAGTCAAGGAAACTGTAGGTCCACTAAAGAGAGAAGATGGCAAGGAAATTACTCTGCAACTGGGAGAAAGCAGAGCTGCTTAACTTATACTTTGCATCACACAAAAATAAACTATAGCCCAACATACCAAAAAAACCATTGCAAAAGACAAATTATAAACAAAAATTAAAATAAGCAAGAAAATGGTAAGAGAACACCTTTCTGGGCCTGGGAACAAAAAATCTGCTGAACTGGTGCGAACTGGCTGAATCCCACCATTGATTAGCACTGCTTTATAAAACCCTAGTAAGATCACACCTGGAATACTGCAGCCAATTTTGGTCACCATATCACAAAAAAAATGTTGAGAGTTTGGAAAAAATTCAGAGAAAAGCAACTAGGATGATCAAAGGCCTAGAGACTAAAACATACAAAGAACGGCTGCAGGACTTGGGTTTGGCTAGCCTAAAGAAAAGAAGAAATAGGGGAGACCTGATAGCAGTATTCCAGTATTTGAGGTGCTGCCACAAAGAAGAGGGGGTCATGTTATTCACCAAAGCACCAGAGGGCAGGACAAGAAACAATGGTTGGAAACTGATCAAAGAGAGAAGCAACCTGGAATTAAAGAGAAACTTCCTGACAGTGAGGACTATTAACCAGTAGAATAGCTTGCCCCAAAGAAATCGTGGGCACTCCATCACTGGACATTTTTAAGAAGAGGCTAGACACTCACTTGTCTAAGATGGTATAAGTTCTCCTGCTTGAGCAGGGGGCTGGTCTAGAAGACCTCTAAGGTCCCTTCCAGCTCTATTCTATTTTTTTAAAAAAAATCTATTCCATCCTATAGAGATGCCCCTACGCACAGTGCTGCACAGAACCAAAGGGAACCACCAGTCAGCTACTTGCTTCTGTTTTGAGAAGCCTTCTCTTACAAATATGGCTGCATCCTTTCATCTCTGGGGCCCCATCCTGAGATTCAAAGCATTAGGATTTGGTTTTTATGCTGATTTATTGGGTTATTTGAATGCTGATCCCTAGGCAAATTATAACAATCCATTTAAAAAAGACAATCTGAGAACAATCCATTTTAATATACAGTATACATGTGAATTTATAACTATATTTAAGTTCAGAGAAACAATAAAACAGTTAAAACTGAGCATAATATATCAACATAACATAACATAACATAACATAACATAATATAACATAAATTTCCCCAAGCTGTAAAAAATAGCTTACATAGCATACAGAATATTCCTGTCAGGATTTAAAGATCAGGTCCACATATCGTCCAATTAAACTGATTTATTGCTACTCATACCTATGCACAGGAGTATTCTCAACTAATGGTTAGCACCTGCTTGGACTTAGATAAGGGTCCACAAAGTTCAAGGAAGGCTGGGCTTAGTTTGCTTGTGACTGTGTAGAGATTCTTGGTTGATCCCTCTTTTAACTCTACCTCCAAATTCTGCCACTCCTCCTTCAACTCCACCTGTAATAATTATATGGAACTGGGATGAGTAGAAGATAGATCTAAATCTACTATTAGATTTCTGAGGGATTTGTAGGCCACTACAAATTCCAAATCCTAATTGTTTAATTAACACTGGAGAAAAATTATCCTGCTTGTCATCAAATTGTATTACTAGAATAATAAAAGAAAACTTGGCTTGAACAGAAGGAATGCCAGGCTTACAGGCTGAATTAATCTCTTGGTTTTTTTAACCATGATTTGTTGAATAAGCCAAATTGGCTTAGTTCACACATCACACTAAGCCATCAGCTCACTGGAACCGTTGAGATTACAAAAGTAATTAAGTTAAAACGAAATGCATTCTGGCATTACACATCTCACTAGATCCTACTCATGCAATCTCCTGCATGCTGGTCAAGTGAATGGATTGAAACACCAAGTAAAAAATCTAGCTCTTTTGAAGTGGAGGTACCTGCAAGATATGGACTGCAAAAAGCTGGATGACCACTAGAAGGCACCAAAGAGATACAGAAAACTCTTTCTCTTTGTTGTTATCCAGTGGTCATCTGCATTTTTGCAGCCCATCTCTGGTAATCAGATATTTCAGTAACATATTCTCTAATCAATTATTAGTACTTTGTACAACCTCAGATGCCAAATTCTCAGCCATATTTTGAATTCTTGTGTCTTCCAGAGGTGTTGGAGTTCATTTCCCATAATCTCCCAATTAGTACAGCCATGTTGGCAAGAAATTCTGAGAGTTGAAAAACAGTAATCCAGGAGACACTAGGCCAGGGGTCCCCAAACACACGCCTATGCCATGCTAGCATGAATGGGGGGAGTGTGTGCTTGCAGTAACGATAGAGTCCATGTGCCGCTGTGATGCTAGTGCAAGTGGGGGCGCGCGTTTGGTGACACTTGCTAGCGCCTGTATGATGTTCACCGTATTGCTAGCACCTCCTGCGCTACTGCAATGCCAGTGCAAATGGAGGGTGTGCGAGCACACATGCATGTGCACTGGTCAGCCACTCAGGCGGCCAGTGGCCAGCAGCTCATGGCCCAGTAGTGGACTGCAGCCCACAGGTTGGGAACCTCTGCACTAGGCTGAGGAAGTCTGGATAAATGGTTGCTATTAAAACTTCTGAAAACAGGAGAGGAACTACAATACTGCTTTTGTTAAGTTTCATTTGCACACGTCAATGTTGGGCCCTTCACTTATGTTCTAGAGCAGGGGTGTCAAACTGCCGGCCCGCAGGCTGGATGCGTCATGCGGAAGCCATGCCCACCCCATTACCAGCAATGGCAAAACACTCCCAATACGTTGTGCGACGTCACGTGATGTCGCAGGTTTGACATGTCTGTTCTAGAGGTACTGAAACGTGAAGTCAACGTATAAATGTTGAACCCTTGGTAAGAATTATGTATTTACCACCAATGCTATAGCAGCCAGAAATCCTTTTTATGCGGTGTGGAAGTTAAACAAATGAAAATTAAATAATATCTGCAAATGAATTCTCTACTGGGGAGGCAACCTTGCTTGAATAAGAGTCTTAATCTTCCTATTTTCCTTGGCCCCACGGTTCTCGTTCTTCTGGGCCCTGTTTAAATCTGAATTCTCATCACCACAGAGACTGAAGATCCCAGGTTATTCTTTAATTCATGACTTGGAGATTTGTAATTCATGACTTCATTATTTTGATATTTAAGCCACAAGGATTTCAGAGAAGTGGCTCTTATTGCAGGGCTGCTCATTAAGTGCCCCAAATTGCAAAACAATCAAAGGTCTGCTTGTCAATCACAAATGGTGACCCCCATCCTCGAATCCCATAGAGACCTAAGTTGTAATGGTATGCCTAGCATTAGCAGACAAGATAAATTGGTCTCCTGCTAGGATGCCTATCACATATTCCAAAGTGGGGCAAATATTTTTGCCCTATATGGCTCCCTATATTGATCCACTCCATCTTATTTCCACAGTGTGCCTGATTAATAAAGGTTCTCATCACTGGCATTTTTTCCCCACCTATATTTTTCTGGACTGCAGTAAAATGCATTGGAAAATGAAACTAGGTTTAGAGCAGTGTTTCTCAACCTTGACAATTTTAAGGCATGTGGACGTCAACTCCCAGAATTCCACAGCCAGCAATGCTGGCTGTGGAATTCTGGGAGTTGAAGTCCACATGCCTTAAAATTGTCAAGGTTGAGAAACACTGGTTTAGAGTTAGGATCTGACTTCCTCAGAGTCAGGACTGAGAACTGGCGTTAGGGATAGATTCATAGAGGTTCTCAAAAGAAAGATAATATCAGAAGTTTTCATTTGGATTTTTTTCTGGGCCACAGTAAAATAATGGGAAATCCCATTAATAATGAACATGAAAATGGGGTCAGGGTAAGGTTAAACATTGGGTTATGGTCAGGGTAACTGAGTTAATCCAGTAAATAAATATTCAGCTATTCATAGGTAATCAAGATAGTCAAGATTTCATTGGTAAGCACATGCAAACCCAGCTTTTTCTTTTAAGATCAGACATACCTATTTTGCTCAATATACATATTATTAGTGTTCATAACATTACTTAACAAATTGTCACAAATGAAAACAGTAGGGTCGGCCCTATTACTTAACCTGGAGTTCTGTGTGCCAGAAATATCAGTCATTTACCTGTGCTACAAAAATGACCGTATATTTTCTGCAGGCATAATGGTTTGAATTCCCTACAGGTCTTCAGAATATAATTACTAATAAACATGGATAGTGGTTCCTGTAAAAATACGATGCTTACTTGGCAGTTGGTTGTTTCTTGCAGGGTTGCAAGTGCAGATGCCAGCAAGTGCCTGCTGACACTTGAGCTGGCGGTGTAAAGTCAAAACAAGAATAGTGATGTCTGAAAAAGGGCCAGCCATTGGCTCATCTGTAGCACAATGTAATTAATATGGTGTTAATGGTGTTAGTGATGTCTGAAAAAGGGCCAGCCATTGGCTCATCTGTAGCACAATGTAATTAATATAAATCCTAATGCTGGGAAAGATTGAGGGCAATAGAAGAAAGGGAGGACAGAGAATGTGGTAGCTGGATGGAGTCACTGAAGCAGTAGGCGTGAGCTTAAATGGACTCCAGAAGATGGTAGAGGACAGAAAGGCCTGGAAGAACATTGTCCATGGGGTCATGACGGATCGGACACGACTTTGCAACTAACAACATGGTGTTTTATAATAAAACAGCCCCTCCACAATCTAATTGGGAAGAAGAGGATGGATCTGTATTGCAGACAGTTCAATGTGGACAGCAGGATCAGATCACATTGTAGCAGACAGCAGGATGTCTGTCCAAGCCATGATTGAACAGTTATCAGATGTTTCATCTGCCATGATTCCAAAGCCATGAAAGTGGGAGGTAATTGTTCTCTATGAGAACTTGGTAGTAGCCAGACAGTTGCTACTCAGATGGCTGCATATGATATCCTATTTGTGAAATAGGGTGTCAGGATCCCCAAGTTGTTCAACCTCTGGGCTGGGGGTTGATTCCTACTTTTCCCACAGTTAGTGTTGGAGGCCTTTAACTTCAATGCTTAGGGGTGAGTTTTGGGCAGACTCAGTGACACCACGGGCATCTCCCAACTCATAATGGGTGCAACACACATGGAAGAGTTAGATCTAGTTTCACTTGAGAGCAGTTACAATGGGATCTGATAGCGGGGAACATCACTTTCAGTCCTCTGTCATGGTCAGACCCCTGATCACCATGATGTTGGTTGTTACCATGGCCTCGTGCCATGGGGAGGGATTGTTAAAGACCTGCCTAAGGTGCCTCCTGGATCCAAGAAATTTTCAACAGGCACTTGAAGAGTTTTTCCAGCAATTTGGTTGCTGGGGTTTCTAAACAACTAATGGAATGGGGAGGTAACAAAAGCACTTAATAGGACCGTTCCTGGATGGCATTTCCTTGTCCATCAATCCAGAGTTCTCTTTGATTCAATGAGCAGCTCTGGGAGATAGAAACACAAAACAGATGTCTACAACACTGCAAGTAAAAGATAAGAAATTAATATTATTAAACATTATGGAAATAACAGCAAAGCATACTTCTTCACACTTAGGTTTGCAGATTGCCGTCCAGTCACTTGTTTTGGATATTCTCACTTCCTTAGGGAGCAACAGGTCAGGGAGATTGCCCGCTGGCTAGTGGGATCTTTCTGCCAAGCTCTTTATAAACAAAAGTACTAATAATTTATTGGAGGAGTTAGAGGCTGATTGAGCTGAAGCTATGACAGGGCTGATATCGTACAAAGACATCTGGGATTTATGTGAACCTATGATCTCTGAGCAATTGGCAGGGTTCTCTGTAAAATATGCCCTGCCCCTAGAAGCTTGATCCTTGCCTTCATTGATTTCGGTTGCCAGGAAAGAGTTGAGATGTTGAGTTTGGGTAATAGAAATAATTCTTTGAGGGAGAGGGTGATGTGCCCTTTTCTCAAGAAGATTTCCCTTAACCCAGCCTATATGGTCAATTACAAGCTTGTTTCCAATCTTCCCATTTTAGTGTAGCTTGTTGAGAAGAAGGTGGGGCAGCAGCCGTACAAGTCCTGGATGAAGCAAGTTTTCTGGATGTCATTCCAGGTTGTGTTGAGGCTGAGCATGGTGTGGAAACTATACCCATTGGTCTTGTAGATCAGTGGGACTCAACTGGAAAGTACATGCCTTCCTGGAGAGCCTAGGATATTTTAGGGGGAGGTCACAGGTGAAAATCATGGTCTGGAGTTCTATGTGACAGCAGCGGTGGCAGCTGGGGGCTTCCCATTTTTACAACTCCCACCCTCCTGCTGCTGCTGCATTGAGTTCCAGGCCATGATTTTCACCTGTGGCCCCCATAAAGTATCCTAGGCCAGTGGTGGCGAACCTATGGCACGGGTGCCAGAGGCGCACTCAGACCCCTCTCTGTAGGCACACGTGCTGTTGCCCCAGCCTTGCCTCCCCGTGACCCCCTCCTCTCCAGCAGCCCCCATGAAGGAGAATTGCCCCTGAGTGTGGCCCACGCAGAGCAGCGCAGCCAAGGACATGGCAGCCAGACAGCGCAGACAAGACTCTGCCCTCACACCCCATTGTGCACAGTTGATGCTGCAGGGCACGGGCAGAGGGCATGACCGCCATAGCGCTGCTGGGCTGCCTCGACGATCTGCGGCAGGCCCTGGAGGCAGTGAGTGGCCCTGCGGACAGGCGGGGTGGGGAATGGGGGGCGGGGCAGGGGTGGGGCGGGGTGGAGGGGGGTGGGGCCAGTTTTTGGGCACTCGCTCTCTAAAAGGTTCACCATCACTGTCGTAGGCTCTGCCGATCTGTTCTCTGCCACCCGCTTGCTTGCTTGCCCACCGAACTCTCCCTCCAGCTACCCACGGCGAATAGTTCCTGTGGCAAATTGACCATATGTTGAGTCGTCTTGCAATGACTTGGCAGTGGCGAGTCAGTAGAGGAGGTGACGAGCTGGGAGTGATGAACTGGCCACACCGAGTTGCCCTAGACCCGAAAATCACATCCACTGAAATTTGGAGGCAGCCCAGGAACAAGGCCATCGAGCAGCAGTTCCCCTATTCTGGAAGAGCCTGCCCTGAGGTGACAATGACTCCTTCCTTGCTAACATTTTGGAAGACGGTGGAAGCTGTTCTCTTCTTGTGGAACCTTAATTGAAGAGTGTGACTAAATTGCAGGCATCTGTCTGGAGGGAAGGTGCAGCGTGCAAAGTGGCGTGATATATGAGCTGAGATGTTTTATGGTATTACCAATATAATATAATCCACCTAGAATTTGTGGAGTAGGAGAGTCATATAAATGTATGCAATAAACAAACAAACTTGGAGGCCGTTATTCATCTTTATATTGAAGCAGCATCAGTGCTGCAAAAAACATCATTGGTTGATTAAGCTCATCCTCTAGTCATCAAGTGTGGTCACTGAAGCATCATTTGATGGCTCCCCCATTGCCAGCTCAATTTGAAAAGCTTTCAGTTTCTGCAAAACACCTGAAATGTGTTGGGAAAATTCTAGTCTAAATGAGCATAATACAAAGAAGGGCGAGTCAGGGACCAATGTGCATTTGAGAGTTGCTGAAAAAGAGGAATCAGGTATCATGCTGGAATGGTGAGTCCCCAAGAATAACTTAGGAGTCTGTGATTTCCCTGTTTGTTGTGGAGGTAAGAAAAAAAACACCTTGAATAGATGATGGTTCAGTCCCACCTAAAGACAAATAACTTGTTGCCCATCTTGATCGGAGATCCTACACACCACCTTCTACTGCTGTGCAATTTCAGGCACACCTATCAGTGTCTTCAGCCCTTTCCAGTCTAGTATTTGTCTCACAATATATGACACTAAGGATGTGCAAGTGCTTTGAGCTAATGAGTCTCCCCACAGAAATCAATAAAGGAAATTGTGTCTTATTGATCATATTAGATTTTACCATGGCCTTTGGTTCTATTGGCTGTGCAATGTTGCCATGATAACCGCAAGGACAAGTATGTGTTATATTTGCTAATTCCTGACAAGGAAATCCCAGAGTGTGGTGATAAATTATTCCTGTTGAATTCCCAACTTTTTTTTTTTTTACCTTGCATTGAATGGCAGGGTGCATGACCTTTTGACCATGTGTGGATTTTGAGTGATGTGGCAGGAATCATGTTCTAAAATTGGATGAGGCTGGAATAGAAGTTTGATTTGATATCAATTAAATTAGCTATAGAACAGTTAACATTGTTTGGGACACCTACTTATTAATTTTCTTCTTCTTTCACATTAAAATTGATAATCAATTTGGATTGGTACTTTTGCCATATTGGTGTTTTTAGTTTGGCAACAATCTCTCTCGGATGGCAGCCTCCTCTACTTGCAAAATGAACAAAAGCAATATTCTTCCCCCCCCCCCTGAGTTACAGTGACTTTGAACTACTAATATTAATTTCATATTTTCCTTTATCCTGGAAAGAAGGGAGGGAGAAGTATTTGGTTAAAATCTGTGTTGTGTGGAATAAGAATCTTGACCACAAGTTGATTTTTTTTAAAGGAAGCAACAATGTAAGCATTTGGTGAATTCATATTCCACAGAGCTGGCTTGAGTAGGCAGCAGGCCATGAATAAATTCATAAATACTCTCCTCAGTCTCACCATCCTCCCCGCTATTCCTCTGAACCTCCCCGTGATAGGCCCATATTCTGACCAACAATTCCCAAATCTATGCCACACGGATGGAGGTGAAGGTGGGGGACTCCTGTTTTTGAGGCTAAGGTGGAAGGCTGGGGGTTGGGGAATTGAGATGAGGGGAGCACACAAGAAGGCAATGACTGAGTGAGGCAACCTTTTGCACTGATCTTTCTGATCCATCCATCACGGGCACCCCAGAGGCAGCTGACTGGCAATTAGACATTCACTGCCGGAAACAGCCCCGCACCCCTGAGAAAGGCTGAAAAGGCAAAGGCCTTGAATCAAATGTGTATTTATGGGACGAGCTCCCCCCTCCCTTACTAGCCCGGGTTCCTCTTGACATGTCAACGGCCTTGCATAGAATGAAGCCATCTTCCCTTCCTACCTTGCCCACCCCCACCCCCCTTCATGATTTGGGGCTTACGGTTGTTAAAAACTGCTATCCATTATGACACCTGAATACTTAGAGTCTCTTGTTCTTCAGCAACCTAGCTGGCTTTGGCTCTAAACGAAAAAAAAAAAAAAAATTTCAGGACTTGAAGGAAAGAATTGAGGAAAAGGAGGAGGAGGAGGAGGAGGAGAACTGAGCTTTCCCAAGAATCTGAGGAATAAAGACCTCCCCCCACTTCTAAAAAGTTCAGCACTGCGGGTTACTTGTTCCTCAGATAAGTGCATTGATAGTTCTCTCTGTTGGAAATCAGTAATTTATTAGAAAATTATACCCAATTTTCAGGAGTGTAAAAGAGTATGGAGGTCATCTTTGTAGTGACTAGCTTTCCAAGGGGGACTTTCAGTCTTTAAGCAAGTAGTCAAGTTATTGGTACGATTGTATTTGTTGCCACTGGGGTGGTGGTGGTGGAGGTAGGATTGTATAAGTTTTATATTTTGGATTTTTTCCGTTGTTGTAAGTCACCCAGAGTCACCCTGTGGTCAATTGGGAAGCCATATAAATTTGCTAAACAAACAAATAGGAAAACATTGATATAATTGGTGATGACACCATATACCACCATCAGCAGCAGTGTTATTAAAGGTAGTCCTTGACTTACAACCATTTGTTGATCAACCATTCAAAGTTACAATGGCATTGAAAAATGTGACTTAGCACTTGTTCCCACACTCCCAAACTGTGCTGCAGTGTCCGCACAGTTACATGGTCAAAATGGAGCACTTGGCAACCGGCATGTATTTGTAATGGTTCCAGTGTCCCAGGGTCATGTGCGACCTTTCCAGCTCCTGCTTCCCAAAAACAAAGTCAATGGGGGAACCCAGATTTGCTTAATAACTGCATGATTCACTTAACAACTGCAGTGGTTTGCTCAACAACCGTGGGAAAAAATGGTTGTAAAACTGGGCATGCCACACTTAACAACTGAGCAACAGCCTTGCTTAACAATGGAAATTCTTTTCCCAATTGTGGTGGTAAGTCAAGGACGATCTGTATTGGATATTTATAAGTGTCTAATACATTCTTGGCATGCGATATGCGAAAATAGAAAGTACAGGTAGTCCTCAAACTTACGACCACAATTGAGCCCAAAACTTCTTATTGTTAAATGAGACATTTGTTAAGTGAGTTTTGCTCCATTTTACGACCTTTCTTGCCACAGTTGTTAAGCGAATCATTGCGGTTGATAAGTTAGTAACATGGCTGTTAAGTGAATCCGGCTTCCCCATTGATTTGGATTGCCAGAAGATCGCAAAGGGGGAATCACATAACCTTGGGCAGTGGTGGGATTCAGCCAGTTCGCACCAATTCGGCAGAACCAGTAGCTAATTTTTTGTTGCCCAGGCCCAGAATGGACTTCCCGAAGCGACATCCACACGGAGAACCGGTTGTTCACATATTTGAATCCCACCACTGACCTTGGGACGCAGGAAGGGACGTAAGTATGAACCAGTTGCCAAGCATCCGAATTTTGATCACATGATTGTGGGGATGCTTCAGAGATTGTAACTGTAAAAAACGGTCATAAGTCACTTTTTTTCAGTGCCGTTGTAATGGTCACTAAATGAACTGTTGTGAGTCAAGGACTACCTGGATATTCTACTGCATCCAAAGGAAAAAACCTGTTCAAGCTGTTGCACCTTTACTCACTGCGCTCCTCTTGAAGTTCTTAAAGTTTCACCAACCCAGTGCCTACGTGTGGGCTAAGACTCATCTTTCTGTGGGTTAGATGGGAATTCGGTGGGTGGGAGACCTAGAACACCTGGAGGTGAAGACTACAGGAACACTATTCATTTATTTCTGAGTCACAATCATTTTCAGAGTTCTTTTGTTTTTGTTTTTAAATAACACTCAGCATAAAAATTCCAAAATTAATTGTCTGACACAGATAAATATGTAGAGTAAAATACTAGACTTGTGGGAGCTGGAACTGAGTTCACATCTTTATGTGGCCAAGAATGGCTGTGAGTCTTAGCTGTCTCTTATTCTTACTGCTTCATCTATAAAATGGGAATATTAATTCATTATCCCAGGTTGTCATAAAGATGTCTGGGAAGAGCACTGTAAAACATTAGCATCTTGAAAGTGCCATAGAAATGATTAATAGCGATAATGTGTATGCAAATGTGGCAATTTGCATAATGTACTCCCAAAATGGCAAATTAGCATAATTTTATTTGCTCGATGGGGAATGTTTAATGCTTTCACTAAAAACACAGAGTCATCATTTTAACTAAGGTCATCAAAGGCATGGGAATTACCTCTCTTTCTCCAGCCTTTTCTCAATTTTTTTTTTTTAAAAATCAGTGTTTTTTTTATAGATAGATAGATAGATAGATAGATAGATAGATAGATAGATAGATAGATAGATAGATAGATAGATAGATAGGGTTTGCTACATTTTCCGCTCACAACAGCCCTGTCAGGTCGACTGGACCAAGAACAGAGATTGACTTGAAATGGCATAGAATGTCTCATTACTAAACCAGAATTTAGCCTCAGTTTTTGATCCAATCTCATGCTTCCTAGATGAGAGAAACAAAATTGACTCTACAACAGTAGCTAAACTAACATGCCTAGTATTGAAGGAAAAGTCTTCAGTTCAAACCGGGTTCAGTTCAAACCGGGAATAAACAACATGGCGACTGCTTTAGAAAGAAGGTTGCAGTTTATTGAAGAGGAGAGCCAGACAGGAAGATGGCTCTGGAAGTAAAGACCATGAACACATGTAGGGAGTGGAATTTTATACCCCCTGGAGCCTTTTGTTTGGAGTTGTTCCTGTGGCATGAACTTTGACCTGAGTCTGAGTGTGCCTTTCTGGTATTCTGATGGTGGTGGGTTAATCCTATTATGTCCCAAAGGTCATATCCTGCTTCCCTGTGGCTGTGGCTGATGACTCTTAGATTTTTGGTGCGAGGGGTTGTTGATTCTAGGGATCTTTCTTCCTAATCCCAGTTTACTGATTCCAGTCTTTCTGACAAGATTATCACATCTGCAATTCTGTTTGGGACAGAGAGATTTGGGGGCAGGGTTGGTTTCTGCTTTTAAAGTCCTTTAGGGAAATATACTCTGCCTTTTAAATATTCCCAAAAATATTTCTTTCTCGGGAGGGGGGGCGCTGACTTCCCACACTAGATAGCTATTTTTTCCAAACAATTATGTTGTTGTTGTTAATTGCGAAGTCGTGTCCGACCCATCGCGACCCCATGGACAACGTTCCTCCAGGTCTTCCTGTCCTCTACCATCTTCTGGAATCCCTTTAAGTTCACGCCTACTGCTTCAGTGACTCCATCCAGCCACTTCATTCTCTTGTCCCCTTCTTCTATTGCCCTCAATCTTTCCCAGCATTAGGCTCTTCTCCAGTGAGTCCTTCCTTCTCATTAGGTGGCCAAAGTACTTGAGTTTCAACTTCAGGATCTGGCCTTCTAAAGAGCAGTCGGGGTTGATCTCTTCTAGGACTGACCGGTTTGAATGCCTTGCGGTTATAAACAATTATATTTATTTACAATTATTTCTCAACAGTGAAAAAAGCTTAACTGTATACTTGTTGCACATAAAACTGATGTCTCCTTTCAGAATATGTTTTTTTTTTTCAGCTAGAAATCACACTCCTTATATTGTGTGGTCAGAATTTTTTTATTTGAGGAAGAACAGGGAATGGCCTTGAAGGACAAAAGGAAGAGTTGCTACCAAGGCAATGGTCAGATAAGAGACATTTGAGCTTGGGCCAAGAAAATAAAATGAGAAAGCATCTCAGACAAGCCCCTCTCAAGTTCACACAAAGAGAAAGAGAGAGGTAAACACTCAGACTTGCAATACTTTGTCACTATAACTGTACAAAAGTAGTCTTGACCTATATGGCATTAGTTTCTTTATCTGATCTATCTTGTTGGGCTACTCCAAGCTCTCCTATGTCCACAAACCATGATTATGTTTCTTACTCTTTTACTACGCAAAGATATTTATTATTCCCTTTGTTCACACAGCTTTCTCCAGCCTAATATCCCCAAGATGTGTTAGAAAAGTTCCCATGAATCTTAGCCAGATTTGTGGAAGCTAAAATCCTGAAAAGTACTAGCTTGGGAAAGTTAGTTCTGGTATCTTTCTCTTCTTACACTTAGTTTATTCATCTCCAGCTTATCCATCTCTAACTGTATTGTACACTCCACAGTTCAGGAACCTGTCACGTTATTTCACAAAAGCAGCATAGGGATCAAGAAAACCAAGTAATCACGTATAATAACCAATATGGAGGATGCCTTGAGTAGCAAATGCAACAAAATTAGAAAAAAATGGGGGGGGGCAACTGAAAAACAACAGCTCTCTACATTGTAAAAGTGTGTCTTTAGGTTAAATCCAAGGTTTAGGGAAGGGAAGGGAAGGATAAACATTCTCTATTAGAATGTGCATACATATCTATATGCAGCCCATCCTGCTTACATATAATTTATAGTTTACTGGAGAACAAATTGGCTAGTTGGAACTTTCAAACTTGAGCATTCCAACTGGGAGGTGAGAACACATTGCAGCATTTTATTGCATTTTTTACTCCAAAATAATAAATACCCCTCCCTTCCTCACCCAACTAGCACATTTGTTTCAGTTAATAGTGCTATCTGGAAGGTGATAATCTATCTCTCCCAAATTCATATAACATGTCGCAAGATTTTTGTTTATTTTAAACAAGCTCAAGTAAGAACTTTGTTATCTACCTTATGCCCCAAATGGGAATGTTTTTATTATATATATATATATATTGCCAAATTTAGAAACTACCCATCTCACAGAGAGACTCTGGATGATGTAAAATTAAATGTTCATAACCTAAAAAACTAAATATAGAAATTTAAAATAGAGGCAAGGATAGTAAAATTTAACATTGAAAGTTAACTAAAAGATGGGAGGAGAACCTTCAGCACTAATCCAGCCCCACAGTTGCTCCACTGTAAACTCCAAATGATGTCCATCCAGCCTATCATTTTAACAGGGACAACAGAAGTATAAAGTATAAAATTCAGATGATCTCCTTTCCTTATAGGAGTGTTTTGCTGCTGCACTGCCTTTATACACAAATCATCCCAAAGTTTCTTTACCAAAAGGCAGCTGGACTTTTTTCGCTTTTTCCTTGAAAGCATTTCCCTTCTTGTCTGAAAAGCTTCCTCAGTTCTGACCGACTGGTGGGGAATGGAAAGATTTATATTCTTTGCAGTCAGCTCTCTGAGAGTTGTTGAGGTCACTTGGGGATTTATCTATATACTCAGAGTCACCTGAATCAGAGTGCAAATGGGTCTGGAACCTTCTTGGTACTGCTGAAAGGTCTATGTTGTGGACAGGAGATAGGTGGTGTTATATTTTCCCCCCTCTGTTGAGAGAGGGCTGTTCAGTTTTAATATAACTGAACTGAAGAAGCTTCTTGGACAACCACAAAAAAGATGTTGAGACTCTAAAAAGAGTACAGAGAAGAGCAACAAAGATGATTAGGGGACTGGAGTCTAAACCCTATAAGGAAAGGCTGCTGGAATTGGGTATGTCTAGTCTAATGAAGAGAATGACGAGGGGAGACATGTTAGCAGTGTTCCAATATCTCAGGGGCTGCCACAAAGAAGAGGGAGTCAAGCTATTCTCCAAAGCGCCTGAAGGCAGGACAAGAAGCAACAGATGGAAACTAATCAAGGAGAGAAGCAACCTAGAACTAAGGAGAAACTTCCTGACCATTAGAACAATTAATCAGGGAACAACCTGCCTCCAGAAGCTGTGGGTGCTCCAACACTGGAAGTTTTTAATAAAGACTGGACAGCCTTTTGTCCGAAATGGTATAGGGTTTCCTGCCTGAGCAGGGGGTTGGACTAGTTGACCTCCAATGTCTTTTCCAACTTTCTTATCATCATCATCATCATCCAAGGTTCTTTGGGACAACCATGATCTGGATGCTTGCCATAGACATTTACAGGCAAATAGCAAGGCACCTCCCATCATAAATTTGGACACAAGATATGATTCTTCTCCTCTTGGATTTGGAAAAGTGAATGTTTTCAACTGTTAGAATAACCTTTCCCTGTCTCTAATCGGGGACTGCAATTCCCAGAATTTCAAAACCTGGGAATTTTGGTTGTTCCACGGTAGCTGGAGAGCACCAAGATAAGAAAGGATGGAGAAAAAGAATCAAGTGAAGGCAGTGAGGGAGATTTCCAAGTATCTTGGGTCCTGCACATGTATTTTTCTATTATGGATTTAGAAGGATTAAGTCTACTGGATCAAATATTTGTTAAGAAATAGGAAGAAGAAAGTGTTTTCTTTTGAGATAACACAACAAATTGGAATGAGATTAATGGCTAGTGTTGGAATTTGGCAGTGTTTCCTGGAAATAATCTGTTGTGGTTCACAGACCATAATTATGAAATTTGGAGAAGGCATAGCGGAAGAAATGTAAGTAACATAAGTAGCCTAACTCTTTTAAATGTGTCGTTATCAAGCCAGATTCAATACTAACAGACAAATCAAATCAATACAGGAACATCCCCATATTAATCGAGGCTTGATATGCTTCAGAAAGCTATTAAGATACAACAGAGATCAGCCCAGAATCTAGGATTGTACAATCCATATAAAAATGGATGTAGAATTATTCTGAAAGGAATTATCAGATGCATTATATGATAAACCTTGTTGTCAAAATATTTTTTTTAATTAAACATATTGTCTGTATTTACCACTCTATATTTATTTATTTATTGAAGACATTTTCATTCTGTTTAAAATACTCCCAGAATGATTTGTTTACAATAGAGACAACAAGACTGTCTTTCTTGTCTAGGTCTACCTAGGCAGAGGCCCCAAAGGAAAGCAGGATGGAGAGGGAAAAGGAAGGAAAAAAAGAGCCTGGGTATCTATTCTTAAGCTGTAATATTTTTTTATTATCATCTGGAATGCATTAGGGAGAGGAAGAGACAACTGAAGTTGTTCTAGCAGTACAGGTAGTCCTCGACTTACGACCACAATTGAGCTCAACATTTCTATTGCTAAGTGAGTTTTGTTAAGTGAGTTTTGTCCCATTTTACAACTGTCTTGTCACAGTTGTTAAGTGAAACACTGCAATTGTTAAATTAGTAACATTGGTTGTTAAGTGAATCTGCCTTCCCCATTGACTTTGCTTGTCAGAAGATCGCAAAAGGGGATCACGTGACCCTGGGACACTGTGACCGTCATAAATATGAGTCTGTTGCCAAGCATCTGAATTTTGATCACATGACCGTGAGGACGCAATGGTCGTTAAGTGTGAAAAATGGTCTTAAGTCACTTTTTTCAGTGCCGTTGTAACTTCAAAGAGTCGCTAAATGAACTGTTGTAAGTCGAGGATTACCTGTATTACAAATTTTGATTGGAAGCAACGTACAAAAAACAAAACTGGCATGCGTCTTCAGAATATAACATGGGTGTATTTCATGTCAGAACCAGAGATTGGCCCTAATTTCAAGACGTTTATGACAGGCAAAATCCTCTCAGATATAGAGCTTTCCTAGTAACAATACTGGTTTTAAACTTCTGTTTGCTTGCAGGACAGGGTAGTACGATTAATGAGGAGCACATTCTACGATGCACCGCATAATAGATTACATCTAAATTGTAATGTGGTTTTTAAAAATGTAATGCTAAACTGTTGAAGTGGAAATCCAGGTGGTTCCTGAATAAATGCATGAAATCTCTCAGTTTACCAAGGGATAGACCCATCTCCCTTATTTATTTATTTATTTATTTATTTATTTATTTATTTATTTATGAGACTTATATACCGCTTTAAGTGCAAGCACTCTCTAAGTGGTGTACACCAGTAAGCAATGTATATATATATTTACATTGCCCCCAACAATCTGGGTCCTCATTTTACCTACCTTGGAAGGATGGAAGGCTGAGTCAACCTTGAGCCGGTGAGATTTGAACCTGCTGACCTGCTGAACACAGTCAGCTAAAGTGGCCTGCAGTACGGCACTCTAACTGCTGCGCCACCTCAGCTCTGGACATATGCTTAAGGTAAAGCGTGAACTTCCCGCTCCCTATCTAGTTTCTTGGACTTTTATGATAGTCTGATGTTGCACTGTGACACTGTCTAAATGAAGGGTCAGGCAAATTTCTGGACTATTGTGGCCTCCAGTGTTCTGGTGCCTGAGGCTCCATTTCTGCAGTCACTGACTCGCTTTTCTTTCCCTCAGTATAATAGTGGCAAAAGGTAGGGATAGGTTTCTTTGCAAGTGGGAAGAGGGAGCTCATCCTGGGAGTATAAATGTGATGGAACCTTCTAATCTTGCTCTTTAAATCAATCTAGCAGGGAATTCCACACTGTCATCTTGAATGCTTCCAGGAGAAAAAAAATAGCTAAAGAAAAAAAAAACCTGAGTACACATAGCAAACTAATTAATAATGTGCTTTTTTTGGTTGTGGCTTAGTATTACATGTGAATTCAGGTGTGGCTTGTTCAATAAACTGTAGTTAAAACATGGTTAAAACGAACAATGGCTTAGTATAATATGTGGCTCCAGCTTTCATAATACTATATATTTATGTTTTTGTTCTTGGTTGTTGAAGGAGGCTGGGTTCTGGTGGAAAATAACAATAAGAGGTTTTGTTTACTTGTTTTCAGTCAGAGAACAGAAATCTAACAGATCAGCCTTTCCCACTCCGTTGTCCTCCAGAGGTTTTGGACAATGACTTTTAAATTCCCTGTACTAATGGCAGGACAAGATTGCGAAGGGAACATCAGGCAACTGATCTATCTACTGCAAAGATGGGGAACTTCTGCCTATTTATATTCCAATGATTGGAGATAAGAATTGTAATCCATGTACGTTAGAAGGATTACACCTTGCTAAACCCTGATTCTTGTCTTACTAGCCAAGTTAATCCTGCTATGAATGGGAGTAATTCTCTAGTGTCTTGGGAATTTTCATTTTATGAAATCATTTTAACTGGAAAAGCTGGAGTTCAAACATAGGAGCTGCTGTTGAGAAAAATATTTTTCGTCTTGAGTTCTAGCCCTTTCCAAACTGGCACTTTATAGATTTCCTTTTGAACACTTAGGGTCTCTTTTTTCAGAATAAGCAGGTGGTACTGTATATAGTTGTCGCCTTTAACATCTTAGCCAACTATCCCTTTTCCTAAACTCATGGGGCAAAGGGGGAACATCCCTTAGCTCAGCCAGTTGTTTGGTTAGATTCACTGCTGGACAGTTCCCTTGTGCACAGTGGCTGCTGGAAGAAAGAAGCCTCAGCATTGGATTATAGGGCGGTCTTTCACAATTGTCTGTCCAAAGGAATCATTTCCAAACACCTCAGGTTACCAAATGCTGGCAGATAAACACAGGGAAAATTTCTGAGCTCCTCTAAGTATCAGAGTGGCTAACCTCCGGGGACAGAAAGCAGCTTCAGAACTGGCAAAATGATTGGGCTTCCGTTTCTTGAAAAAATGAGAGAACCCCCCCCCCCAAAAAAAGGACAGCTCTAGAGAGTTGTGCTGGTGTCGCTCTGAAGCTGCCTGTAGTTGGATGGAGGAATGCCCAGGAGATGAGTACAGTTCAGGATCTACTGTAGGAGGCTTGAAGGGATTAAAAGCACTGGGAGGAGGGGGGGAGGTCACAATGCTGCATCTTTGCATTGCATGAACTAAATCTTTCAGCCAAATCCCCAAATGTGGATTCAAATGGGAAATGGAGCATTCCAAGTTCCAACAAGTCCTGAGGGTGACAACTGCTATAAACTTGGAGGCCTCCCTTCCTCTAGGGATGAGCGTAGCCTGCTCTGTTAATTAGATCCGTTGTGGTGATCCCCTCAAACAGTGTTTTGAAGTCTGCCATTAAAACAGCAGAAAAAGCTAAGTGGATTACTGTACCGTTATGACATTATGATATTAGTAGACTTAGGGAAAAGAAGAATGGCACATAATTTTCATGGCCTTGGGCTTCCTTCTGACTGTGAGAGTGGAAAATGTAATTTGCAGCAAAACGTCTTGATTAACCTTGAAATAAGGTCTTGGAATTTTCCCATGGGGAACTCTTTTTATTTCTCCTCCTTACTTATAATACCTTTCTGTGTGATGATTAAACAGGTTGCATGAACTCCACTGTAACAGGTTATTTTGAATAGCAACTATCATTTTGTTTGGAAGCCAAAATATTGTGAAGCTGGCCATACAGCATCTGCAGACGTGGTGCCCAACAAGCCTCGCTTACTTTTTGTTTATTTTTCCTGTAATAAAAGAAAAGAAGGGAAGTCACCATGCTACAAATCAAAGCACTAGCTTCCAGAATCATCTTGATTTACAAGAATGCCTCAGTTTCTAAGATTGGTCTCACGGGTATCCGTAGAAAATAATTAACTGCAGGGTGTGGCTGCAGTTTATTCACATTTTGCATAGAAAAAAAAAACAAACATAAACTGGGGAGACAAAGAACATCTTAGCAGAGAAATGAGTGAGGAAGGAAAGAGTCACCCTTCATAAAATGGCCTTCTTGGAAAGGCGTGGTTTTCCTTTTAAGATGAAAGTGCCAGCTTTTCAAAATTCCTAACATGCTTTATTAGTCCAAACGGTTGCTACCCCTGAACAGAGTAAAATGTGGGGACTCTACCGCCCCAACACTGCTACTATTGCCCTGTGTGCATTTCACACTAAAAACAAACTAACGTAAGGATTTGGATTACTGATATCCTAGCTCTGTGAATTCCCTAAATGCTAATGTATGTCACTTTCCCCTGATCTGGCTCCCTCCTGCCAATTTTGGGTTGCAACTTCCAAAGTAATTACTATTCCCAGAGTGAAGCTGGGATCAACACGCATTCAAAGGGAACCACTGACTGTTCTACGGCTAAATACACTGCATGGGTTCTATTCCCCTCCCTTAAGCTGAGAACTGATAGGATTTTCTCTCTTGTTTTTTCTTTTCACTTTCACTCAGCCTCTTGTAGAAATAAAGAGAAATGCAGAATTCTTCCAGCTCTTCCAGAGCGTGGAAAGGCTAGTTATTTTCCCTTCTCCTGTCTTCTTTGTTGCTGAAAGCCAGTCAGGGATGAGAGATCAAGTCCTTGCTTTGCATCTCTCTCCCCTGCGCTAGGAGAAGAGAGTGAGAATATAGATTGGCCAAAGGAACCTCCAGCCTGCTTTGCAATTGCTAGATTCTGATTTCTGATTGCGTCCTCACCCCTCAAGAGATGGATGGTTTTAAAAAAAAATTGAGGCCAGGAATCTCATCTATCAAAATGTAGGAAAACTACCGCTTGCCTTTTGTCAAAATATTTCAGTTCTGCCTTGAGGTTTGCATAGTGTCAGTCATGCTTATCTGATGGGATCTAGTGATTAATGTGGAATTTAGAGCTTTTAATTCCTGTTGTTGGCGGGGGGGGGGGGAGTTTACTAATGGGTGGGTGTCTTATTTGTCTCTCATTAACCAGCAAACTATATTACATATTGCTGCATCTATCAATAAAATTGATTATTTGAAAATGAAAACTAACTAAAGTTCCCTGCTTCTTACTGCCAAGGTTATAGATTAACCTATTTAATTTATGATGCCTCTCACACACTATACACCCACAGAACAGAGAACTAAAGCAATCAGTAAGATAATAGGAATATTTTTCAGTTATGAAATATAAAGATACTATCTTGGGAGCTATTGTTTATTTTCTTTTTTTAAAAAAATCCTGCAGATGAAGAATTCTGTATGAAATGAAAGATTACTTTAGACATTTTGACCTTTAGCAGTTATAATAAAGGCACAGTGTCTTTTGCAGACAAATCCTTCTTGGTGAAGTGATATTGTCTTAGACATCATGGCTTGGATCAAGAATTGCAAATGGATTGTTGATGACATTTACACTGAAGTCCTCTAACAAGGATAGTGGGAGCAACTCCTATTATAAAAAAGTACACATTTTACACATGTTAATTATTAATGAGAAAATAAATAAATGTTTTATGTGGCAGTATTAATGTGCACAAACCTTTACAAAGTTTATATAAGCCAAAAAAAAAAAAAAAAAAACCCAGGTCCTTGACTTCCAAAGTAGACACTATTGAAATTTAATGATTGGAAAAACCACAAAAGCTGGAAGGGAGGCACAGAATGAACATGAGAAATGGGGGAAACGTATGTGTGAATCTAAAACTAGAAAAGATGAACTTAGAAAATAATGAATTTTTCAGAAGGAATTAAAAGTAAGGGGGAGAGGAAAACTCTCACTTTAGCATTCATCAGAAAGGACTATCCTGAGCAAGGATGGGCAACTATGACCCCTTTAGGGCCTATGGACTTCAACTCCCAGAATTCCTGAGACAGCATGGCTGATTTAGGAATTCTGGGAGTTGAAGTCCACCGGTCATAAAGGGGTCATAGTTTCCCATCCCTGACCCAGAGGGAAAACAAAGAATGGAGTGTCAGCTTTTTTCATGTGGATCTTCTAGGGATATATTGGAACTACAGCTCCCAAATTCTTTGCAATCCATGAAATAAGTAGACCTTTAGAAGCACTTGCTCTGTTGTATCTTAAATCACAGGAGCATTTTAGACTATGATTGCATGTCCAATCTCCCCCCTCTCTTCTTCCCCAACTATAGTAAGTCCTTCTTGCATATTTCACAGTAACCTGTTGCCCCTAGGCTTGGGGGCAAGATTCCATTCAAAGTGATGTATTTAACTTTTAAAGCTTTAGTGTCATTTACTCATTGCTCAGTTGAAGAATTACAGAACAATCCTTGAAAAATGGGCCAGCATGACGTGTGCTGAGCTCTATTCTACTTCTATTGTCTGTTCTGAGTCATTGCTGAATTATGCTGTCCTAATTATGCATGTGCAGCACATCATAACAAAAGTGATTACTTTATTTCTCTAGCTCTGCAGCACTTCACTTGCCCTCAGTCAATAATGGCACTGCAGTAAGAAAGTGCTGAGTCTGGCTGCAGGATACCCCCCTCCCCCCCCCGTTTCTAGGATTCTTCTTGGGCCCCTCCTCTTATACCCATTCCACAGTAATCAAAGTTGGATAAGTTAAAAAAAGACTGAAAGGAGCTACGTCAAAAGTAGAATTTTTATTTGGGATTTCCCTTTCCTTTTTGTCACACCCAAACAACTTTTCCTTTCCTTTCCTTTCCTTTCCTTTCCTTTCCTTTCCTTTCCTTTCCTTTCCTTTCCTTTCCTTTCCTTTCCCACCTCTTAATAGAGACAACAGATACTGACTTTCATGTTTTTCAATACTTGTTTATTTATTTATACAATATATCTACCATGGATTCTCACAGACATTAAGTCTAAGCTATTTGAAAGACACGTGTCAAGATACTGATGCTTAATCCCATCAATCTATTCTTGCCCTTCATCACACCCAATTTTATGATCTTTTTACTGCAGTTGTTAAGCAAATCATGTGGTCATTAAGTGAATCTGTCTTTCCTCCATTTACTTTGCTTGTTAGAAGTCCTCTGGGAAGATCATAAAATGGTGATCATGTGATCCTCGGACATAGCAACTGTCGTAAACACATACCAGTTGCCAAATGTCCAAATTTGGATCACATGACTAAGGGACACTGCAACGGTCCAGTTATAAGTCACTTTTTTCAGTTCTAGCGGTCATTAATCAAATGGTTATAAGTCAAGGACTACCTGGACTTGAAAAAGGCTTTCCCTTTGTATTCGTCTTGTTGAATTCTAAAATTATTATCTAAAATCCTCCCTCAGATGTCGCACGAAATGAGGAAGGTGGGTGATACAGGGAAAAGGGCCTTTTTAGTGGCAACGCCCTGTTTCTGGAACGTCCTTGCAAAAGAGGTGCCTCTGTGCTTTTCAGTTTCAAAGAATGACCTTTCTATTTTCTACAGCCTATGAGGAAACTGAATTTTTATGCTTTTCAATCTTCAGTGTTTTTATATTTTTTATACCGTTCTTTTATTCTTTTGGTTTTTTTTAATGATTTTCATTTATTTGTATATTGCCCAAAGATTTTTGGTAGTCTCCGTGTCGTAAGCGAGCCCACTATCCTGCTATAGCAGGTCACTCAAAGCAATGGTCTTTAAAGGACACGATCCAGATACATCTGTGGAGACTCCCACATCTGTGGATTCCCATAGCATCAGCTGTGGGTTAAAAACTTATCTGATTTATTTTGCTCAGTTATCCTAAAGCTAGTCTTTGGGGTTAGTAGGAGTATCTTTCCCATGTGCAGAAACTCAGGAACAATTTGCAGTTTTAATATGACTGTATAGATCAGGGGTAGGCAACCTTGGCTCTTTTATGACTCACGGACTTCAACTCCCAGAATTCCTGAGCCAGCATGACTCAGCTTGGAAACCTCTCCCTTTCCCCTCAGCATGGTTGGCTCAGGAATTCTGGGAGTTGAAGTTCACGAGTCATAAAAGAGCCAAGGTTGCCTACCCCTGGTATAGATGGACAGAATACGACATGGATGGTTAAGTGTGTATGCAAGCAATTTTTTTTATGGGCAATGGGGGTGAGGACCGGGGACATTTGTATCTATAAAAGCTGCAGAAACTTGGAACAGAGTAGTGTTCCTAATTCTTGGTGTTTAGGGTTGGAAGGCTGGAAGATCATCTTTAAATAGCTTTGCGGGGCTATTTAACAGTAGTGGTAGTCATCGGGAAATGCTGTGAGACTGGCTGTCGGAACAAAGAGCAAGCCTTATTAATGGGTAATATTTGGAATAAATAATCCACTGGGTGAATCGATACCAGTTTCTTTGAGAAACATCTCCAATTATATAATGCAACACTATATAAATTTTAATTTTGCAAAAATATTTCAGTGCTATAGGTAAAGCGAACATGAAGCAATTGAAATGTAAGCTGTTACAAGTTGACGCTTTTGGTTTGTGCTTCTCCCAGTGCCCTAAGGCAACCAAGAGATGCTAATCGTCAAGGCTCAGAGAAAGAGAGAGACTTGTTGGCATTGCTTTGGGGCAGTACATACAGCTCTCTAGGAGAACGCTTTCTATTTTCTTATGTTGAAGAGACTTTTGGCACTTGATGTTATAAAATGAGCTTTCTGAATATTGGATTTGAGACTATTGTATGATACAAACAGAATATATACTTTCTTAGTTGTGATAAATGTATTTGCTGGTTACTTGGGCTAAAGACGCGTTGCATAGAACTTGAATTTATTATCCAGGCGTGCATGGAATGTATTAACATTTTGTGTATTCACGTTTGCTGCATACTGGATGAGCATTATACTCCTTTTCTTCAAGGAGATCGGCCTTCACAGAGTTAATTTTAAATCTGAGCCGTATGTTTCTGTTTTATTTCTGTACACAATTTGCAGCTTGTATTTTTGATGCTTCGTTTCTATATTGTGGGATGCAAGGAAAGCATAATGGCGCAAGAGTGCCCAGTTCGTATGAATGTTTTTGAAACTCTTTAAGAGGGACTGGGTTTCTCACACCTTCCTAGTTGTCAGAACACATATTTTCGACATATCTGTCTTGTGGCTAGGCTGTTTACAGTTTTGCCCTTTGCAGCTAATGGAATAGACTAAGGGGAGACTGGGAGTTTATCGGGATTTGAGGCTGGGTTGACCCTTCACCCCACTCTTTAGCAAAAAAGCCAGCAGGAGATCAAACAAAGGTTTGAGAGGATCCTTCTAGTTGCTTAGGAATTATATCTAGAGCAACGGGTGCCCATTGTCCTTGACTGAAACAAAATACTTGCTCCCCTTACTGTAGAACATAGAAAAGCGGACAGGTCAGAAGAGCTTTCAAGCAAAGAAAGGGGAAAAGCGTCTTTAACTCTCGGCATGGAACTGTTATGGAGACATAAGTCAAGCCGGAAAAAAAATGGAAATGTCCAGTCTTCCAGCCTTTATCTTGTATGTGTTGTATATACAGTGATGGCCTGGTACATTTTATTTATTTATTTATTTATTTATTTATTTATTTATTTATGAGACTTATATACCACTTTAAGTGCAAGCACTCTCTAAGCCAGTGGTTCTCAACCTGTGGGTCGGGACCCCATTTGGGGTCGAACGACCATTTCATGGGGGTTGCCAAACCATGCTGTCCACCATTTTGTTCCCTTTTCCCTAGCTGTCCTACTCCCTCTTATTGGTGGCCACACCCACTTGGGGGTCACCACAACATGGGGAACTGTATTATGTGGTCACGGCATTAGAAAGGTTGAGAACCACTGCTCTAAGCGGTGTACACCAGTAAGCAATGTATATATATATTTACATTGCCCCCAACAATCTGGGTCCTCATTTTA
The DNA here is from genome assembly GCF_016545835.1 of Crotalus tigris. Classification (NCBI taxonomy): domain Eukaryota; kingdom Metazoa; phylum Chordata; class Lepidosauria; order Squamata; family Viperidae; genus Crotalus; species Crotalus tigris. The sequence goes on from NW_024100636.1 coordinate 461,962, forward strand.
CCTACCCCGGAAGGATGGAAGGCTGAGTCAACATTGAGCCGGTAAGATTTGAACCACTGACCTACTGAACACAGTCAGCTAAAGTGACCTGCAGTACTGCACTCTAACTGCTGCGCCACCTCGGCTCATTTACTGTTTAGTTTCAGTAGCCGCAATTTCAAATCTGTGCAGCAAGCGAAGTAATTAGAGCCAGCTTTCCCTAAAAATCTCTCCTGAAACACTACAGGTAGCCCTCAACTTACTATCAGAGCCCAAAATTTCTGTTGCTAAGTGAGATATTTGACTTCAGGACACTGCAACAGTCATAAATATGAGTCAGTTGTCAAATGTCTGAATTTTGATCATGTGACCATGGGGATGTTGCAACGGTCGTAAATGCGAAAAACAATCATAAGTCACTTTTTTCAGTGCCATTGTGACTTTGAATGGTCACTAAACAAACTCTTGTAAGTTGAGGACTTCCTGTAGTGGATCTGTGATGAAATGTAGTCTGGATTCCCAGGAGAGAGAGGTACATTCCAGAGGAAGAAGAGCCTATGCAGTTCAGATAACCTGTGTGAGAAACAGGATTCCCCAATCGTTTTCAGAGTATATGCTTTACGTGGTGGTAGCATGCTTTAATTTGGCAAGATTCTGCCTATAGGTGAGGAACAATAAAGATCTGAATCAGGATCTGCTTGGAGAATCTCTTTCTTTCTTTCTTTCTTTCTTTCTTTCTTTCTTTCTTTCTTTCTTTCTTTCTTTCTTTCTCTCTCTCTCTCCCTCCCTCCCTCCCTTCCTTCCTTCCTTCCTTCCTTCCTTCCTTCCTTCCTTCCTTCCTTCCTTCCTTCCTTCCTTTTTTGAACCTGACAGGATCCTAATCCTAGTTCCATCGCTTGCTGAGGAAAGTCCAATGCTTGAAACAATTCAGGAAGATTATGGAGAAGCTGTAACCAGCTAAATACAGAAGAAGGGAGACCAACTGCATCTTGTTCTTCATGCAAGTGCTGCTTATAGGAATTGGGGATTATAGATTGCTGCATCATAGAGTATATAGGACAAAGCCCCATAGGGTTTTAAATTAAGAACTCAGTAGCTCAAGTGCAACTTTCTCATTCACCAGGATGGCTCTTTGTAACGGGAACTGGAATGAGGTCCAATCTGAATGCTAATTAAAGGATAAAACACAATGCAGAAAGTAGGATATGGACATTGTGGAAATAAAGATGATTTCCAAGGCTAGAAAAATAGGGAGAACTATCATAACTGTCACTAGCGTAAACTAGTTTAAGATATATTTTTTTTCTTTCCCTATCTCGTGCCTTAATTTATTATTCCCTATACCTTTTCTGAACTAGACAGGAGGGTTTTTTTCTCATAAAAGGTATGGGGATATAGTACACATTTGCTGACTATATGATTATAATATGAGATCCCCTTCTTTCCAGAAATGAAATGATACCTGTGAGCAAGCATCAAGGCACTGTCAGCTTTCTTGAAAGGTCCCGGTTTTTTTTCTCTTTCTGAGTCACTTGACCTGAGGGCAGCCACAGGAGACCCCTCTGTCCTGCTAATCCAGTCTACTGCTGACATTTCTGCCTGACTTTAAAAGCCTCAAGGCAATAAGGGGACAGTTGCCACTGTAGGGCCCATCCTGCTTCTTCTGCTTTTTCTTGTTGTTTTCCTGGAAAGCGACAACCCTGGAATTTTGCTTGCCCCAGTAATAGAAAACAGTTTGGTGAAGGCCAGTCATCCAAGATCTATTTCTACAGCATCTGGGCTTTTGAAGGTTGATGCCAGTTCCTGGAATTAATCTACAAATCCTAACAATCAAGGGATATTCTATCTGTATTTTATAAAACAGGAGGATAACATTTTATATTTTATAAAACAGGAGGATAACATTACTGGGGGGCGGGGTGCTGTTGCCATATTGTTTTTAACCTTTTTTTTTGTGCCTATAGAAAAGGAATCTGGGAAAATGCATTTTCTTCTGGAGAGGGAAAATGGTACTCTCTGAGGGTTAAATGTTTAAGAAAAGGAACAAAAACAAAAGGTGCAGAGGATTGCCTCATGTGTTAATTAAGCCATTCCAATACAAGGTCTCCCTATTCTGCCATAAAATTTCTTACAGTATTTGCAACATTTAAACATGGACAGTGGGGTAATTAAGGGACTTAAGAAATTGGGACCTAAGAAATCCAGACGTAAGTCTGTTCTTAATTACAAGAGTTCTGAAGGAACTGGCAGATGTTCTCTCAGAATCATTGCCCCACATGTTTCAAAAATCCTGGAGCACTGGGGAAGTACCTGAGGATTGGAAAAGGGCTGATGTGGTTCCCATCTTCAAGAAAGGGAAAAAAAACGGACCCAGGAAACTACAGACCAATCAGTTTAACATCGCTACCTGGGAAGATCCTAGAAAAGATAATCAAAAAACAAATCTGCGAACAACTAGAAGCAAACAAAGTTATAACCAGTACCTGGCACCAATTTCTTAAAAACAGATCATGCCAAACCAATCTTAATTCATTCTTCGACAAAGTGATTAAACCAACAGACCAGCGAAATACTGTGAACATAGTATACTTAGATTTCAGAAAGGCATTTTATAAAGTAGATCACAACTTACTCCTTGGTAAGCTAGAAAAATGTGGAATAGACAACATCACCACCAAATGGATCTGTAGCTGGCTGACAAACCATACTCAACGAGTAGTTCTCAATGGCACTACTTCCACATGGAGAGAAGTAAGCAGCGGGGTACCACAAGGTTTCATCTTAGGCCCAGTACTCTTCAATATCTTCATCAATGATTTAGATGAGGGAATTGAAGGGGAACTCATCAAATTTGCAGATGACACCAAACTGGCAGGAGTAGCCAACACTCCAGAAGACAAACCCAGGATCCAAAAAGATCTTGACAAACTTGAACAATGGGTCCTATCCAACAAAATGAGTTTCAATGTGGAAAAAAGCAGAGTTTTACATTTAGGCAGGAAAAATCAAAGCAGAGTTTTACATTTAGGCAGGAAAAATCAAAGGTACAAGTACAGATTGGGCAAGACCTGGCTTAAAAACAGTAACTGTGAGAGGGACCTTGGAGGCCTAGTGGACGATCACTTAACCATGAACAAGCAGTGTGCAGCAGCAGCCAAAAAAGCTAATACAATTCTGGGTTGTATAAACAGAGGCATAGAATCAAGATCACGCAAAGTATTAGTATCCCTTTATAAAACCCTAGTAAGACCACAGCTGGAATACTGCAGCCAGTTTTGGTCACTATATCATAAAAAAGATGTTGAGAGTTTGGAAAAAAATTCAGAGAAGAGCAACTAAGATGATCAAAGGCCTGGAGACTAAAACATATGAAGAATGGCTGCAGGACTTGGGTTTGGCTAGTCTAAAGAAAAGAAGAAATAGGGGAGACATGATAGCAGTATTCCAGTATTCACCAAAGCACCAGAGGGCAGGACAAGAAACAATGGTTGGAAACTGATCAAAGAGAGAAGCAATCTGGAATTAAGGAGAAATTTCCTAATAGTGAGGACAATTAACCAGTGGAATGGTTTGCCCCCAGAAATTGTGGGCACTCCATCACTGGAGATTTTTAAAAAGAGGCTAGACAGTCATTGTCTGAGATGGTACAGGTTCTCCTGCTTGAGCAGGAGGCTGGACTAGAAGACCTCCAAGGTCCCTTCCAGCTCTGTTCTATTCTAACTTCAGATTTCTCTCTTTCAGTCCCCTTACAGCACGGCTGTCAAACTCACATATGGCAACTTTTTTCGCATTGCTAGAGGTGGGGTGGGCGCAGCCTCTGCATGATTCAGCTGGCCCGCTGGCCAGCAGTTTGACACCCCTGCACAGGTAGAATGATGGGAACGTAAAATGAAGAGATGTTACTATGGGGAATTCTTTGAGAACAAATATGTACCAATAATGAACACACTAATTATGCTGATTTTTTTGTTGTTTTTTGTGGTTGAAGGTTCCAAGGAGATAAATGTATGCTGGGGTGTCTCTATCCCAAAGGCACTCAGCTTTCAAGCTACCATGAAGAATATATTGCATAAATGCATCTCTATGTGCCGATTGTAAATATAATTTAGATTATTAAGAGGCAGAAGGCAAGGAATCAAGAAAGGGGTATGAGCTATGTTTTGTCAAGCTTGGCAATGCAATTTAAGCTTTGTTCTGTTTCCTGTTGGAGATGTGAGCAACAGCAAGCTGCTCTGCAAGGTAGTTTCCAGATTAGAAATCCTAGCCTGCATAGCACAGAGTGAGCACACTTGGTGTAAAATGGGCCTTTAGTTATGCTTGTGGTGTATCACCCTTGAAATGCCAAAAATGTACACTATTGCTGACCATTGCCTCACACTGGTAGCCAATGCACACATGAAGTACAGCTCACAACTAGTCTGTAGTTCCTCTGTCTTACTAAAAGCATTGTGTGACTGTTTCAGTTGACTAAAGCCATATTGAGCAAACAGGGTCAATATCAATGGGGCCATGGATGTGGCATGAAGTGTAAGAGGACTCATTAATAAAGAGCATGAATTAATGAATGAAATCAAAAGAGAGACAAATAGGCATGCTGTGTGTCTGTAAGAAAAAAAATGGAAAGATGTAAGAGATCTGAATGAAAGAGGTCAATCCTGTCGGGTCAAGGGGTTGAATACAGACCAGGATGATGGGCTGATTGCTAAAACAAAGCAAGGTTTTGGCATACACTTGAAAGGAGACTGGGAAGCCTGTAATTGTGGAGGCAAGAACAAAAAATGCTTATTCACAGGGAATATGCAAGTGTAAAGCTGGTAACAATTCTGGGTGGTTAGAAAGCTGATAAAAGTAATAAAGAGTTAGACATCCTGCATACCTCAGCTAGAAATTAGGAATAAGGATGACCTGGAGCAAATAGAATGTGTACTGGATAACTCCTGGAACATTCATTAGCCAAGGTTTAGGATGGCTAAAGACCAATAGAGTAATTATTAGATCATTACTAAAATGTTTCTTATATATTCCATCTTTCTGCTTTGTAAAAATGTATAAACCTTTGTTAATTCTATGGTTCAGGGTTTCTTGGCATTTTCTAGCCAGGACCCCTTTTTTTGGAGCGCTTCAATAAAAGGAAACAAAACCTGCACCTCATGTCTGGTGTTCTTCATTGGCTTTGGCACCAGGCTCAGATCTGAACTGGGGACAACAGGGAAATGGTCTAGGTTTAAATTATAAATTATGAATTGAGATATGTAAGTTAGAAGGTATGAATATATGTCGTTTATATTGCTGGAGTGTATATAAAACTAAGAATCTGTACACTGGTCATAATTGCATGTTACCCTTATTTATTTATTTATTTATTTATTTCTAAAATTTATATGCCGCCCAATCCCAAGGGACTCAGGGCGGCGTACAAAATTAAAACAATAATATGACAATAAAACAATAAAATAAATACATTCATACAGCGTGTCCGATCATATCCTGCCCCCCCCCGGGGACATCAGCCCCAGGTCTGCCGGAACAGGAGAGTTTTAATGGCTTTCTTAAAGGCCGGCAGGGTGGGAGTAGTTCGAACCTCGGGGGGAAGTTGATTCCACCAGGTCGGAGCCACCACAGAAAAGGCCTTTCCCCGAGGGCCCGCCAGCCGACACTGTCTGGCCGACAGGACCTGAAGGAGGCCCAATCTTTGGGACCTCACCGGTCTCTGGGAACTGTGCGGCAGTATGCGGTCCTGTAAGTAACGTGGCCCTATGCCATGAAGGGCTTTAAAGGTGATAACCAACACCTTGAATTGCGTCCGGAGACCCACAGGAAGCCAGTGCAGCTTGCAGAGGATAGGTAACACGTGGGCGTACTTTGGCGCACCCATAATCGCTCTCGCGGCTGCATTCTGAACCAACTGCAGCCTCTGAATGCTCTTCAAGGGTAGCCCCATGTAGAGCGCGTTACAGTAATCCAGCCTTGAGGTGACAAGGGCATGAGTGACCGTGAGTAAAGCCTCCCGGTCCAAATAAGGCCGCAACTGGTGCACCAGGCGAACCTGGGCAAAGGTCCCCCTGGCCACAGCCGATAGATTGTTCCAAATTTAGCTGTGAGTCCAGGAGGACACCCAAGTTGCATGCCTGCACTGAGGGAGGTAAATTTACCCCCCCCCAGGACTAATGATGAACCATCCAGTTGACCTTTGGGAGGCAAGACCCAGAGCCACTTGGTCTTGTCAGGGTTGAGTCTAAGCCTGTTTACCCCCATCCAGACCCTCACATCTTCTAAGCACCGGCACATCACGTCGACTGCTTCACTGAAAGGACACGGGGTGGAGATATACAATTGGGTATCATCCGCGTACTGATGATACCTCACCCCGTGTCGCCGAATGATCTCACCCAGCGGTTTCATGTAGATGTTAAAAAGGAGGGGGGGACAGGACCGAGCCCTGAGGCACCCCATGATCGAGGCACCTAGGGGGTCGATCTCTGTCCGCCCGCCAACACAGACTGTGACCTGTCAGAGAGGTAGGAGGAGAACCACCGCAATACAGTGCCGCCCACCCCCACCTCTCCGAGACGACGCAGAAGGATACCATGGTCGATGGTATTGAAAGCCGCTGAGAGGTCAAGAAGCACCAAGATAGAGGAATGACCCCTATCCAGGGCTCGCCAGAGGTCATCGGTCAGTGCGATCAAAGCAGTCTCAGTGCTGTAGCCGGGCCTGAAACCAGATTGAAAAGGGTCCAGATAATTAGTTTCATCCAAGGATCGCAAGAGTTGGGACGCCACCACCTTCTCTACAACCTTCCCCACAAAGGGGAGGTTGGAGACAGGATGAAAGTTCTTCAAAACAGCTGGGTCCAGGGAAGGCTTCTTGAGGAGGGGCTTCACCACCGCTTCCTTTAAAGGTTGCGGGAAAGACCCCTCCATCAAGGAGGCATTGATTATCGCCTGGAGCCAGCCTCGTGTCACCTCCCTACTGGCAGAAACCAGCCAGGAGGGGCACGGGTCCAATAAACAGGTGGCAGCATTCATTTCCCTCACGGCCTTGTCCACTTCATCGGGGTCACAGGCTCAAACTCGTTCCAGATAACATGATTAAGACCAGCCCCTGGCAACTCGGCTGGCACTGCCCAGTGGGAGTCCAGGTCTCTCTGAATCTGAGCGATTTTGTCCGAAAGAAACTGAACAAACTCCTCAGCTCTCCCCTGCAAGGGTTCCTCCGCCTCCTCCACTTTAAGAAGAGAGCGGGTCACCCTAAACAAGGCAGCCGGGCAAGATTCTGCGGACGCAATAAGTGCGGAAAAGTGAATGGTGATGATGGGAGGAATCAGAGATGAAACTTGGGTGGAAATGCACAATATTTTGAATGAATGCAATGCAAAGTAAAAAGAATTTGGTTAGCTGACATGAATGGATGATTGCAACAAGTCCAGAGAGTATAGCAAACCTGATTGGGTCATTTAGAGACCCAAGAATGAATAAGAACAGTGGCTGATTTAGTTAAGCATCCGTTTAGAAACAGGTTGGTTTCTTTCAGATATCTTGTTTAAACATGTCTATTTAAGTACATATGACAAAGGAATTAATGTAAGTCTAAAAGCATGATTGATTTAATTGTTCATGATGAAAGACGAGAGAATTAATGAGGGATAAAAGGGTGTTGAGAGGTTCTGAATATGTGTCAAACCATTTTTCTGGTTATGGATCTTGTAGAAAAATGGACATGTCTGAAAACAAAAGAAAAACAGAGGGAAAAATTAATAGAATGTATGAAGTATTTATGAAAAAGCATTGGAATATAGATTAATTACAATAGAATAAAAGTGAATGCAGGGAAAGAGGATGTGGAAGCTGTTTGGAACAGAATGAAAAGAATAGTAATAGTAATAGTAGTAAAGTTGGAAGGGACCTAGGAGGTCATCTAGTCCAATCCCCTGCTCAGGCAGGAAACCCTACATCATTTTGGACAAATGGCTGTCCAGTCTCTTCTTAAAAACTTCCAGTGTTTCCACCATTTCCAATGATGTTACAGAGTGGCAGAAAAGTTGGTGGAGTTAAATTAATAGTAAGTATGAACAAAAATGTCTGTTTCCTACTGTAGCTGGAAAAAAACAACACAGAGAAGAAAATAATAGTTGCAAAATAAGGTATAATATATGTGTGATAAGATAATAATAATAATAATAATAATAATAATAATAATAATAATAATAATAATAATAATAATTGGCATTGACAAATTCGCTATTAGTCAATTGCAAAAGGCAGCCTTACTAGGAACTGCTTCCATCCTGCGACGCTATCTGTAATACCATCAAACATCCACATCTGCTTATCCCAGGTACTGGGTAAGGACTCGATAGGTAGACAAAATGCCAAATCCAGTCTGAACATCTGGCTGACTGTGCGATGATCCATAATAATAATAAAGTTGGAAGTGACCTTGAACGTCATCTAGTCCAACACCCTGCTCAGGCAGGAAACCCTATACCATTTCGGACAAATGGCTGTCCAGTCTCTTATTAAAAACTTCCAGTGTTGGAGCATTTACCACTTCTGGAGGCAGGTTGTTCCACTATTTAATTGTTCTCACTGTCAGGAAGTTTCTCCTTAGTTCTAGGTTGCTTCTTTCCTTGATTAGTTTCCACCCGTTGCTTCTTGTCCTGCCTTCAGGCGCTTTGGAAAATAGCTTGATTCCCTCTTCTTTGTGGCAGCCCCTGAGATATTGGAACACTGCTATCATGTCCCCCCTCGTCCTTCTCTTCGTTAAACTAGTAATACCCAATTCCAGCAACCGTTCCTTATATGTTTTAGCCTCCAGTCCCCTAATCATCTTTGTTGTTCTTCTCTGTACTCTTTCTAGAGTCTCAACATCTTTTTTACATCATGGTGACCAAAACTGGATTTAGTATACCAAGTGTGGCCTTACCAAGGCATTGTAAAGTGGTATTAATACTTCATGTGATCTTGATTCTATCCCTTTGTTAATGCAGCCTAGCACTGTGTTGGTCTTTTTGGCAGCTGCAGCACACTGCCGGCTCATATTTAGGTGATTGTCTACTAGGACTCCGAGGTCCCTCTCACAGTTACTACTATTGAGCAAAGTGCCACCTATGGTGTACTTGTGCATTTGGTTTTTCTTGTCTAAATGTAGAACCTTGCTTTTTTCACCATTGAATTTCATTTTGTTAGATAGTGCCCAGTGTTCAAGTCTGTCCAGATCCTTCTGTATCTTAAGCCTGTCCAGATAATTGCATAGAATACTGTCAAAGAAAAAGGAATGATTGAGATTAAAAGAGGAAGAGAAAATGCATGGTAATGTTAATAGAAATTAAGTGTTTTGGAAGTAAAGCAGACGAAACAAGGATTAGCAGTAAAATAATTGGAATAAAAAAAATGAACATGATAAGATGATTTGGCATGAAACTGAAGTGAGGGAATTCTGGAAGGAATGTTTTAAAGATTTATATAGAAACCATAGTAATTTCAATCTAAAAAGAATAGGAAGAATATTCTATAGAGAATAATTCTAACTCAATAATCCCTCTGTAAAACTGTTATCAACAGCTCTTGAGGCAGTCTGAACTTCCTGAGTTGAAGCAGGAAGAACATTCTATACAACATTCTATAGAGAATGTTCTTCCTGCTTCAACTCAAGAAGTTGAGACTGCTCCAGGAACTTTTGATACACTTTTACAGAGGGATTATTGAGTTACAATTATTCTCTATAGAATGTTCTTTTGAGTTATTGAGTCTGTCATTTGTACTTCTATAATTATCTGATTTGGTACAGCAACCAAACAGGATAGGCACAGACTCCAATGGATAGTTAAGACTGTAGAAAGAACAATTGCCTTCCATAGAATATCCGTATATTGTGTGGATCAGAAGGAGGGCTGAGAAGACATCTGTAGACCCTCACATCCTGGACATAAACTGTTTCAACTCCTCCCCTCAGGATGGTGCTATAAGGCATTGCAGGCCAAAACAACTAGACACAGGGACAACTTTTTCCCTGGTACCATCACTCTGCTGAACACCTAATTCTCACAGTGCTGTCCAAGGTTTATGCGTATTTACCCATGTAGTATGGCTGTAATATTATTGTTTATCCTTCTTATCATGTTTACTCACCTTATTGGTATTATTATTATGATTATCATTATTCTGTTACTTGGCATGTACACTGAGAGTTTCTGCACTGGAGACAAATTCCTTGTGTGTTTAATCACACTTGGCCAAATAAAGTATTCAATTCATTTCAATACAGAATTGCAACATATGCTGTAAGTATCCAAGAAAAAAACCTTATGAAAAGAAAGACAATGTGAGAATGTTACAAGTTTAAGTCTTTTCATTTACAAAATATTCAGCTGTGGATGTGATTTCCATATGCAATGTCTGAGCAACTTGTCTGAGAGCTGTAAAGACTGTATCTGTAAAGCCTGACATTGTATTCTTATATCAAGGAAAATATGGCAAAAGTGAATTTAAAAGCTACAGAGAAAGTGGGCCAACAAATGTATTTTAGAAAGAATTTGACATAATTCTGACCAAACTGTACAAGGAATGACAATGAACAAAGTGTGGAAAGTGCCATGTGACCTTAAACCAAGCAGCATATGCAGAAAGATTTTTGCTCTTCAGCAACAGAACTGTATGTAGATGAGAAAGAAAGTGTGTTGGACATCCACTGATTTAGGAGAAAGCATATGATAAAATGATTAGGCGTGAATTATGGACTCTTTTGCATTAAAAATGGAGTTGTAGGTTGGTTGTTGAATGAAGTAAGGGCAGTGAGTAATGGAAAGGAAGCATGTGTCACAATAAATGGAATGCTTAGCTAATAGGTCACCACTGAGCAAAGAGCAAGGCAAAGATGGCCCCTTGGTTGTTCAAAGCACTTATGGCTAAATCTGTAAGAAATTCTTGGGTCACATTTGAAATGTGTTAGTTGTATGCAAATATGCTCTGTTATTGAGAACCAGAATGATTTGCAGTGAATATTAGCTAAATTATATGATGCATCAAGAAACATAAGGTGCCATGTTAATTATGCTTGATAATTGAAAGCAAAGTGAATGAATCAAGTTACAGAAAAAACCAAGTATATGAATTTTTGTCCCTGGAATGTTAAGGAAATGGAAACATTTTATGAAGTGAAAATATTGGTAGGAATATAATGGGAGTATGTGGTCAGTTACAAGACCTGAATATTTGTTGAAAGAAATGAACCGTTAGCTAAAGAAATGTGCTTCTGTTCATTTTGTTATATGAAAGTGAGATTTGGGTATGTCAGGAGAAGCATAAAGGTAGGTTCAATGGAGGGAGAATGGTGCATTTAGAAAGTCTGGAAAACAAGAAATTTATTGTAGATGTGAGTGATCAGTACATTGAGGTGGCTTAATCATTCAGAGAGAATAAATGAGAATCAAACTGCAAAACAAAGAGTGTGTCAAAAGGAATGGGAAGACTGCAAAAGTGGTGGCTAGCTGGTACTGAGATCCTCAAAGAGAGAGGTGAAAAGTTCAAAGAACAATAAGCAATATGTGGTCTACTCGGATATAGGATGGTTTGCAAAGTAACAGTATAAGTGAATATTGTTGGTGTAAGCTAGTTTTAGGTTTACCTCCTTCTCTTTTTCTCACAGTATGCCTTTTTTGCTTATTATTTCTTGCTATTTTCTGGGTTGCTGCTGATAACCCCAGAAGAAAATAGTTCCTTGATGTAGGATGTGTGCCCCAATATAGCTGGAAAATTGTACCCCAACATAGTCAACAAATGCATCTTAAAGCTGAGCTAGCTATGCTTTACAAATGATATTTACATAATGTCCACTTAGATAGGTCAAAGTTAAGTCCATTCTCAGCCATAAAACTCACAGGGTGTTTCAAGACGATCATTCAGTGACAATTCAAGCTACCTCACAAGGTTGTTCTGTGGATCAGACAAATCACCATAGAAACTGCCTTGAGCTCCTGGAAATAGAAAGGGATAGATGTGTAATAAAATATTAAACTAAATAAAGACCAGTGGACTACAAGGATAAAAATGGCTGTGTTTTAAGGTGAAGAAGGCAGAGATAATAATATATAGTATTTGACTGCTTGTGTGCATCCATGTACAGGTCAGTTCTCAAGCTCCCCCTTCTTTCCTGTTTCCTGGCAAGAGCTCCATCTTTTTAACATTTTAATGCGGTATGTATATATATAAATCTGCATAAGTAATTTTAGAACAGTCCTGAAGATTAGGGAAGAGGTTCACTAGTAAAATTGGGTGTAAGCCATAATACATTCCCATTCTTTCCCCATCTCTCCCATACATAAATATTCCCTCTGAGGGCATTCAATCCTTAGCAATTGAGCATTTCTCTAGTTTTTAAATGTTTGCTTGGCTGCACTTCTCACCTGCTCCCTCAACTTAAAAGGATGGGAAGCATCTGGGTCTGCCTGAGAGAGCCGAAAGCTACATTTTCCAGCAATCCTACCTAGAATGGCCAATGGAAAGGGGTGCTGGGAATTGTATTTTGGAATGGGCCAACTCACTGAGGGACAATTCAACAATTCAATTTAATTATTTAAAATAATTTAAAAACATTTTAATTTTTCTCATTCTCATTTCATGTTGTCCCTCCTTTGGCATCTTTTCTTTAATGATTCTATTCCACTATTTCTTCAATATTAGTGTAATCTTGTCCTGTGGCAAGTTGGGGTCATGGCAGATTGACAGTGGCGAGTTATTGTAAACCCATTGTATTTCAGCCTGTCTCTTAATTAGGAAAGAGAGCAGTTTGGTATAGCGGTTAAAAGCTCCAGGTTAGAAACTAGGAGTTCGAACTTTTAAAGCAAGCTGGATGACCTTGGGCCAGTCACTTTCTCTCAGCCCCAGAAAAAGAGGCAAGGGCAAGCTAATTTTGAAATGCCTTGCCGAGAAAACTGCGGGGACTAGTCAATACTGACTCTAAGGCGGACACAGACGTTAAGGAAAGGTGAAAGATCTTCACCGCCTAATCATGGCAGGTCCGAAAATGCTTTGCTGCAAGCTGGCGCCCTCTGGAGCGGCTGAGGCCTCCCGAGTTTGGCAGCTCCATTTTCCCCAGCAAGTTGGGCGGGAAAGCGAAGTGGCGGAACTTTCCAATTGCGAGGGCTAAACTGTGCTTCTTTCCTCTCAATTATTCTGTTGTGACGGGACCAGGAGACAAATTGGCATGTCAGAGGCAGCTGGAGTGGGTTTGGAAAGCGAATTGTGCAAATGAATACAGATGGGCTTCAGGCGGCTGGGTTTGCTCGCCGTTTAATCCAGGGCGTGCTTGCAATCAAACAAGCGCTTCCACGCCGAGGCCTAAATTGGATGAAAATTGCCCTTGAGCAACTATAGAAACCCAGAAAGGAAACGGTGCGTGTGTGTGTACGAGCACCGGATTAAAACAACAGCAGATTTGGGGGAAGGTATTTGGGTGGGGGGAATGAGGTCCATTTGTGTTAAAGGGAAGGGGTAGGTGGGAACACGCGTCCCCCGGGGCGGTCGGAAACATCTGTCTCCTCGGAAAATGTAAGCAAGGCAAAGGAGCTGTCCCGGCAGGGCTTTATTGAAACAAAAATTGACTTGATTGTTGGGGATTACGGAGCGTGGCACGGAACGGCGCGGAGGGTAATAGATTTGTTAGCATAATAGAGCCCGTCGCCAGGAGCTGTTAGCGTCACGCCTGGGTGGAGACCACGTTTCGCGGATGTCTCGTACATTACGAAATTGAGCCCCCCCCCACCAACCCGGCGACAGGAGCTCTTCCAGGCTTCCCACACACGCATCCATTTGCCAGCGAGGGAAAAGCTGGCAGGGGGTTCGTGGGGATCTAGGAAGCCGAGTGAAGAGGTGGCAGCCTCCAGGTATTGCGAGGAGCCGGCGGGAGGATAGGGGATCGTTGTCAAGTGTTTACTGGCTATTGTTCCACGAAGTTTTATGCGGTTGTCAAAAGCCCGGAGGGTGAATGAAATATGAAGATTGCACGTGAAACGGTGCACTTCGAAACAGACTCTCCTCGGCGGCGGTGGCGGGAACGGGCCGGCGCGCAGGGCGGGAAAAAGCACCCGGGTAGCGACTTATGTCTCGGGACCGCTGGAACGAACGTTGCGTCCGGAGTTAGGCGCTGTGATGCAGCCAGGAAGCTCACGGGCACAAATGCAGATAGGCGACCCGGTGTCAAAGATTGGCTGCTTTGGCATAATGCACATTTTGATTTTACCTCTTCTCTGAGCCCGGAATCCTACGCGACGAAAGTCATTTATTTTATTCTCTGAGAAGGAGGATGAGCAAAGAGTGACTGGCTCAGAGCCGTTCAGTGTTGTAAATGGGGCCTGGAATCCGGCTCTCTCAACATCTTAGACGGAATTTCTAGTTACTGCACAAGATAGAGTGGATTGCAAAGCGATTTTGGTTTATTCATCACTACTGCTAAGACACAGGTCTTGTTAAACCATGATTAAGTAAGCTGCAATGCTTGTGTTCACACCATCAGATAAATGAGGAAGTTTACTAGAGCAAAGTAAAAAGCCCTGCCCCCTCACTGTACAATTGCCGGTGTAAGGAAATACATCCAGTGTTTTGCAAATACACATTTACCCCGACCAGATTTTCTCAGCCTTCCATGGCTCTACTCACAGAAGCCTTTTTGAATATAATGAAGGAAGTGTGTTGACTTTGGGGACTCTTCTCTCCTTTTTCAGCCCCAGCGTTCTGCAAGAATGAATCTTATTTACCCAAATCTTTAGGCTCTCTGGGGAGATTTTTATGTTTCTCCTGGTTGTTTTGAATCTTACTGGCTCTGTTTTTTTTTTTTGTTGTTCTGATATCTACTTGAGATAACTTACCCAGGATCAATTTAAATAGGGGCATTTGCTCTTTAAACATGTCTTTTAATTGTTGATACCTATGGAAGTGGAAGAAAGGGATATAGCTCAGATACATAAAATTGTGTAAGTCATTTCTGAAATGCACTGGAGTACACATGTACATGTCTAGGACTGGAATGATGAAGAGTCACTCCTCTTCCTTTCATGCCACTGCTGTTCTGTCCTGTACACACAGATCCTCGTCATCACTTTATGCTGTGTAATGCAGTATCAATTAAGGTATTTGGCCTTAATTGGTGATAATGAGCCTGTCCTCCTTGGGGATGCCTAAGGTAATTAGTGCTCTCTGCCCTACCTCTCCCAGCCCATTTTCAAGGCTAGCCAGTGGCAGGCTGGCTCTCTGCCCAGCGGCTGCATGGGGAGGCTGCTCTTTATTAAGGGCTCCCAAGGTGCAGGCAGGTCCCTGAGCTGTCAGCCTGGCCTGCTTTGCAGTCTTGTCACGCTACTTAAATTGGGCTCAGCAGAAAGCAATTTAAAGAGTGTCAGGGCAGGCGGCTGACTCTGGTGGCAAAGGGCTCTCACGCCAGTGGCTTGATAAACGAGATCCAACTTGCCACAGTGAGGTCGATAACCAGCAGCTGAGCATGCCATGGCAGAAAAGGGGAATGACACTCTTCCACCACTCAGGCATGCACACACCAAGACTTTTAGACCTGACAGTCTTGACTGGTTCCATTCTGGCCCTACTAGGAATGAAATATAGAACAAATAGGAAAAGTATTTCAGGCAATCCAGCTCATTGGAGTTGGCTGTACCCATCCTAATCCCTGATTTATTTAACTAACCCATTGTATGAGTTCCTACAATTCACTGAAATGTAAACTAACCTCCTGACTACATATACAGTGGGTCTCCACAGCATACAGAGTTACAAACTAGATATTTGGATTTAGCTTGTTGTACACTGGAGTCCCTGAGATAGACTTCATTGCAGCCAAACCAATCTTCTCTGATGGTTTTGCAATTTGCTAAATTAGAGTTCCCATAATCTTCAACCACAACAGCTGTTGTGGATGATGATAATTTAAATCCAATACTTATGGAGGGACCAGAGTAACGAAGGCTTATCCAAAGGGCAGACAGCAGGGAAAAAAACAAAACCAATTGTACCATATCATGGAATGATGTCCTCAGCACATCTCAAACCCAGGAAGGATGTCTTCAGGAACTTAACAGTTTTACTGTATTGTTCAACACTCCCTTTTGGTCATTTGGGTCCGTTTTCAAGGCCACACAGTCATCCTCCACTTCCTTTAAAAAAGGATTCACATGTCCAAGAGACTTTATGACATCATGATAAAACTTTGTTAGGAATCTGAACATTCTTCTTTTAGTGTTCCATCTCCTTCCCACTCTCTTCTCCTGTATCATGATTATGTAGCACAAGGATGATAAAAATAGGAAGACCTAATCTTAACCTCAGCCTTCCAATATTTTCAAAATCAGCAGTTCCTCTGATTCAGAGAAACAGCCATGAGTGCAAAAAATCTCTTGTTCTAAAACAACATTCCCAAGGATAGAATCAGTCGAAGAAGGGTGCTTGTATACTTTTGAAAGAATAGTCAGGCCAATGGATGTGAGAGGCCAGCCTTTGCATAGTTGACTGAATCTATCAGTATGTCTGGATAAAGGATTTGTTTGATGTTCAGCTGCAGTCTGCTCTGGATATATGGGCAGGATATAAGATATTATTCTTATATTCTTAGCTTCCTCTGCAGTTCCCAGTAGGTGAAAAATCAGTAAGAGTATGGGAATGTTTAAGCACTGCATTTTCTTTGTGCTCATATAAGGTAGAAGGTTGAAAAGGTTTTAAAAATGAGTTTGAGAGGTGGATTACATAAAGCAACTGCATTTCTGCTCTTGGTTATGGTCTCTGTATCCCAAGATCAAAAGTCAGAGTTAACTTTCTCTTCTAGTGCATGCAATACAGTCAAGTAAATAATTCACAATTACTGAAGCCCAGATGATAAAAGACAAAAGAAGAGTATAATCTACTGGAGAAAGAAAAATAAATTAATGGTGCAAATATATGGGAAAACTACACAAAACATTCTCAACCAGACATTTCAGTAGGCCCTAAAAAAATACTGTTAGCAATAAAACTGTAGGAGCTGATGAAATATCAGCAGAACCTTAGCAAGTTTCTTAAAGTGCTATTTGTGATT
Organism: Crotalus tigris; assembly: GCF_016545835.1. Taxonomy (NCBI): domain Eukaryota; kingdom Metazoa; phylum Chordata; class Lepidosauria; order Squamata; family Viperidae; genus Crotalus; species Crotalus tigris. The sequence continues at coordinate 479,011 of NW_024100636.1, forward strand.
TGTAAAGAGGTGTGGCAAACACAGCAGTGGCCAAGGGACTAAAATGATCAATTTACATTCCAGTATCAAAAAAGATTAGTGATCAAGAATGCCCAATCAAATAGTTGCAGATACCTTGCTAGCATGTAAGACAGTAATGGCGAACCTTTTAGAGACGGAGTGCCCAAAAACTACCCTGCCCCTTTCCCCATCACTCTGCCCCACCTGCTCCACCCCCACCCCACCCTGGTCCTGCCCTACCTGCTGGGCCACCCACCACCTCCATGGCCCGCCACAGATCACTCAGGTGGCCCTGCAGTGCCATGGTGGCCACACCCTCCACCTGTGCCCTACATCATCTGAGCGTGATGGGGCATGAGGATGGAGTCTTGTCCCTGCTGTCCAACTGCCATGTGCTTGGCTATGCTGCTCTGCGCCTGGGGGCAACTCTGGGGGGGCTGCTGATGAGGGGGCCATAGGGAGCAGGGCTGGGGACATGGCGTGCATGCCCACAGAGAGGGCTCTGAGTGCCGCCTCTGGCACGCGTGCCAGAGGTTTGCCACCACTGATGTAAGATAAAGTTTAACATTTTATAGTCCAAACTTCAGTATATGAAATGAGAACTCCCAGATGTGCAGGAATTCAGAAAAGGCGCAGAAGCACCTGAGACCATTGTGTAGTGTCTGATGGATATAGAAAAAGCAACGGAGTTCCAAAAAGACATCAGCTTTTCATGGTATTGATTGTACTACAACTTGTGACTGTGTAAACCTCAACAAGTTGTGAATAGGTCTTAAAAACGGGCGTACCATGTCTTATTTGTTGGCCAGGAAGTAGCAGCTGGAATGGATTATTAAAGAATTAAATGGTTCAATGTTTGGAAAGGAACACACCAAAATTATAGGTCAGTGGTGGCGAACCTATGGCACGGGTGCCAGAGGCGGCACTCAGAGCCCTCTCTGTGGGCACGCGCGCCATGCCCCGGAGATGGCAACTGTCCCTCTTCAACCAGCTGCCTGCTAACTTGCCAAGGTCCCATGTGGCCAGATGCATCCCACCCCCTGGATCTCGCCCAACCTTGCCCGGCCCCCACAGGCATCCCTCCCCACAAGTAACATTGAAGTGACCACGCCAACCTTGGCCACACCCACCCAGTCTGCCATGACCAACAGCCACGCCCACCCAGTGGGCCATGACCACCTGGCACCCGGCGATAAATAAGTGGGTTTTGGGTTGCAATTTGGGCACTTGGTCTCTAAAAGGTTCGCCATCACTGTTATAGGTGGTCAGGTTACTTATTTAACTTATACACAAAATGTACCCTGAGAGAAATGCTGGACTACAGGAACTAAAGATGAGAATTTAAATTGTTTGGAAAAGCATTATTCTCAGATATCTGAAAATACCGCTTAAATGGTATAAATATAAGGAAGATTTAAGGAATCTGTTACTGAAAATGAAAGAAGAAAATATCAAAGCCAGTACAGGTGGTCCTCAACTTATGACCACAATTGAACCCCAAATTTCTGTTGCTACGTGAGATATTTGTTAAGGAATTTTGCCCCATTTTACGATCTTTCATGCCATGGTTGTTAAATGAATCGTTTCAGTTAAGTTAGTAACAGAGTTGTTAAGTGAATCTGGCTTCCCCATTGATTTTGCTGATCAGAAGTTCACAAAAGGTGATCGCATGACCTTGGGACACTGCAACCGTCATAAATATGAGGCAGTTGCCAAGCGTCTGCATTTTGATCACATGACCCTGGGGGTGCTGCAATGGTTGTGTGAAAAAGGTCATAACTCACTTTTTTTCAGTGCCGTTGTAACTTTGAACAGTCATTAAATGAACTGTTGTAAGTCAAGGGCTAGCAGTAGGCTGTTCAGGATTTTAAAAACAAATCAGGCGGTACCAATCTACATTCCTAGGCTCAAAATTTTTTAGGAAGGGTAACTGTGGCCATGAAATAAAGAGACTGACGTCTGCTACTTGAGAGAAAAATTATGGCAAAGAAAGAGCAGAGACATCATACTGCCAAACAAAAGTACATATTGTTAAGGCCATGGTTTCCCCAGCTATAATAGATGACTGAAAGCTAGAACATCAGAAAGGATGAACAATGAGAAGTGCATACTTCTACATTGTGCTGCTAGAGAAATTTGCTGAAAATACCTTGGATGGAGTAAAAGAATGCACACTGAAAGCACTAATAATGGAGCTAAAGTTTAAATATTTTGAACATAATAGAAAAGGTTATCAGAAAAATCCAAGTACTTGGGAAAAGGTACTATATAATCAGAAAATGAAGTCAGACAAAATTACTGATATCACAAGCACGAGAGCACAGTTATCTACAGACAATTCTGTCAAATAATGCCAGTGGGTCACAAGATGTCAAGTAACTACACAGCCAAATGGTTAGGCTTATTATAACTGGCCTGCAAAAACCCATGCAAACATTGGATGGCAGCAAAGAGATACAAGAATTCTGAGTCTCTGCTGCCATCTAGTGGTTGCTTAGATATAGTAGCTAAAATACTACAACCAAACCTTAGAACAGTGGTTCTCAACCTTTTTAATGCCGCGACCCCCAACCAGTCGTAAGTTGAGGACTACTCAACCGGTCGTAAGTTGAGGACTACTCAACTGGTGCAGCACCGTTTGCAGAATGGGACTTTTGGCGGGCTCAGCAGGGCAGAGACAGCCTGGATAATTCCTGTTGGCTTTTGAAAGCCAATAGAATTAGACTCTATTCAAGAGAGTCTATTCTATTGGCTTTCAAAAGCCAATAGAATAAAAGGGAGTAGCACAGCTAAGGAAAAGGGGGAAAAAAATGGCAGACTGCGTTGTTTGGCGACCCCTGTGAAATGGTCGTTCGACCCCAAATGGGGTCCCAACCCACAGGTTGAGAACCACTGCCTTAGAAGATGACCCAACTGTATACTGCACAGGAATCTGACTAGGAATGTATTATTCTAAAAACCTCTGACATTTTCTGAGCTATAAACCTGCCTGAAAGGCAGTTTGATATAGCCGTTCAGACAGTATCAGAAACTGGGACATTCTTGGATTCTAGTTTATTTATTTATTAAATTTATATGCCATCTATCTCTCCCTAAAATGTCACTCTGAGTTCTGCCAACACAAAGCCAGCTGGATGTTCTTAGGCCAGTCACTCTCCCTCAGCCTTGGGAAGTAGGCAAGAGCAAACCACCTCCAAAAATCTTGTCAAGAAAACTTCAGGAAAGAGTTGCCAAAGGTCAACACTGACTGAAAGGTGCAAGCACACACATATACTCACACTCACAAAACCTGTATACTTTTAAAATCACACTAGGAGTTTTAAACTGGTTTGCTAGATTTATTTATTATTTATTTATTTATATTTAAATGTATTGGCCGTCCAACTCCAGTGGACTCGGCACCATACAAAATTAGAATGAACCATATAGAAAATAGAATAGAATACAATTTAAAACAGAATAGAGCTGGAAGGGTCGTTGGAGGTCTTCTAGTCCAGCCCCCCGCTCAAGCAAGAGAACCTAAGCAATAATCAAGCCATAACATGTTTTACTTGTATTGTATATGAACCAGGTGGTGGCTATAGTAAACCTTATAAGAGTCCTTCAGCAGAGGGCAGCGAAAATTGACACTTAGTGCTTAGACACTGATGGGCTAATAGCTGAAGCTATTCTATCAATTGCTTCTAAGAGCTTTTCTGTTTGGCTAAGTCAGTAGTACCCATCAGTCCTTCAGCCAACAAAAAAAAATTCATTGGCATAAAGTTCGTTGCCTCAACTGTTGACCCCAATCCTTTCACAGTGTATATTAAAGACATGTATTGGATCCCTCCACCCCAAGCTAAATTTCCTTTCCCTCCCACCAGACATCACCAGCCAGTTGGGAAATATCCACCATCCTCAAAGAGCATGGGGCCAGAGAGAAGGAAAGTTTTGATCGCTGTATAGATGTTGGGTTAACTGTCTATCAAAACTCATTCTTGATTTGCAGAATTGTTATGCACAGGTACATTCAAAGGGAACCTATCATTACTTCACTGCACCGTCCATCTCCTTCCACTGCTGAATCACTTCCTGGTCAGGCAGATCCAGGTCTCCAAGATGGGATTGGTCAGAGACCTGAAAAATAAGGGGAAGAGACTTGTCTTGGAAGATCACGCGAAGTATTAGTACCGCTTTATAAAACCCTAGTAAGACCACACCTGGAATACTGCAGCCAATTTTGGTCACCATATCACAAAAAAGATGTCAAGAGTATGGAAAAAATTCAGAGAAAAGCAACTAGGATGATCAAAGGCCTGGAGACTAAAACATATGAAGAACAGCTGCGGGACTTGGGTTTAGCTAGTCTAAAGAAAAGAAGAAATAGGGGAGACATGATAGCAGTATTCCAGTATTTGAGGGGCCACAAAGAAGAGGGGGTCATGTTATTCTCCAAAGCACCAGAAGATAGGACAAGAAGCAATGGTTGGAAACTGATCAAAAAGAGAAGCATCCTGGATTTAAGGAGAAACTTCCTGACAGTGAGGACAATTAACCAGTGGAACAGCTTGCCTCCAGAATTTGTGGGCACTCCATCACTGGAGATTTTTAAGAAGACTGTTAGACAGTCACTTGTCTGAGATGGTATAGGTTCTCCTGCTTGATCAGGGGGCTGGACAAGAAAACCTCCAAGGTTCTATTCTATTCTATTCTATTCTATTCTATTCTATTCTATTCTATTCTATTCTATTCTATTCTATTCTATTCTATTCAGACCCAGTCAGGCAGCTGGAGGGAAATGCCCATCAATGCACCACGCTAAAGGAGCCAATAGGTGTTGTGCTGATCCTGCCCCCAGGGTTCACTGGATTGCATCATTGACAGGATGGGAGAAAATTGTCCTTGAACACAAGTATGCTGAAGACGCCTTAAGGCTGCCTCACTATGAGGAACAGATTGGATGAAAGGAACATCATGAGGATACAGTAGATCAAAGAGGTTGCTGGGTATGTATATGCCACAGTTAAGTGCATGTGAGAAAAAAGCTGTTTAAAACACAGCAAAGGAACCCTGTGTTTTATCATTTGTATGTGTGGAAATGTACTTTATTTTGAACTTCCTGTGCCTCCAGCTCTGGCCTTGCAGAAACTGCCTCTACTAACTTACTCCTTGGATTTATGAGAAATGCATAAGATTCAAACATGAAACTCTGCACATAGGAGGGGAGCATGGAGGGTCAAGAGACAAATGTGCATTGCAGTGTTGTGATGCAAACCATATCGCATACATTCTTGCCTGCAACACTGGGTTGTAGCCTTGAAAGGCTTGGTTTGGGCTTTCTGTGCTGCTCCAGCCTGAATGTTGTGAGCTCATGACTTCCATTTGTCATTTTGCAGCACTGCAATTTTTACCAAAGCAAGGTTGATGGGAGAAGAGATAATACAAGTACGACCCAGCTGGTTTCAATGATGCTAGGGGAAAGTGACATCTATAAACTCATGTATATCAAATATTGGAATTTAAGGTGGTTGGTAGTTAAGGCCAACTTTTCAGGACTCACAGAGACAGGTCTTCAGGCTGTGGGAGCAGCTGTTTATCGAATGCCACCTGCTGACCTCCTGTTTCCTGATATGAGTGTGTACTGAAGATCTAAAGGAGTTGGAAATGTCACCTGTCACTCAGCAGTGCATATGTTGTTGACTTTTGGCAGGTGAAATTGTAGAACATGTGACACTGGGGTCTGTTTTTTTCCCCAGGAGAACATATTTACACCACTTCAGGACATTCCATAATTACATGAAACTGAAGGCTTTAGAGAGTTGTGGACTTCAATTCCAAGGGCAGTTGAAGGACTCAAGTGAAATGTATTACAATACACTGAATTAAAGATGTAGAAACAATTTCAATAGATACAGGTCAATAGCTGAAATTCCCATGAAGCTTTGGGAAAAATAATATTAATAAAAAAAATATAAGAAATAATGTATGTTCTATGACATGTGTCAAGCTCCATGGGCTCGACACTCAAGAGGGGGGGGAAGGCACCAGTGCCACCAGAGGCGTACTTCCATCAAACCCGGTCCGTCAGCTTACGGGACGTGTAAGCAGAGGGCCGTAACGTCCCTTGCCCATTCCTCTGGAGCAAAACCACACCCACCGTGATGTCACTGGCATCGGCTTGCACGACAAACAGCAGGTCAGGGTTAGGGTGGAGCAAAACCGGCTCCCTCGCGAACAGGGCCTTTAGGTTCTCAAAGGCCTTCTGGCATGCCATGGTCCATGCCAGTGGTTGACCGGGGCATGGCTTGGTTGCGGTCTATCATGTGCGGAGTAGGTCAGTTAGGGGTAGGGCCACCGCAGCAAACGAGGGGATGAACTGCCGATAGAAATCGGCGAATCCCAGGAAACTGTAACAGGGTGGGGGCAAGCTAGAAATTATGGGCGCACCATCACTGGAGATTTTTAAAAAGAGGCTAGACAATCACTTGTCTGAAATGGTATAGGTCAGGGGTAGGCAACCTCGGCTCTTTTATGACTCATGGACTTCAACTCCCAGAATTCCTGAGTTAGCTGACTCGGGAATTCTGGGAGTTGAAGTCCATGAGTTATAAAACAGCCGAGGTTGCCTACCCCAGGTATAGGTTCTCCGGCTTGAGCAGGGGGCTGGACTAAAAGACCTCCAAGGTCCCTTCCAGCTCTATTTTATTATATTTTCTCTAACTTGTGCATCTGTATAAAATATCTAGTAGGATTAACATGTCATAGAACGTACATTAATTCTTATATTCATTTTTATTAATATTAATTTTTCCCAAAGACTTCATGGGAGTGTTTATGAGAGACTAAAATCCCTCAAATATCTTTGACCAAAGTGAGCCATGATGATGGCTTTAATCTTCAAGATTTTTCACTATCATATGGCCTACCAAATGAATATGGTCTAGATTTAATGATTGGCCAACCGTTGCATTAACTTTATATAATTATCTGTAGTTCTTATGGAAATCCTACTAAATAGGTTTCTTCCCTCTCTTGTCATGTTTATTTTAATCACTAGACTATATCTTATCTTTCTTTACTGTATTGCTTTTTCTGTTGGTAGGGTAGAATTGTTTTTTTTTTTTTTTTTTTTGGTCTTTCACCCTTATTAAACAAATAAATGATAAATGCTTTTAAAATTCAAAAAGTCCAGTGTGTCAGAAGAGGGATTTTTTTTGCCCCCTTAGGGAAGAATTGGCTGCTTTGAGGACTTGCAGTACTTGGAAAATCGGACTGAAAATCTGAACATCCTTGCAAAACTATGCACGCCTGTTTTTCTCTGTGAAAATGCCCCCCCCAATCCTGCTTGTGCCCTGGCTGCGGTTTCTGGAGCTCCCCAAGGTGGTTCCTTTCATTATGGGATATATGGCACTGCAAGCAGTCTGTCAGAAGTCCTTTCCCTGGGCGGTCATGCCTGCTGCCCTTGATGGGCTGGCAGAGACACAGACCTGGGTGCCTGCTGGCTTTTTGAAACACAAACAAGGAGGGCTGACTTTCCCTGATGGAAGGCACCTTGGATATTGGATGGGGTCAATAGAAAGGGGCACTCAAGTCAGTTGATGCTGAGAGGAGGGATGCAAAATCCCATTGCTCGATCTGCATGCGGAGAGTCGAATGGCAAAAGATCTCTGAGGACTAGAATCTTGCAGGGAGAATGCCCTGCACAGCCATGATTCAAAGGAGGACTGGCCCTTAACATTCCCCTTCCTTTACACTACTTCCAGGGTAAGGAGGAGCTCGTTGATATATTGTGGCACTGAGCAAAGAGACTGGGAGAGAAAGGTGAAAAGCAGATGGGCAGAAGGGAATCTGGCCGTATGTTCACCTTTAAATAACAAGTGGCATGTAAAGCTCCCAGAAGCAACTCTGGGAAATTATATCTAGCACAGATAGCATAGTAGCCCTGTTGCTACTGGCTGTTCATGACTAGATTAAAGAAGAGGCAAAATTCTTGGTTTTAATTCTTTATGCCACTTACTGCAATCTCTGCACATTTACTTCGAAGTAACATCTATTATGTTCAATGGGGCTTATTTCTAGAAATTGAGAATAAACTTGCATCTAATTGTGGTTTGGTTTTTTTGGGGGGGAGGTAGTACTTTGATACTAATAGACCCTAGTGCTAAAGATGCCCATTTTGAATCAAAAAATTCTCAGTTTAGGATTAGAAAGGAACAAAGGATTATCTACCAAAAATATAGGTAGTCCTTGAGCTATAACTGCAACTGGGACCAGAATTTCCCCTGCTAAGTTGCTAAGTAGGTTGGACCCAAATTTACAACCTTTTTTGCCATTTAAGCAAACCAGTGCAGTTATATCAAGCGAATCATGAGGTTGTTAAGTGAATCTAGCTTTCCCCATTGACTTTGTTGGTTGAAGCCATCTGGGAAGATTGCAAATGGCAATCACGTGACCCTGGGATGCTGCAACCGTCAAATACATGCTGGTTGCCAAGTGCTCAGATTTGATCATGTCACTGTGCATATGCTGTGAAGACGGGCTATAAACCACTTTTTTTCAGTGCCATTGTAATTTTCAACAGTCGCTGAACAAATGATTATAAGTCATGGACTACTTGTATACTTATTTCCTCCTCCAAGCTTTATTTAAATCCATAGGACAGAGGATGACAAATTAAACTGCAGTACTATATATAATGATATATAGGCATTTTATTATGTAAGTAATTATTTGATGTCCTTTTATAGCAAAAAAAAAAAAAAAAAAAGCCGGGCGTGGGGGGCATCCATTCTGCCAGAGGTCAGGCCTTCTCCTGCAAAGAATGCCTGCCATGCTAAACCCTTTTGCAAGATTAATAATAATAATAATAATAATAATAATGATAATGATAATGTTGGAAGGGACCTTGGAGGTCATCAAGTCCAACCCCCTGCTCAGGCAGGTAACCCTATACCATTTCGGACAAATGGCTGTCCAGTTTCTTCTTAAAAACTTCCAGTGTTGGAGCATTCACTGCTTCTGGAGGCAGGTTGTTCAACTGGTTAATTGTTCTAACTGTCAGGAAGTTTCTCCTTAGTTCTAGGTTGCTTCTCTCCTTGATTAGTTTCCACCCGTTGCTTCTTGTCCTGCCTTCAGGCGCTTTGGAGAATAGCCTGACTCCCTCTTCTTTGTGGCAGCCCCTGAGATATTGGAACACTGCTATCATATCCCCCCTCATCCTTCTTTTCATTAAACTAGACATACCCAATTCCAACAACCGTTCCTTATATGTTTAGCCTCCAGTCCCCTAATCATCTTTGTTGCTCTTCTCTGTACTCTTTCTAGAAATCCAGGTTGAGCCAGCTGCTTGAAATCTAATTGATATTGATTAGCAATTAAAAAGCAAACGATTATTCTAAAAGCAGCAACAATACTGCATTTTCAGAGAGAGATATTCTTGTTATCATTCAGCCTAAGATGTGGAAAATTAAACTGGTATAATTTCTATAAATGACTTTAGCACTGTCCAAAAATTGACCGCCCAGGAAAATAGCAAAAGCTAGGCCTTTCACAAGCCATTATAATCGATTAGTTTTGGAAAGAGCCTTTAAAAATAGGCACCCTTCAAATTTACTATAATAAGGCATACCCAGATCTTTGCTTCTGTAATATATATATATTTCTCTTTCCATAAGCTGTACTCTTTAGCTTCTGGTCACTTTTATTGGAGAGCCATTTTTGATAAAAGAGTCAGGGAGTCAAAGGCAATAAAGGCTTTAGGCAATTATTCCAGCTTCCCTGCCTTCCACCCCCAGGCATCTCTTTGCCTGCCGGACAGTACAAAATTAGCATTTCAAGTGCAGGAAAGGGCAATGCGAATCGTCAAAAGGCAAGAACACTTATGAGAAAAAAGGGGAAAATATTGGAAGCTTTTCCTTGGTAATAAAGACACCTAAAGGGAGACATGATAAAGGGGTTGATAACATGATGCGCCGGGTGGGTAAAGCAAACAGCGCTTTCCTCTTTTATTTCATCACTGGGATAACCAACGAAAATGATTGGCATTATATTCAGGACTGAGAGACCCAAATGTTTCTTTCTGTAATGCATCATTGGCTTGAGCATTTTGCTCCCACGCTAGGGGGCAATAACTATTGGTTTAAAGATGAGTAGGGTTTGTCAATGGAGGGGTTACCCAAATTCCTGGGGGGATAGATTTCTCAGGAAGCATTGGCTATAGTGGAGCTAAATGAAGCCTGCAAGTTCAGAGGCTGCGTGGTCATAAACACCAGTAGAGGAAACAACAAAGTAAAGCAGAATAACACAAGTTGGAAGGGACCTTGGAGGTCTTGTAGTCCAACCCTCTGTTCGAGCAGCTGTGGTGCTTATCTCATACTTGGCTGGCCTCTATGGGAAACAGTATTCTTGTCAAATGATTTAATCCTGCAGTGTTTTTATCTTCCTATGTTTTTAAAGGCTATGCGACATGTTTTACATTTATCTGAAGTGTCAATAATTAATAGTTACAGGTAGTCTTATGATCAGTCGCTTAGCAACCGTTCAAAGTGGTAATGGACTCTGAAAAAAGGACTTACAACCTAGATTCAAAGTTCCACCATCTGCCCCCCACCCCCAGTCCCCATGGTCCTGTCACTGCATTTTGGACGCTTGGCAACCAGTATACCTTTATAGCCATCTGCAGTATCCCAACATCATGTGACCATGATTTATGACATATTTTTGGAAACTGGCATTCGCGTCTGGTTTCCAGCAAAAAAAATGCTCCATGGCGTTTTTAACAACCATGATGCTTCTTTAATGACTGCCACAAAGAAGATTATAAAATTGGGTGTGGATACATGATGGCCTATTATGACTTGTGACCAAAATTGCAGCTGGATTGTGATCATAAATCAAGGATGACCTGTATGCCCACAGAGATGTGGTGGCCTGCCAGATGTTGAACAAAATTCCCAGCCAGCATTGCTGAGATGAAGGATGCTATGGGCGGTAGTTTAGTGTTGGCTGAGGAATTCTGGGAGTTGAAGTCCACATATCTGTAAATTGCTAAGGTTGAGAAACACTGAGTTAGACTATGGGTCACAGCCATGGCAAAGCAATTCCTAAAGTGTATTTATAGAATTTAAAAGCTACCTTTTTGATTTCTTGGATACAGGGACATATATAATGCAGAGAGAGAGGGAGGGGGAGGGAGAGAAAGAGAAAAGAAAGGAGAGAGAGAGAGAGAGAGAGAGAGAGAAATAAATAATTTGGTGGATTGCCACCAACCCCCACAGGTGGTTCACTTGTCTTGTTTCCTATGTTCCTGAAAATGTTGCCTACTTTATCTAAATGCCATGTACTATTTTTTTTTTTCATGTCAAAAGCTGGAAAGAGGACAGGCGAAAGAATATGTGCCGGCTCCGAGGTGCTTGTTCTTTGATTAGTATTTTGTGGATTACTGTCGTATTTCCCTCAGGTTTGGGTGTGTATATTGTTAGAAGTAAAGTCTTCATCCTGGTTCATCCAAGCCGGGAATAAATAAGCAAACATGGCGACTGCTTTGGGAAGAAGGTTACAGTTTATTGCAGAAAGATGGTTCTTCAGGAAAGTGCAGAGGAGAGAGAAGGGCTGAGCACATGGGGCAGTAGGCTTTTATACACCCTCTAGCCTTGTTTGGAATAGTTTCCTGTTCCTGTGGCATGAACCTTGAGGCTGTTTCTGGGTGTTTGTCTAGGCCTTGATATCTGTGGTTTAATTCTATTATCATATCCTGCTTCCCAGGTGATGGGGCTGACTCCTAGAGTTTGGGTGGGGTATGCAGATCTTCTCTTTTGTCTTCTTGATTGCTCTGGCTTCAACTTTCTGATGGTTTTACATCTGCATTTGTATGGGGCTAAAGTCTTGCTTGGGGCAGAGAGATAGATTTGGGGCCAGGTTTGGTTTTAAAAAGTCCTTTTGAGGAAAAATATATTTTTTTGCCCTTTTTACTATTTCTTTCTCTGAGGAAAAATATATTTTTCTGCCCTTTTTAATATTTCTTTCCCTGGGCTAACTTCCCTCAATATATGTGTGAGAAGCATTACCTAACATTTGCAGTGCTTCTACTCTGCTGTTTTTCTATTATACGTTTATATACAGTCTGCTGTTACATTAGATTCCAGAGTGGTGTAGAAAAGTGTTTAATAAAGTGGAAATTGAAGATAAAAACAAGGAATAGTAAAGAAATATTTCTTCCTATATGGACCTATGCTAACTCTTAGGGAGGCCTGAGGGTGTATTCTAGATACCTTCTCAGGGATGGTGGCTTGTTAAATGATTCTCTTCTTGTCCCCAGCTCTGGAATAGATGTTTTAGTAAACAGAAACAGAATAACAAAAGTTGGAAGGGATCCTGAGGCACTTTAGTCCAACCCTCTGCTCAAGCAGGAGACACTACATACCATTTCAGACAAGTGGTTGTCCAGTCTCTTCTTAAAAACCTCCAATGATGGAGCACCCTCAACGTATGGAGGCAAGCCGTACCATTGATTAATTGCTTAATTATCAGAAAATTTCTCCTTAGTTCTAGGTTGCTTCTCTCCTTGATTAATTTCCATCCGTTGCTTCTTGTTCTGCCTTCAGGTGCTTTGGAGAATAGGTTGACCCCCCTCTTCTTTGTGGCAGCCTCCTAGATATTGGAAGACTGCCTGAGACACACAGACCTAAGCAAATACAAATCTATTCATCTGGCACTGAAAACTGTCTTTCCAGTGAAGGCATTTTTATTCTCTCAGGTCTTTTCATATTTGAATATGTTATTATTCCAATACTTTTAACATCTCTCTATGGTGGAGCCTTCTAATCAATTTCCTTTCTGCTGTTCTGCATATAAATTATGCATCTTAGCTGCTAGTTTTAGTTTATTTTTTAGTTTACATTTTAGATCTGGATGGTGGACTTTGCCTCCAAGGCTGACACTTCAGGTGTTAGATTTGGACCAAGAGAGGCCTGGGTTCAAGTCCCCGCTCAGTCATAGAGCTTCCTGGGTGATATGGGGCCAGTTTCTTCCATATCAGCCCTCCTCATAGATTAGGTCTCTCTGGGAATAGAATGAGGGTTTGGCACTTCGAACTCTCAGAGAAAACGTGGAGTGTAAATAAATATTGTTATCTTACCTTTTGAATTTGGTATTCGTATTTTCATAAGGCTTTCTCTTTAGAACAGCGGTTCTCAACCTGTGGGTCGGGACCCCATTTGGGGTCGAACGACCATTTCACAGGGGTCGCCAAACAACGCAGTCCGCCATTTTTTTCCCCCTTTTCCTTAGCTGTGCTACTCCCTTTTATTCTATTGGCTTTTGAAAGCCAATAGAATAGACTCTCTTGAATAGAGTCTAATTCTATTGGCTTTCAAAAGCCAATAGGAATTGTCCAGGCTGTCTCTGCCCTGCTGAGCCCGCCAAAAGTCCCATTCTGCAAACGGTGCTGCAAGTTGTCTGCAGCGAAGGCAAGCTGTCTGGAAGTTTCCACCCCTCCCTGCTGAGCAACTACTAAAAATGTAAGTAAAAGAGGGCCAGCGGTGGGAGGTGGGAGGCCGGTGGGCACAGGGAGGGTTGCTGGTGCGCGTGGGGCCCGGCGGGTGCCTTACCTCCCTTGGGCTGGGCCAGCTGGTGGCCCAGCCGGTGGTCGCCCTGCGTTGTCGCTGCCCCTTGCCAGCGACGCCTCAGCTGGCGCAGGGGGTGGCACCACGCATGCGCGGCACTCCCGGGCAGGGAAAGCCCTCGACTTACGACCAGTTGGGTAGTCCTCGACTTACAACTGGTTAGGTAGTCCTCAACTTACGACCGGTTGGGGGTCGCGGCATTAAAAAGGTTGAGAACCACTGCTTTAGAAAGAAGCTGGAGAAGGGCCGGGGGCCTTTTGTAGTATTTGATTTATTTCCAATTTATAGGAATTGTGGTCCAGCCCATTTGAAAGGGACCAAATCTGAGAAGGCCAAGGGACCTTTTCCTTAAGGATTGGCGGATGAGAAACCCAGATATCCACATCTAGGCGCGCTTGTTTTTCTATATATCTTTCTTGAAAACTGGCTGCTCCTCTTCCAGAGATGGGGGAAGACTGATGCTTATTGTTGGGGACGGGGGAGGAGGGAGGATAGAGCCTGTGAAAAAGGCCGTTTTTCTCTCCTCTCCCTGCCCAATTCAGCTGGGATTTACTGTCCAAGGAGATGCACTGCGCTCCAGACCATATAAAATTAGTCATTTCCTAAATCCACCAGCTCCGTGCTAATAAATGGCAACCAGGCAGTATATCACCTGCATGCCAGTAGATGCCAAGATTGATATCTGCAGGGCGGCCTGAATTAATTCTTCGGACAAGCAGCGTTTATTAAGCATTCTAGGGATGTCGGATGAAGAAATCCATCCTGCCCTCTTTTGGCAATTAGTTGGGCAAGGAAAGATTGGGTGGCTTGCAGCAGCTCCCCATGGGGTTCAAATGCCAGGTCAGAGCCTGCGCTGGCTGCAAGGATTCTAGACAGGCAAGGTCCTTCACCGAGGCCCGTCCTTGGGCCGCACACAACATGCTGTTAGATGCAGTATTATTAGAAGGGCGCAGCGGGAGACAGAATCCCCAAATCCAGATTGAATTTCAGTCCCAGTTTCAAAGGCAGGATCCCAAAAGACCATCTCCCCAATGGGAATAAAGAAAAATTCACATGCATTGTATACTTTGCCTTCATTATGGAGTGCTCAGAGTTGGCAGAAAGGGCACACATGCCCAGGAATAGGATTCTGAGTGAAATGGTTAGTATCCATGACTTAATTTATAATGTAGACCTTGCACAAGCTTGGTTTCCATATGTACCCACAGCAAGTTTTAAATGTAAAAATGCCCAAACAAAGTTTTGTTTGCATGTTTGATATGTCTGTCACACCAGCAAGAAAGGACACCTTACCCCATGTGATATAACTTGGTGGTGGTGGCGGCTTTGATGTTTCTTTCTTCACCTTATAAATAATAAAGTCATAACTAGCCATAAGTAGAAGATGATTACAGGATATAATAGCAATAGCACTTAGACTTATATATACCACTTCATGGTGCTTTACAGCCCTCTCTGAGCAGTTTACAGAGTCAGCATATTGCCCCCAACAATCTGGATCCTCATTTTACCGACCTCAGAAGGATGGAAGGCTGAGTCAACCTTGAGACAGTGAGGATTGAACTCCTGGCAGTCAGCAGTGAGTTAGCCTGCAATACTGCATTCTAACCACTGTGCCAAATCATGTAAATAAAATAATTTCCTGTACCTTCAAATTTCTTTGCTGATACCCACATATATGGGGGTTATTAGCAGAGCATTGTGATGGTACAGGAAGTGTTAACAAGTTCATTTAAATATATACAATCTTGTACTGTATTTTTGTAATTGAAAGACCAGGCTTTCACCATCTTTATCCCCCTTAGCACTTCTCAACTTTCCAGAGAACCAAAGGTGTTTCTAGAAGCTTAGGGGCAATTAAAAGTTCCACGGATTAGAGGGAGAGAAAGCAAGGGAGAAATCCCTTGCTTTCTTCCCTGAACATTTGAGTGGTGATTCTGAATAAAGAGGAGACTTATAGAATTAAAAGTGCTGTAAAGTCTCCTTTGGAGAGCCAGTATAGAGATTAAGACCATGAGCCAGAAACCGGGAGATGGTTTCATCATTTCAGGGTCACGTGATTGCTATCTGCGACCTGCTCAGCCAGCTTCTGACGAGCAAAGTCGGTGGAGGAAGCCAGATTCGCTTCACCCCTGTATGATTCTCTTAATAACTATGTGCAAAAAGGTAGTAAACTCAAACATGACTCACTTAACAACTGCTTTGTTTAGCAATGGAAATTTTGATCCTGATTGTGGTCGTACGTCAAGGACTACTTGTATATGACGACTAACCATACCAATCATGGTAGGCATTTTGTTAGCAGATACACTTTCCCCTTCCCATTTCATTTAACTATTATTAACTGGAATTGACCAAGCAACTACATCTTGTAGGGAATACCTGCTGTGGGGTCAAAGGTGGAGGACGAGTGAAAATTTGCCTAGTTTTTATTTAGAGCTATGGCACCCTTTCTGTTGGGTGTCTGGTGGCTTTTTAGCTTATTAATAAGCTATCATAAGCTTTTGTAAGCAATAAATTAATTTTAGTCAGAGTTAATAGTTGTGCCTTTGCCTGCTAGAACACCTGCCAGCAAGAGCTAGAAGGGTTGACCACAAACACTCCCTAGGTTGACCACAGATGCCTCCTATTTAGATTAGCTTACAGGTTGTGGTTTTGACCCTTGATTAAAAGACCTTGCAAAGTGAACTGGTTACTGGAGTTAAGGAAGGTGACTATGATGTTTAACTTAAGTACTGCTTAGGTGTCTGGACAAGGATCTTGGAGGTGAGCAAAGTTTATCATTAATGACATAATAAAAAACACACTCTGAGGTAGTCAACTTATATAATAATGAAGTAGAATTAAATAATTGACTATTAAGGGATGGCTTTGCTTTGTGCGCATGTGGGACCAAGAGGTAAATGTGTAATCAATCAGCAATTCTTATTTTTTTCCTGTAGAAAATTATATAAAAATAACTGTACCTGATTTCTGGGGTGCTCTTTGGGTATGAAACCCAGACACATCCCCCTTTTTTGCTTCTGTACTGAAATGACAAGAGAGTATTGTCATTCTTCGATCCTGGATGGACATTGGCTTCCTCACACTGTATTCCTGTACCTCAGTGTTTCCCAAACTTGACAATTTTAAGGCATGTGGACTTCAACTCCCAGAATTCCACAGCCAGCGTTGCTGGCTGTGGAATTCTGGGAGTTGAAGTCCTCATGCCTTAAAATTGTCAAGTTTGGGAAACACTGCCGTACCTAGCCAGCCTTCTAGCCAGCCAAAGTCAGGTGACGCTTCTGCTCTGAAATGGCCTCCCTTTGGTAATCAAAATCACCCCTCTGGCTTTGAGAAAGTGGCCAAAAACCAAACTATTCTTGACATTTTCTTGTTTTAATGTATGGCAACATTTTTATTATTGTATTTGTTTTATTGTCATTTGTATTGGTATTTTATGGTGGATGTTTTGTCATGAGTTGTATGCTTTATAAGCCATTTAGAGTCAGTGGATTGTGGTGCTGTATAAGTTCAATCAGTCAGTTAATCGATCAATTTTATTATTACACCCATGGTATTCTCTCAGAATTTCAAAATTGCCCACTGCCTTGATAAAATTGGAGACCTTTTATTTAGCCAATCTGATATGAAACAATGCCAATTCACAGCATTGTCTTAAATGTGATGAATATCATCGTCTGAACAATGTGAGGTTATTGGATGTTTTGATTTAGGGATGAAGGACATGTTTGCAGTGTGCATTTTGCCACTTTTTGAATCTCTCCCCAAAATAGCAGTTTTTGTAAAACAAGCTCCACAAAAACTGTTAGTGAAATTCTCTCCCTCCCCCTACAAAGTAACTTAAATCTGCTTGATGGCAATTTGGGCAATATAGCCAATAGTATTTGGGAATATAGGGTTTAATGCTAACATCATCATCTCTCAAACTATACCATTTTTTTCCCAAATATTTTGAACCAAAGGTGTAAGTCTTTCATCAGCCAGTAGGATGTGAATTTGAAGAGACATTTGACGGACTGAAGAAGCTGATGTAATCCATAGGCAAGTACAGTATTTGAATCATTTTGTGTTTGTAGCTCAGCCTTGCTGCAGATTGGTGTTTTTTTTAAAGGATTTTGAGATTCACATTGCCTAGATTGCCTGATCTTCAGGAGTGGGGTGGAGTGCGCTCTGCGCATGTTCAGAAGCACGTGTTCATCTCAAAGAAAACATATTCCAAGCCATAATGCTCTGGCCAGTGCTCTATGGCAAAAAATACTGACTCAAGTGATACCTTTGACCAGCTAAGGCCAATTTTGCTTTGCAACAATACTTTCTGGTATTTTCCCAGAAGGCCCAGCCAAGTCCATAATGTTAAACACAGCAGCAAAACAAAGAGTTTTTCGATGCAGCCAAGCTAGAGAAGCTGTTGGTTTGAAACAACTTTGGGGACCAAGCTCGGGTATCCTGATTAGATGGCCAGGCATTCTGGTCAGTTTAAAAGACAGTGCTTTCACTCTTGTTCCTGAAACAAAATCCAAGGAAGCGATTGGAGAGCCATTTGTCTGGAACACTATAATCTCCTGCTTGAGCAGGGGGTTGGACTAGAAGACCTCCAAGGTCCCTTCCAACTCTGTCATTCTGTATTCTGGTCAGGTGCTCCAGCTCCATAGAGTTATGGAGCAATGGGTAATGGGTGTTGTAATCGGACACTCGAGCCGGGGAGGAGACGGAGCCAATCTTCCCTTTCTCCCGGAAGGGTTCCCTCCTTCCTCCCGCCACTCCAGAGAACCTGGAAACTTTTTCTCCCCTCCCTAAAAGCTTCCTCTCGGCCTCCTGCTTGCCTTGGCTTCTTCCCCTCCCCGCCTCTTCCCCTCCCCCAGGCCTCTCTCCGCCCCCTCCCCTCCCCGCTTCCAGACAAACCGAGCAGAAACGCAAACATTTTGGGCCGCGCGTCTCTGCCATCGATCATCCCGCGGCCCGGCTCAGGCGAGAGCCGCCCCCGCCCGTCCCGAGACAGGTTCCGTGCTTCATTCCCGATTCGGCTCATGCCCACCTGAGCCGCGCGCTGACAAATAGACATTTAAATCAGACAATTAGCTGGCCTCCACTGCTGACATTTTTAATGTATTAATGTGCATCAACAGCTAATACATAGAAAATTCCCCAAATAACAGGGCTCGGGTAAAAGAGGTTGCTTTGCCGCGCGGGAGCTGGCAGTGATATACGACTCCGGTGGGGCACCGGACCCGCAGTTCGCATTAATTACCAGCCGACTGACAGGCCGACGTGACAGCGCGGCGTAGGCAGGAGCCCCGTTATATTATCTTTAGCCCCCGGGGTGGGCGCGCTGCGCCGGCAAAAGGAAGCCGTGTACATTGTGCATCTGTTAACACCAAATCCTCGCCCGCGCTCGCCTGCCTGTGCGGGTGTGCATATAGTTGGCAGTCCGTAAACCATGGACCAGCCCCCCCCCGCCCGGTCTTGGGGGTTGAAAAGAATGACATTTATCCGGGGTGTCAAACGCACGAGGTATTTCTGACTGGGCCTATCAGAATTTTAACTGTGTAACTCGGTTTAGCAAAAGGAAGAGAGAGAGAGAGAGAGACAAGGCAAAGGTGTGTAAAAGTTGTGCCAGAGTGTGTTGCGGGAAAGAAGCAGAAAGCAACCCATCTGGTCTGCAAAAGTGAGAGAGGAATAAGTGGAGCTGTCTAAGGCATGTTAGGGGTCAGCTAAGGAACATTGATGGAGGATGTACGCGCAGAGTACGGGTACGTATGAAAGAAAATTATATCGGGTGTATGGGTATAACTGTAAGAATGAAAAATATAAAAAAACATATTTCCTCTCCAAAGACAGTTTCCATGCTCAAAGCTCTCAAACACGAAAAAGGAAGAGAGAAAAGCAAACAAAAATGGATCGTTAAAATCACACTAAATTGCACTGTGGTGAAGAAAAGGATCAGGTGTGTACAGAATTTATACTTAAAACTCAAGCATGGATTTTGCATGCAAAAGAGGCTGTACATGCACATAACTGATTTTCACACTGTTGTAAATACATGTTGAAGAAATCGTCAATATTGCTTAAACTGGAATATATTTCCATCTACACAATGTGAATCTGTGGGCTTGGAAGGAGAGAAGCTGTAAATATCTGTGAGGCCGTACAATCCAAAATAAAATACGTAAATTAAAGGATAATTTCATATAATAAAACAGTGGAAGTAAATGAGACTACGTTTGCTAGCTGAGTCTTATCATTCTGGTTAATGTTAGTAAAAGCAAACCTAACAGCTAGAATTAATCTGGGAGTAAATTACAGAATAAAATGTATTTAAAATTTGTTCTTTCAAAGAAATTTATTTTGGAATCATTCTTAGAAAAGAAATAATGTGATCTTTTGGGGAAAAAAGACTGGCGGGTGACAGTACAAGGTGGGCAAACCTTATAAAGATCTTTGTGTGTATATTAAAAATGAAACGGTTCATTTCTGATGCTGCTGCTACGGTAGTTTCTTCAATTGTTATATGTGTGAGTCTGAAACCATTTGCCTTCAAAATTGCCCTTCCCTTTGGTTTTTGCCTCTTCCAATTTCAATCTTCCATTTTTTTTTTTATCAGTCAGGGAAGATGTTTCCCTCTCAACACTACACAACTCAGTATTGGAAAATAGTTTGTTTGGCTAACAGATGTGTACTGTGGGTTGGCAAACATGGATTGCTTCTCTCCTGTGATATATTGCACATTTAGCTGAGGTTTAATAATTGCAGTACTTTGGGGTTTTCTTCTTTTATCCTATAGATGTCACTGATTGCTCCAAACCGGTGGATGAATGTGTAGCTCTGCTCCTGTCTCTTCCCTAAGGAAATGAATGTCAAGAATGGCTCAGAATTGCTACTCTCTGAACCAGAAAAATATTGAATTTCCTTCTATCCCCTCTGACGTGTTTCTTAATTCCCAGCAGCAGCAGCCACTCATCTGAAAGAGAGCTTTGTACATGGGTGAAACAATAGCTCAACAGCAGGGATATGTAAGAAGGGGACCCAATGCTGCTGTTTTCACTGAAGCCTTTGAAACACTGCTGGATTGTAAGAAATGAAGATTCAATCACAAACCATGCCTTGCAGACTCATAAATATATGACTTGCAAGTGGCAGCTTTTCATTTG
Organism: Crotalus tigris; assembly: GCF_016545835.1. NCBI lineage: Eukaryota > Metazoa > Chordata > Lepidosauria > Squamata > Viperidae > Crotalus > Crotalus tigris. The sequence goes on from NW_024100636.1 coordinate 499,763, forward strand.
CACTCATTTGCAGAAATATGATATGTGGTATAGACACACTGTCGTTTGTGTATCAGCTCTCCCGCATATCCATCATGTAGCCTCCTTGTCCTGTTCTGGCCATGAATCATCCACTACTAAGACGTGGCTTGATTTGCTTAACCATAATAACTGAGTACAGTACAATTAACTTGAATTTTTGCATCATGCTAAAACTATGAACCATGGTTAACACATCCCAGTGATTCAGCTCATAGTATGCAAATTGCATTATGACCAAATGCAATGTAGTCATGATGAACTGTAGGGATCATGCCAGGGTTAAGATCTGCGTTCAAATCCTTATTGGGACATGAAAATTAGTCAGTGACCTTGGATTAGACAGACGGGGAAGGAACATGCATGAGCTCCCTGGAGGAAAGCTGGGAGACCCATGTAATAAATTAACATTGCTCCTAGTAGCTGTTCTACCACTGTTGTAAATTTTCCAGCAGTCGAGTTGGACAGCTTTGATGCTGACCTCCCAGCACTGCAGGGAAAAGATATCCATCACAGCCTAGGCTGGAGGAAATGTTGAGGGTGTGTGGTGGCTTTCTGTGACACTGAGAAATCCAAGTAATTGTATCTCCACAGAGCTGAGTTTAATTTGGTTGAGATCCTGCTTCATAATATGATTAACACAATGATTAATTCTGCTCAGAGATTCTGGTTGACATACCAGAGGCTTCCAGGTCCTGATTGCAAAGGTGCAGATGCCACTAGGCTGCAGAAATGAAGTAAGACTTTTCTATAACTATTGGTTATTATTATTATTTGAATTTTCACAGCCCAGGTCTGATTTAAAAAATTAGGTTACCTATGTTTTAGAAGAAGTAATAGTTTCTGTATCTCTTTGCGATGCCACCTTTTAGTCATCCTGAGTTGTGTAGCCCAGGTCGGCTACCATTTTTAAAAGTAATCTTAACAGAAAAATCCCATACTATTTCGTTTGTTTGTTTGTTTTCTTTCCAGATTTTTTTTTATTAAGTTTCAGTAAAGGATAACGTACAAAAAGGCAAAATAAAAGGGGCTAGGGAAAAAAAGCTTAAATAAAAAGCAAAATCAGGAGTGCAAAGAGAAAGAAACAGAACTGAAATAAAGACTGTTTAGGATACCAGTTAATTATTTACATTTTTAGGCAGTTTTTAGGTCATGTGCCCTTCTAAGGCACTACTTCCTTGAGAAATTGAAATACACACACACACACACACACACACACACACCCTCCGTGGACTTAAAGTTAGAAGAGAGGAGCAGGAGGATATGGTCAAAACTAGTCCTGTCAGAAAGTGGATGATGGCTGTTCTGGTGGGCTGATTTTAGTTCGGGGCAGGTAGAGCCTTTATATGTTTTTGCATATCAGATGCTAAAGTTAACAATATTCTCATCAATTTTGGCTCCTAGGCCAGGGGTAGGCAACCTTGGCTCTTTTACGACTCATGGACTTCAACTCCCAGAATTCCCGAGCCAGCGTGGCTCAGCTTGGAAACCTCTCCCTTTCCCCTCAGCATGGCTGGCTCAGGAATTCTGGGAGTTGAAGTCCACGAGTCATAAAAGAGCCCAGGTTGCCTACCCCTGGCCTAGGCATTTTGACTTGGAGCAGCGATGGTGGGGAGCTGGTCGGTGATAGTTTTTCAGGCAACAGATTTTCTTTGGGAAGCTCCTGTTTGGAGAAGAGGCCCTTCCTTCTTTTTCTCTCTCTTTCAGCTTTTCATTGACATTGCCTACTACAACCAGACGTAGAAAAATGAAATCCAGTCATTTGAAATATATTCAGAATGACCATTTCGACAAAGACAGTTCATTCTGGAGGAATAATGGGAACACAAGTGGAATAATAACAGAATATTAATCCCCTGTAAAGAAGCTGTGTTGCAGCATAATCAAAGAGTACAGGGGATCCAGACATTGGAACATTTCCCCAATAATTATAAAGAAGCTGACTCTGCTTATAGAACTGCCCAGATAAAAAGACAGCTATTCTTTTTTTCTCTTCCTTCTTCCTGCCTGCCTTCTGTGTGGCCACCCAACTTACCACTTTGACTCTGAGCAGCTAACAGTCCACAAAAATAAACGTAAGTACAATCTGAGATCTATAACATAAGTTCATCCCTCAAAAGGGATCAACCTCTGTGAATGTTTATCCAATAAGTTGCTCAGTCATAATGTGTCTATTTTAGTAACTTAAGAGCTAAGCCCATTTTTCAGGGCTTAGGAGCAGTTCTAATTTGTTTTAGGAAACAGAACTTGATTCATCTGCAGTCTAGGGATACGGTAGTATTGGGCTTTATGGTAGGAAGAGAAGCATCCTATCCTTCTTAACAATTTTCCCCCTCTTCAATCAAGGGAAAAGCAAAGGGATCCTTGACTAGAGTACAAGCTAACCAATGAAGGCTCTCCCATGTCTTCAGCTTTGAAGAAACACAAAATAAACAACATTCCTATGTTGGGAAGGCCAGATACATTTATGCATTGGATGCCTGTTATAAGGCATAATTGGGAACATTGATCAGACCTGACCACCAGTGCTTCAAGGAATCAATTGGCAAAATCTGCTTACTAACTGAAACATTTGTCATCTTGTCCAAACTTGGGGGCAGGGGTGGGGGGGGGAACAGCATGGAACGTGAATAGGATAGAAAGGTAACGTTTCATGATCATATCACAAGTCTTGGATTCTCTTGTTGATTTTCTATGTTATCCCCAGGCCATCCTTCCCCAATAGGTTGCCTTCTATGTTATATCAGATTATGACTCCCATTGCCACATCCTGGATAGGCACTGCTCTTTCTAGAGGGAATCGTAGGTCAACAAACTTCGAAGGTCTCTGATTAGAGGATGCTCTTCTTCTATTCAAGATGTCACCTTTCCCCCACTAACCTGTCCCTTTACATAGTAACAGTTGGGATTATTATGCAATTGTTTGCTAATCTTCACCCTTAGTTTTTTCAGGCACAGGGTTTGTTTTGGTGGTTCATCCAGCTAGGATTTATATGGAAGTGGACAAATGATGACTGTGGAGTAAGAGCCAGGATCTGAGGGTGAAAAGCAGTTCTGGCACTCTCCCCTTCCTGTCTTGTTAGCCTTTGCTTAATGTGAGTGTTGACAACCTGAGAGATCGATACAGCTGACCTTTTGCAGGGATGAGAATCTGATGCATGACAGGTCAGATTTGGTAGCAGAATATTGCTGAGGCCTAAAGCTCTGATCCAGAGAGAAGAATGCCGTAATGGTATGTGGGGATGACCTTGGGAAAATGAGCTGAGAAATACTGCCTGGGGCAGGGGTAGGCAACCTTGGCTCTTTTATGACTCGACTTCAACTCCCAGAATTCCTGAGCCAGCATGGCTCAGCTTGGAAACCTCTCCCTTTCCCCTCAGCATGGCTGGCTCAGGAATTCTGGGAGTTGAAGTCCACGAGTCATAAAAGAGCCAAGGTTGCCTATCCCTGGCCTAGGGAATGGCCAGAAAAGAGACAGCATAGCCTGCAACTGGGTAATGGGAGGGGCAGGAGGCTCAGAAGAGACCCTCCCTAGTTTCTAGGACTGTAATTGAGACAGTGGGAGATTTGTACTTTCAGATTTGCAAGATTCTGACAACGTAGCTTTACGATAAAATAGAATTAGTTCATATTGTCATGTTTCCTGTCTGGTCAATCTAGTAAGGCTGACATCAATCTTACAAGTACAATTTATAGTTGTATTTGTAGCCCAGGTCAGGTGGAATCAAAACTCTAGGGATATAGAAAGTTGGCAGTTTTCATTTATAGTGTCCTACCTATCTCAGGCTGCAGCTTCTGAGCACTTGGAGAGTTCCTGATCACAAGTAAAGCCTAATAAAAAGGAAGGTTGGGATGAAGATAACCTAAGTCCAAACCAGACCTGACAATGTAGAAAGCATACAATAGGATAGGATTTCCTTTGTTTGCTCAGAGATTATTCACAAACACAAGAACGTTTAGTATTCCCTCCTTCAACAGACGGTCTAAGACAGGGGTGTCCAACCTTGGCAACTTTTAAGACTTGTAGATTTCAACCCCCCAAATTGCTTAGCCAGCAAAACTTGGACACCCCTGATCTAGGATAAGATGATAGGCAATATCATAATAAGATGATAGGCTGTCACAATCAGATAAATTAGTCCAGTATTTTCATCTCTAAGCATTCAACATTCCTCAGATCCTTGTAAACGTACAGGGTCACGTTTCTGTTTTGAAAGATTGGTTTTCTTTTGATAAACATATCCCTATTTCTTTGTATACTTTGGGAGGCCGAAGTTATACCCTCTAATTTTTAAGTGCATATTAGTGCATTTTTCAGTGCTGACTTTTATTTTCAAGTTAGCTTGGAGTAATATAAGTTGACTCCGTCAAAAGTGGGTCTTGAGTTTTGTCAGCACTTCCTTCTTTCAGGACCGCCCATTCCATCTTTCCCACGGCATCCACCAGCTGAATTACAATATGCTCACTGAATTTAATCAGGTACCTCTAAATGCTTTGCTGATCACCATCACTTTAGTTATATTTCTCCTGAAATACTAGTATTGCCGCAAACCATGAGGCTACTACTGATATGAGTTTGAATGAAAGGAAAAGCTTTACCTCTTTGAGCACAGGCATCTTGTAATAGGGTTATAAAGGCCCTTAGAATAGGCATTTAGCACATTGGGACTGGGAATTGTGGGTGACCAATTTAGGTAAACATTCCTTCAAACAAATCCTTTTTTGCCTTCTTCAGGTGACAATATAACTTTTCAAGGACTAAAAATTTCTCAGGTCTACTCTTCTTCTCGTCCGTTTACATATTCTTCATCTGAAGTCTAAAAAGTTGAAGGTGTACATTCCACAGGTGTCTTTGACTTACCTTTCGTTCATCCTAGTGTCCTTTATAATATTCTAAATAATAGAATATTTATTTTTCTCAGAATACAGAGATGGATAGTGACAGGAAGGGGACCTTAAAGAAATGGAGTGACCCAGTTGTTGGAAGAAGCAGATGTTTGAAGCAACTTGAATCCAAAAAGATGAAGAATTCACAAACTCAGCAGAGATATTAGACAGGCTGAACAAATTCCAGAGTATCCAGGGTTGGCAGCAGATGAAATTGATGTTTTAAATAATTGTGAATGCTACTCATCAGTGCTATGTTATTGAACTTACTTCGATTTTATGTATAAGAAATTCAGGCTATGAAGCAAAATCTCCTGACTCAGCTCATTTGCTAAACATCCAGAATTATGGACTATGTCTGCTTTCTAAACCTTTAAAATGCTAACAAATTGCTCTTTTGTATTTTAGCCTCACACCAGTACACTTTCAACACCCTGAATAATCAAAAGTGTAGCTGAAAAACTCTGATCTCTTTCCTCTACAAATAAAATGCTGTGCCAGCATCTATTAATGATAAAGTAAGAAATAATATATTCAAAATATAATGGCTGTGAAAAGTACTTACTTGTGCAAACAAAAGCAATTTGGATTCTCCTGTCTGTGTGGGATATTTTGTGTTACTGATGAATGGATGGTGCAGAAAGAAGCTAGCAAACAGGCTAAAGGTTCATTAAATTAAATGTTATATGGGGCACTGCAAAGGTGATGTTTTTATGTATTCTGTCTCTTGTATAAATTACCTTCAACAAGCTAAATCCTTAATCATAGTAATGAAAAATAAGCTGGCATGCAAAGTGAGAATAAGCAGTAGGCCACGCTTAGGTCAAAAGTCCAAAAACTACAGTATGTGAGAAGTGATTCTTTAGTTGCTGAAATCAAAGAAAGGAACCACATGACTCAGCCAGTGTTTATGGAGGTGGATGACAGATATAAAAGGAAGCATTTTTGTTCCTAGTCTCCAAATTATTGATGTTAACCATTGTTTTGCTGCTGAGTCCCAAATCAGTGGAATGAGTTGACCTTTATTAAATTGCATATCAAGTAAGATTTCATTCCTATAATTCTAAATTATGTGTTTAGAGTTATAATGATCCTGACTGTAATCAAACTCCAAGCACTTTTTCTCCATAGTAAATCATATTTCCCTGGCCATTTCTCTAGAACTAAAAACCAAGAGGTGTAAACCTGTTCCTGGTTAATATATATATTCCTCCCCATAGGAGAAGAATGCTTCTTGGGATTCACTGGAGAATTTTTTTATTGGGACTGAGCTCATAGATCCAAATTTGCCTTGATTTTAGCCAGTGACCTCAATGCAGGCAGTCCTGATGATTTTTAAGTCATGTGGTCTGAGGTGGACCAGATCTGCCTCCACAAGAAGACTAGAATTATATTTTCCCATGTCCTTCGGGTCAACACATGCTTCTGTATCTGTTATTATATTAACGCTTTCTGAATGGTTTCATCAAGGTCATCTCTATGGCTCCATGCAATGATGAATCCTTTCCTTCCCCATTTTAATGCAATTTTTTTTTCTCATACAAGCTATTTCAATTTGGCCCTCGGCATTCTAAAGACAAATGCATCATTTCAAGAGGCTGCAGGTTTATCTTTTGTCCATTAAACATTACTCACAAATTATAAAGGGTTCAGCCTCTCAAGACTGGAAGGAGAATGCACCTTCTGGGGCCAAAAGAGCATTCCTATCTTTAATTATATAATTGATACATAACACACTTCTTCTTGGCAGTTATGATCTTGAAATAGTTTTCCATTCTGACTGTAATCCCTTTCCACTATCTGGGGTGTTTGATCTCGTAATGATTTGGCTTAGAAAATGTAGGTACAGGTAATTCTCAGCTTAAGACCACAATGGAGCCCAAAATTTCCATTGCTAAGCAAAACGGTTGTTAAGTGAATTTTGCCCCATTTTACAACCCTTCTTGCAGCAGTTGTTAAGTGAATCACTATAGTTGTTAAGCTAGCAACACGGTTGTTAAGTGAATCTGGCTTCCCCATTGACTTTGCTTGTCAGAAGGTCGCAAAAGGTGATCATGTGACCCCAGGACTCTGCAACCGTCATAAATACATGCCAGTTGCCAAGTGGTCAAATTTTGATCATGTGACCATAGGGGTGCTGCAATGGTCATAACTGTGAAAAACAGTCACAAGTCACTTTTTTCAGTGCTGTTGCAGCTTCGAACATCACTAAACGAATGGTTGTAAGTCGAGGATTACTGTACACACTTCCCAAGTCAAGTGGTCTAATGTGAATGCTGCAGTAGTCACCCCGTTTCTAAACTTACCTGAACCCCTATTACTTAATTTTCTTAAGCCCATCAAGCTACTGAAATGTATTCATGAAACATTAAATGCCTCTCACCAGTTGCAGAAGCATGTCCACATTTGGCTAAAAAAATTGCAACCATCCCTGCAGTATTTATTAATTTACTAATTTATTAATTTACATTTCTGTGTGTCAGATTACTCTCTACGGAGGGCTTCTTGTTTGACAAGTCTGGGTAAGCACACAGAATTAAAAACAAAGATCTAAAGATATCCAACAGAACAGAAACAGAAGCTGGCACGTCTTCTGCTAAAACATAGTAACATCTACTAAAAATGTGTAAACCCTTTCTAGAGGAGGCCCATACCCCACCCTAGATTAAACCTGGTGTGTAAAAGCAAGTCATATTTTAAGGATAGCAGAATTAGGGCCATTTATAGCTGGAGGAGCCTCTAGATCAGTGGTTCTTAACCTGGGCGATATTGCCCCCCAGGGGGCGATTTCATTTTTCAGGGGGGCAATGGAACGAAAAGGGGCGACGGGGGTGAAGGAACGAAAGGGGGGCGATATGGGGGCAATGGAGCAAGATGTTTTGGGAACACTTTTAAGACTTTTTCGTACAGTGAATCGCTGTATATCTGTCGAACAAAAACATCAGATCGCTCGCTATTAGTGGATTGAATTGTGTTTTCAAATGTTCCTCCAGCTAGCTTCAATAACACCGTACATATGTGAATATGCATCGCTTATCTTCAGCAGCAGCCTCTATCCATACAGTGGCACGCCATTGGCCAGAATATGGGAGATATGGGGAAAAGACTGGAAATAAATTATTTCCATCGATATGTCCTGATGACAATTTTAAAGAAAACAAAAAAAGTGTTTGCATAAATTGAATTATTTCCTATGATTGAGAGGTTATGTTGGGGGAGGGGGCGATGACAACTTGCTCATTTGCTCAAGGGGGCAATTCGTTCAAAAAGGGGGCAATTCGTTCGATCTAGTGCTCTAGATCACTAAAATTGTTGGCAGCTTTTGGGTTCCTTCTTAGGTGATTCTGGCAGAAATTAGCTGAAAATAGCTTCTGTCAGTTGCCGTTTATTGTAGCTACGTTTTATGCTTCATGAGGATACCTCAGTCCTTTCTACCCTGCGCACAAGGAAATATCTTTGTATCTGTTTATTCAACATTCATGTTACAGGAATTGTGTAAGCCTTCTTTAAGTGTAATTTCTACTCCTTCCTTCACTGAAGTACAGTTTAATCTCCTTGCTTGCCTAGTCTCTCTTTAACTCAAGCTGGGCTTCATTGCAGCCTCTGGGCATTAACTGAATAATGCCTTGTTGAGAGATAAGATAAATAAATCAAGTAGGCAAAGGCATTTAGGCATTTACTTTCAGTCTTCTCTTTCTTGGCTGTATCATATTTGTCTAGGCCAGGAGTGTCAAACTGCTGGCCCGTGGGTTGGATGCATCAGGCTGAAACCATGCCCACCCCAGCTCCGGCAATGGGAAAAAAGTCGCAATATGTCACGGCACGTCACATGACGTGGCGAGTTTGACACCCCTGATCTAGGCCCAAAAGGCCACTAAAACAATGATCAAGTTTGCCAGCTGCAATGGGAATACTTCTGTTCCTGCTATTATCTGTCTTGTTTCTGGTTTCACTATGACTCACATATAGTTATTATGGCAATTCACAGTTTACTCAAGGTTAAGAGATTGTAACAATCAAAGCATGTCAACCAAACAATCTCAGACATTTGCCTGAAGATTGGCTTTTAAATAAGAGTCCACAGAAGAATAGTTCCAAATCAGTCCAAGATTCCAAAAGTCTTGTCAAGATTGTCAGCCAGTCTAGGGGTCAAAGGTTCAAGGTTTTTTTTTTTTACACAAACAGAATTCACAGGAATGCCACATAAGAGCTAGACGTCAAATATTGTTTCCAGCAAAACGAACATGCTTGCCTTTTAAATCAGACTGCAACAAGCTGTCACAACTCAAAAGGATTTATTCCCTTGCTTGGCAAGGAGCCTCACAGAATGTCTCTGCTCTCCTCTCTACTCACCAGAGGCAGGGGCTAGGAGGGTCTTTACCTCAGGGGTCTTCAAACTTGGCCCTTTTATGACTTGTGGACTTCAACTCCCAGAATTCCTCAGCCAGCGTGGCTGGCTGAGGAATTCTGGGAGTTGAAGTCCACAAGTCATAAAACAGGCCAAGTTTGAAGATGCCTGCTTTACCTCATCCTCATCTGACTGCCCTAGCTGTCCAGTCGATGCCTGTTTTTGATCAGCCTCATGTGACTCTGGACTCAATGACTCCTGAGGCTGGTATTCCACATTTTCAGTTTCTTCAGATACAAAATTTGAATCCTGAGCCTGGATCATGACACTTTCAGAACATAATACTTGGCACTGAAGTTATCTGCTTCCCTTTCACAGGCTTTTCAAAGAAAATCTACAAGAATTTTTATTTATTATTTATTAAATTTCTACACTGCCCATCTCACCTGAATGACTCTGGATGGTTTACAACATCATTTACTATGTAACATGTAGTAAACGTGCTCAATCCTTATTGCCATTAGGTTTGAGGCTTGATCTTTGATAAATAAATAAAAAAGTAATACAATCAATCAATCAATCAATAAATAAATCAACAAAATAAAGCTAGATTTTTGAATTTTAAGATATCAGCTTATCCCATGGCAAGAGGGTGTTAAATGGAGAAGTACCCACCAACTGGATACTGGATAATTGATCTATTTTTGATTTGAAAGATGCTCAATTTGTTGTTGGAATGTTTTTTTTAAAAAAATGTTAAATTCATGTGAATTTATACACATCCCACATAAAACAATGATAATTTAATAGGCTAAGTATACTTGGAAAATTATTTGGAAGAAGTACTTAGATCTTGTGCAGGACCAGTACTTCATTCAAGTAGTATGACCTTTTCTCAACCTTCTGGAATAGCTTATTTTAAAATACTTTTTTAAAAAACAATTATCTTAGCAGTTTTTTAAAGTAAGGAACTAAATTACCTTTACAAAAACATATTTTTTGAGTGTATTGGGTTTCTCAACAGATGTTAAAAAAAGGTTAGTAATTGTTCTTGTTCTAGATGTCATTCCAGAGTGCCTTAAAAATGTCTGGCTTTTCTCCCAGGCCCTGGGTTAGAGTACATTAATTGTGGCCCCTGATGGATTGGGTGTGGCTGTGGGTAGCTGGATTCATCATAGGTTTTTGTTGTTTCTTCTTATATATGTATGGTATTCCGTTTTCATTCTATTAGTTTTACTTACACCCAGAGTTAGTTGGAATTGGTGGCATCTCTACAGAAGGAATTCAATTGAACTAAATTAAAATATGCTGCAGCTGTAGTAAATTTGAAGGAATTTTAAAACGTATGCTCTGAAACTGGTACTTCCTTTTGGTGTGGCAGGTCCTTGGGAAAAAGTTACAGCTTAAAGATATCAATGCAGTGTTGAATTATATTCCAAACATTTTTTTTGCTTTGGACTTCATCTGTTTCTGAAATGCTCTGGCTATATTGTTTTTGAACTGTGGCAGAAAAGGTGATTATGTATGCTTGGAAGGATGTGCGTGCACCAGAGTCTAAAGGTTGGCTTAATGAAACCTGTCAATGCTCAGCCTTTGAACTGGCTCTTTATTGGCAGAGGGGCAAGATTGGATGATACGGTTCCAGTGGTCTAGATTTAATTCATTGTTTATAGTGATTTATATAATTATTACTTTAGTGGTTCAAACAGTTATTTTCTCTATTGCAGAAAAATTGTGATATTCTATAGCAGGGGTGTCAAACTCGCGACGTCACATGATGTCGCATGACGTATCGGGCCAGTTTTGCCATTGCCGGCAATGGGGTGGGTGCGGCTTCAGTATGATGAAACTGGCCCGTGGGCCGGCAGTTTGACACCCCTGTTCTATAGCGTTATTGTGAGGGTTTTTCTCACCTTTTCCCTTCTTTTTTCTTTTTGTATTTTTTAGTCTTTTTTTTTTAAGTGTATCACTATTTTAAGAACATACTTTGGAATGAAAAAGGTATATTTCTCTTTTGATTATCATTGTTTGTATTGTTTATGAAGCTCAAGAAAAATTATACTTAAAAAATGACTTTCTTCGGGTTGATAATGTAAAGAAAGGGGACAGAGAGGCAGCAAAACCAGGCTGTTTTCCTGGATGTGCCCTGCTCATCCTCAATTAGGACAGTGGCAGGAATCAGAACAGAAACTACAGAAGTAAGATAGGAATTGGCTGTGGAGACAGCACATTTTATACCAGTTTGTTTTCTCCACTTTAAGGATGGTAAGGCTTGTGTGTTCAGCTGGAGAGGGCCATCTTGGCCTCACTGCCATCTTCAGAGCTGTCTGCTTGAGAGTCCTATAATTTCCCCTTTTTCTTGCCTGAGGGATACCTGTCTTCTGCCAGAACACAAATGCCAGTCCCTTTGCTTCTGTGACAATTTTCATCCAAACACACGTGATTAAGCATTTAGTCTATCTACTAGAGGGGAAAGAAGTTTTGGGAAGGGATGTTAACTCCTTGTTGTGCTGGGCATCAATAATCTTTGCATATAGCACTGTTAAGTCTGATTCCATCAACTGGGACAAGTGAAACCCCTAGAGCAACAGATGTGAAAGAGGGGGTTTTAGTAAGTGGGAGTGAGAACTGGAGAGACCTCTTTTTTTGCATCCAGTCCATCTTTAGAATGGTATATATACTGTCCATGGAGTATTTTAAGCTCTTGGGCAGGGAAATACAGAATATACCTTACTGTATCTCCTTCCATTCATGTTCCTAGATGCTATATACAGTATCTATATCCACTTGACATTTACATATATTGTATGTAGATCATACCTGCCTATATTTAACTATTTTTTCACTTATTTACAAATATAATATTCAGCCTTCTAAGTATGCTGCATGGATACATGTGGAAAAACACTGGTTGGGCTTTTATGCCCGTGTCTTTGTATATTGTCTTTTCATGAATGTCTGATTGGCATTAAACTCCAATTTTATTTTATTTATTTAAAGATTTGTATGGCTGACCAACTCGCAGCATGCAAACCATAAAACCAATCATAATGTCCAACTGAAAAATCCCCCCAATAAATCACACAATTGGAGCATAACCTCATATACTTGAACTGCCAGGATGAATCCACCTAACCTCGTGGCCCCGACACCTGGGGGAACATCCAAGTCTTCAAAGCCTTCTTGAAGGCTAACAGGGTCAGGGCCAGTCAAATCTCTTGTTCTCACTGCATGTTTATATGAGGCATGTTAATATTTAGGGATCTGGGTGTATTCACAATCCTTTGGCTGTGTTTTAAGAATAATACACAGGCAGTGTGCTATTAGTAATAATATTTAGGCATAAGGCACACAATTGAAGCTTTATTGCTAAAAATGCTCATTAGAAGATATATCCCATTAAGTAACCTTGGAGAAGCTCGCAGCATGAAATAAAGAAATTTAGTTTAGCTTCTTTAAATGTAAAAGACAGAGGCAACCTTTCAAGCAACTTCTATTCCCAAGTCCTCCCTATTCCAAACCAGACTGACAGCCGGATCACCTGCATGGGTACCTGTCAGGTATCTGTCTCCTGGCTGTGGAAATGCAGCACCGTATTCCATGACAACACACAAACAGGGAGCCGCAAGGAAAGGTTCCCATCTGCCCCAGTGGAGTGTCTGTAATGAAATGAGAGGGCTGAGATGGAAGCACGCTAAGCCAGGCATCCTTATCTAATTGCTTTAAGAGGGCAAGGGGTGCCTGGGCTCGCCTTACTCAGATGACAAGAAGATGGGCAGAAGTTGAGCACGAAGTGAGGCCGGCGATAAGTTGTGGACTTCATTCTGAGCAAGGCAGAGCCCCACCAAGTTGGGGCTGCCTGCCCTTCGCAAATGTTGATGTCTTGTCATCCTCTCCCTCCTAATCCGGCCCCCAGCAGAAAAAGGCAAATTTGACAGGTTAAAGCCAGATCTTTTACTGAATCGATCAGAGAACCCCCCCCCCTCCTTCAACAATTGATCTTATCAAACTAGTAGGGCAGGAAATCTTTAATGGATGTAAAAAAAAAATAAATCCACTGCATTGGGATGTGGTTTCATATGTGTTTCTGTTTTCAAAATAACCAGTTGGGATGGGTGAGTGGGGGGGGCAACAGTGCCCCAGCAGTATCTATGACTTGGCCTCTCTGAGGCTGCAGAAATGAACCTGAGCAATGCCAAAGATTAGCACTGTGACCCTTTGGAAAAGCTTTGCACTGCAAACCAAGAATCTTGGGCTGGTTATTGCAGCGCTCAGTTCCCCTCCTCTCCTCTCTCTGAGCGAAAGCCTGATTTGAAGAGCTTTCATAGACTGTCTGCGCTTGGCTGGGTTCCACCCTTGGCTGCTTCCACAGGATCCCCCGTGGGACAGCGCAGCTTGAAGCCAACCCAGGATTTGTGCTTTGTGCCGGACTGTTCTTTCTTTGGGTCCCCCCTGGGATTTCCTGTCTAGAAAGAGACAAGTAGGAATTGGAGCAGAGAAGCGGAGTCTCCACACTAAGCAATAGTTTGCGGGAATGGTGGGTTGAAGAGGTGGGGAAGACAGACAGGAAGACCCCCGCACCTCTATAAATGCTGTTCTGGTTTCTTATAATCCCCTAGTCCTTTTCTTAGGGATAAGTTTTCTTTGGATTTCTGATTATATTTTCTTGATGAAAACCAACTTTCATTTAGGCTACAAGAGCAGAGTTCTGGCTCACTTTAAAAGTGACGACTTTGTGGTGTGGTCTTTTGACGCAATAGACCTCATTTTGTCAGTTATGTTAAACAGTTAACTAAATGGCTAGGTGAGGAAATGTTGCCTAAACTCACAAAAAAAGTTGCATGATTTTACAGTCGAAGTAAATCCCAGAGAGGCACATTTAAGTTCATTTGAAGAGTCCCAGAATGTCTGGGTGTGCTACTACCCCATATAAATGCCTGTACTGAAGTATCTTCTGGATTAAGCTCAGCAGGCAGCAAGCACCTTATTTTGACTTATGTTGAAAACAGCTAAGCAGGGGCAGATGGTTATTATTTGAAAGGGAGAGCACCAAGATATCCCAAGACTATAGACTGGAAAATTTAAAAAAAATGGTAAAAATATGGCAGCTTGCTTCCATACTGCTGCCAAAAACCTACATTGAGCTATCCACGGATTCACCAGTTTCTGTTTCTGACTCAAGGTAGACTTGATTTTTTAAAACCTATTCAGTGCTTTCTTCATGTGGCAGGGTGGTGTTCTTCTGGCTGCCTAAAGATCATTGAACTACAACTCATAGTATCTCTAGCTAGCGTGACTAATATGAAGGATGATGGGAAGGCAACAAGTTTGCCATCTCTCATGAGAGCAATTGGACTGATATTCTGATCTCCAGAGGACGTGGCAGTCAAGCACCTAAAATGCTAGACTTGCCAACCATAATGTTGGCAGTTCAAGATCCCAGTTCAAGATCTCCTGCCAGCCTGGCAGTTCAAAAGCATACAAATGCAGGTAGATAAATAGGTACCACTTTCGTGGGAAGGTAACAGCATTCCATGTGTTTTCTGCATATAGTCATGATGACCACATGACCACAGAAGTGTCTTCAGACAATGCTGGCTCCCTCAGCTAAGAAACAGATGAGCACCCACCCTCTAGATTTGAACATAACTGGACAGGGGAAATCTTTAGCTTTTTAAAATGTGTCCTCCTAAATTGTTCTAAATAAGTTCTAAGTAGTTAAGAACTTAGTAGTTCTAAGTAGTTCTAAATGATGACTTGTTTGTGAAGATGGGCTTCAATCTTTTCTATCCTGCAGCAAGACTGCATGTGGATGTCTTTTTCATTATCAAACACCATACTGTCACATCAAATGTTTACGAATGGACAGCTTGACTGGAGCCGCGGTTAAGAGCTAGATTAGGACAACCTATTGTTATGAGAAATAAATCTCACTTTGTTCTGTGGGATTTACTCACTAACAAAGCTTTTTAAAATTCTGACTAATCAAAGGGAACATTGATATTTTTAGGCTGAATTGTGAGCATGGCTTATGACCAACTGCAGGGTGGTGATTTTTTTTTTCTTTAAACATATGAGTTTGATCATCCCTGAATATACTGTTTCTTATATATAGTACTGTCTTCCAGAAGCTTGTAAATGGAGAGAACTTTACAACAAAAAGGACAGGACTGATCTCAGCATTCCCTTACACTTAGCCCTAATCTTTCAAATTGCATTCAAAATGCATCCTTGATTCTTTGCATTAACAGAAAGCAGAATGCAGGGTTATTGTGAAATGTTTGACAATACAACATATAATTGCACTATTTCATGCTATTCCAGCGGCCTTTTCGAGCCTCATCTTAATCTTTGGCCTATTCTTCCCTTCCCGAGTTATGGACAGAATTCAGATAGCCTGCTTTATTGCCCTCTCCTTTGACTTCACATCCCTAATGAGGGAGCTTTCAATGCATGAAGAGGCCAGGCCTGGATACTCCTGGAGGTCTCAAATCCAGGTGACCTGTAAACAGATGATGACTACAAACATCTGAGTCAATCACAAGAGGAGCACCTGCTAATCACTGATGCTGATGCAGAGCCAGGCTGCATCCCTGTCTCTTGTGGGGATACAAAGGCAACAAGAGGCACCACTTTTTCATTAAAATTCATCAGCATGTTAAATATTTAACATTCTTCCCTAACCTGTCCGCCTCTGTTCCCACAAAGGAGCTCATCAACTATCTTTCACTATTATCCTTTAACCTGCTAGTTTTTGGTTAACTTCCGTACTTGGCAATTCTTCCCCCCACCCCAATCTAATCAGTTAAAACCTGTTCCTTTCCCAGATGACAATTTTCTCCTTTTTCAGTGACCTCATTGTGTCTCTGCATTCCCATCATTTTTCTAATGGAGATCCGACACTGATGAGTCTTGCTAGCAGAGTGGAATTGGGGTTTTGAAGGATGTTCACAAGTAGTATAGTTTTAGTTCCTAGTCTTCTTGCTCAAAGTACAGGGGTTGAGAGGTTTTTCTCACCTGTCACTGTTAGGCCACCGAACCTAACTATTCGGTCATGTGGTAGAATATACAAATGTTGCAAAAAAAAAAAAAAAATCCTGGCCTTAATAGGACTGGGTATTATTTATTTATGCATTTGATTTCTATAGCCGCCCATCTCAATCAAAGACTTTGGGTGGCTTAACAATTCCGTTTG
Organism: Crotalus tigris; assembly: GCF_016545835.1. Lineage (NCBI taxonomy): Eukaryota > Metazoa > Chordata > Lepidosauria > Squamata > Viperidae > Crotalus > Crotalus tigris. Next base: position 516,211 of record NW_024100636.1, read on the forward strand.
GACAAAAGGGGCTGACACAGCACAGTGAAGGCCCAAGATCAGGGGTGGGCAACTACAATCCCTTTACAATCTGTGTATTTCAATTCCCAGAATTCCTGAGCCAGTTGAAGTCCATAGATCCTAAAGGGGCCATAGTTGCCCGCCCCTGTCCAAATTAAGAGTAAGTACCCTGTACCCTGTATTAAACAAGAAAGGAACTGGAATTTGCTCCAAGTAAATTTGGTCTCACCATTAGACAAAATGAAGCAGCTACTTTATTTATTTTTTCACATTTTTGAGCTGCCCATCTCCCTCAGAGAGGGATTACTTCAGGTAGCAAATGCTGAGATAATATACACGAACCAAGCTGTATGCCTCGCGTGTCTTCCTGCCCACTGCCAAAACCATCAGAACAGAGATATATTTTATTGCTCTTGTTTACTTTCACCTATATAACCCACTTTCTGCTTAAAATGCAAGATGGTGCCCATCGTATGTGCTAGTGGCCCTCAACCTTTGGCACCAGGGATCAGTTCCATGGACTGGGGGAGGGGGGGAAACCCCTGGTATATGCCACTTATTTAATTCTCATAACAAGCATCTTGTGAGGTACAATGAGATGACAGATCATTACTGGATAATTACTGGACATGGTCAGACATTTGGCTGAATGACTGCGTGGCGACTTGAATCTGGATCTGCCAAGATGCCATAATCACTACGAGTTGTTCTCATCTTACAGCCATTCATTTAGTGATCATCTGAAGTTACAACGGCGTCAAAAAAAGTGACTTAATGACCATTTTTCACACTTATGACCGCTTGCAGCATCCCTGTGGTCACGTGATCAAAATTCAGAAGCTTGGCAACTGACTCATATTTGTGACAGTTGCAGTGCCCCGGGGTCACACGTTCACTTTTTGTGACCTTCTGACAAGCAAAGTCAATGGAGAAGCCAGATTCACTTAACAACCAGGTTACTAACTTAACAACTGCAGTGATGCACTTAACAACCGAGGAAAGAAAGTTTGTAAAATGGGGCAAACCTCACTGAACAACTGTCTTAGCAATGGAAAATTTGGGCTCAATTATGGTCAAAAGTAGAGGACTATCTATACACCACACTGTTACTAATGTCAAAATAAAATTCAGCTGCCTGTCAGTTGCTAGAGGTGAGGGCACATACCATTTTGTCCTCTGCACAAAATATCAAATTTATTTATCATTTTTTCAACTTTTTATTTTATTCAGAGAATTAAAATACAAAATACAAAAGAAAAGAAAAAAATTAGAAAGGCAAAACAAAATTAGACAAAAACATTAAAAACAAAACATGTATTATGCCCAGTGGTGGGATTCAGCCGGTTCGCACCAATTCAGCAGAACTGGTAGCTAATTTTTTTGTTGCCCAGGCCCAGAAAAGATTTCCGGAAGTGGCATCCACACAGAGAACCGGTTGCTCACATATTTGAATCCCACCACTGCTCCTAGTTGTACACTGATTAAAAAAAATTAAAACAGGCCTAGTTCAAAAAAAAAAAAAAAAGCTCAATTCCCAATTTTCTCAGTACATAAAAACAAAGTGGAGATTATTTAGAAATCAGATCAAGATGCAGCTAGTCAAAACTGACTCTTATTTTGGGATTGGGTAGTATCCAAGGATACAGCTTGATATGAAACAGTAGCAGCAATTGTAACCAATTCCAGATCAAAATGTGCTTTAAGCAGAAGGGGGACCAATTTTTGTTTATATCTGCTAATCTTTGGTAAACTAAAAACCAGTTTACCATCTCATGCTTCAGAGCACATCAGTAATTCCTAACCTTTGGGGTAATAGCATGGATAGCTGTTTTCTTTTTTCTTTCTTTAAAATCTCCCAATACATTTCCAAGTTGATGCAAAATTCTCCCAATTTGCGTAGGTCAGGAAGCAGGTGGCTGAGTCAATAACATAGAAGGAGATTGGGTTGATTAATTATGAATTAGGACAAATTGGCGGCCTGCTACTCAGTAATCTATGTAAATAAGGATGATAATGCTATGTGTGCTTGTGCAAACAGAAACTTACTAAGGAGCAATGGGCAAACTCAGCTCCACGCAGTGGTTTGGGGAGAAGGCTTTGTGGTGCTATTAATTTTTATGGGGTGACAGAATGAAATTTACATGGCCGATGAGATGTTTATCTTGGGCTATCTTGTTAAAACTACACGAGATGCATCCGTTGGTCAAAGGAAGGAGAGGAAGAACAAACAGCATGGATACACTGAATACTAGGAAGACCGTCCCCCTAACCTCTGCCTATATGTCCACCCAAGCATAAGCTTGACTCAGTTGCATCTTGCTTTTTAATCTCTTTTTATATGTGGTGCTGTGGGAGGAAAAGTAAAAGTGTTTGAAATTCAAATATCTTTTTTGTTTTAGTCATCATGTTCTCTGTAACTTTATAAAAGTTGGAGCTAATAGGGTTACAGTGAATGACATTGTGCAAGAGGTAACTGAAGTGGCAGCTTTAAAAGTCAAGTTCATCAACAGATGCGGCACTTATCAACAACAAGTGTGGTTTTTGAATAAGACCTGCATTTCATTAAAACACATGCACGCACAATGGACACAAAATCAATATTTTTTTCCCCACCCTAGTCACAAAAAAGGAAAGAATCATCACAATACATTAAAGGAAACAAACCATAGATGTGCTCTATGACAAGAGATAAAATAAGATAAGATAACCTTTATTGAATTTTTTTTTACTGTGGGCACAATGGCACACATCAAAAATGAAATTTAGTTGCCCGCACTCAAATTGAAACACATACATGACACACACCTGAAACATACTATGTACAACATATGTATAGACCCACACCCCTACATATACATAGCAAATAAATTAAATACTGTCCATCTTGAATATGTAACGGAAGGAGGAAGCTTGAGAGTTCACAAGGTTAATGCTGTATGGAATGAAACTATGGCTGAATCCGGATGTTCTGCTGTGGATACCACAAAGCTTCCTCCCAGAAGGTAACAAGGAAAACAGGTCGTGAAGAGGATGTGTAGTGTCCCAGATAATCTTACAGACCCTGCTCAAGCAACGCTTCTGTGCTATGTCCTGGATGGGAGGGAGGGAACAGCCAATGATCTTTTCAGCCATCCTCACCACTCTCTGCACCGCCTTTCTGTCTGAAGCAGTGATGCTTCCAAACCAGACTGTGATGCTGTATGACCAATCCTAGGTGGTGTTTTGATATAGAAAAGTTCTCATTGTTAAACAATTATGTTCATACATTTCTAGCGAGAGACCCTACTTCAAAAAGGTGCCGGTCTGGAATTGGAAAGTCCCCATTCAACTGTGAAGTTCACTGGATAACGTTGAGCCATTCTTTCCCTATTTTAACCCAACCAGCTTGACTAGCTTGCTGTTATGAAAATAAAATGAGGAGACAGTCCCTCCTTGTACACTGACTTGAACTCAAAAGATGAAATGTGTATGATAATAAACTCGCTCATCCACCTGGTTAGTTGAGAGATGCTGGTGTTGTTTTGGTCGCAAGAGGTTAAAGCCGCCATACCTCTGGCAACTTAAATTATACTTGAATCGCACAATATCTCAAAAAAATAAAATAAAAGTAAGCTGCTTCCAACTCCCAGCACATCCTTCCTTTGGGGTTTGCATCTCTAGATGCTGTGAAAGAAGAAAACTTGCAATGGAGCAGCTTTCATTATGATGTTGCTACTGCCATCTGGTGTCTTGATGCTGTTTTTAGCAGAGCCAGGAGTTTTATTGGATTGAAGTGAAACAAAGCAAAATACAGGCTGCTTCAGCTATGATGGTTTATTATTCCATCAAAGGAGACCACGGCCAGGCTCCAGAATAACAAGCAGCCCCTTGGATTTGAATGTACAGGTAGTCCTTGATTTACAACTCTTTGTTTAGTGATTGTTCAACGTTATAAAAGGCACTGAACAAAGTGACTTATGACCAGTTTTCACACTTGTGACCATTGCAGCATCCCCATGGTTACGTGATCAAAACTCGAGTGTTTGGCAGCTGGCAATGTACTTAGGACAGATGCAATGTCCCGGGATTATGTAATCATTATTTGCAATCTTCCCAGTCAGCTTCTGACAAGCAAAGTCAGAGTGGAAGCCAAATTCGCTTAACAACTGTGATAAAAAGATCATAAAATGGGGCAAAACTCACTTAACAACTGTTTTGCTTAGCAAAGGAAATGTTGGGCTCAATTGTGGTCGTAAATTGAGGACTACCTGTACTGAAGACGGACCTAAGGTGGCTGGGGCTTAACTCTGGGATATTAGTTCAGAATGAAACCTGTGGAGCTCTAGTAGGGAATAAGAGTACTATTGGATTACACTGAAGGTTCTTCTGCTTGGACACCCTGTTTATAGCTAAGTAGCTGATCTCTGCTGATAGAAACTGCATCTCCCTCTCTCTCTCTCTCTCCCTCTCTCTCTCTCTCTCTCTCTCTCTCTCTCTCTCTTTCTTTCTGGGCTGTTTGGGTCAGATCTTGAGGCTTAAGAAAGGCAATAGGGAATCTTTTTTAGCCTGAAGGTCTTGTTACTTCAAAGCTTTCTGAATGGGGTAAGGAAAGGTGGCAATTATGGTAAGGCTAGAGTTGGCAACACACATACAGTATGCACATTCTACACACACATACAATCTTCTGAGCAAGGCAGCAGATTCCAATAAAATTCTCAATGCCCTGTTGAAGGAAAAGTCTTCATCATGGTTCAGTCCAAGCTGGGAATAAACAACATGGCGACTGCTTTAGAAAGAAGGTTGCAGTTTATTGAAGAGGAGAGCCAGACAGAAAGATGGCTCTGGAAGAAAAAAAAGAGAGCACATGTAGGGAGTGGGTTTTTATACCCTCTGGAGCCTTTTGTTTGGAGTTGTTCCTGTGGCATGAACTTTGACCTGAGTCTGAGTGTGCCCTTTGGCATCTGTGGGTTAATCCTATTATGTCTTAGAATTTGGGTGGGGTATGTAGATTTTAGGTGTCTTTGTCTTCTTAATCTTCTAGCTTCCACCTTCCTGAATGGTTTACATCTGCATTTCTACAGAGCTGGTTTCTGCTTGGGGGAGGGAGATTGGGACTATTAAGAAAACTGAACATGCCTCTTTAAGATCCTTTGAGGAAATATATTTTTCTGCCCTTTAATATTTCCTTCTCTGCGGGGCTGACTTCCCACAGCCCTTTACATCAGCCAAGTCTTGGTAAAGCAAAAGTAAGGACTTGCAGGCTGGCTCCAACCTGTGAGCCCAACCCGATCTTGTATAAATTTGGGGATTCAACAAATTTGGCTTTCATCCAAGATCCCAAAGATGTATGTAGTCACAAGCCAGTCCCTGCAGTTGTTCTGCCTAGAGTCTTGGTGCTTTAATTCTCCTGTTCATATGCTACCATTTATTCTTTTGGTAAATAAAGCCGCTGAATAATTTCTTTAGAACAGGTGACTTTTCAACCAAAGCATGGAGTGTTTGTTCTGATCAGGGCTCCAGCCCTGCACGTGAAAGCCTTGTGGCTTGCATAAACAAAACTGAACTGCTGTTAGAACTTGCACCTGGTCTCTGTGGAAAAGTTGACATGTTTTTCTTCAGTTGCTGCTATAAAAATTAAATGCTGATCTTAGATACTATAAACATGGAACAAGAAATGAGAATAATTGCTAAAAAAAACCCCAAACAAACTCATCTTTTCCATCATTTTTTTAAAAAAAATAAATTTTCATTTTTTTGCTTCATTTTTTAGAGTTGTGAGGTTCTGTCAATATTTTATTTGCTATGCTATGCAGACAAACATTAAATTATTAATAGGATACAGCATATTTACTTTTAGCCCAATGAAAACTTAAGTTTTATTTATGGGCTATGGGGGTTTGTCACAATAATTAATCTTATTTCATGATCCAAATTATCTCAAACTTTGAGAATCTCTGATTTAGGCAATCTTTGTGCCAAGAAGTTATATATGGACAGGAATTAAGTAGTTAATCGTAAGTCCTGCAGTAATATTAATTGCCCCTTGTTCTTCTGTGGCAGGGATTAAACTAAGGGGAAAAAGTTGAAAGGTTATTTAAATACCTGTCCTTTACTCCTTGTGTTAATTTCATCCTCAAGTACTTTGCTGGTGGGTTTTTTTTTATGAAGTACAATTGTTTTTAATTAATGTGTCTGTCAATACACTGTAGATTTCATCATCTATTGTAAATCTTTCAGCTATAGATTTATTCATGTTATTAGGGAGATTAAGGATCTAGCCTAAATTCTTTGTATTGTCCATTTCTGGAGTTTTGTGATCAAACAAGGCAACTTGGTAATAATGGACTTAGGCAGACATTGTTGGCTGACCAAATTAACTGAAGTGAGTGGTCACATTTAAGCCTCACTTGAAACAATAAGTATCTCAGCAAACAGAGAGCCCACCTCGATCAAGGAGAAATCTCCAAAATTGTATCAGGGGTGTTCCCTTTATTAGGTTAAGTCAAGTCCACAGAACAATATCTAAGCTTTTGAGTTCATAATAACTCTTAATTAGATAAAGAGCCAGTTTGATCTAGTAGTTAAGACACCAGGCTAGAAAGCTGGAGATTGTGATTTCAAGTCCTGCTTTAGCTATGAAAGCTGGCTGGGTGACCTCGGGCCAGCCACTGTCTTTCTGCCCAACCCACCTCACAGGGTTGTTGTTGCTATGGGAAAAGTAGGAAAAAGAAGGAGTATTAGATATGTTTTCTCCCTATACGGCGGCAAGGTTATTGATTGGGCAATATTGGAAAAAAGATTCCTTGCCTACCTTAGAGGAATGGTTTTTTAAAGTTTATTTATCAGAAATGGCTAAAATTTCGGCTTATCTGAAAGACCATTCACAAGAGAGATATAATTCTGTATGGAAAAGATGGGTAAATTTTGTTCAGAATAAATATGGGATTAGAAAGTATTATTTAGCTTTTGAATAACTTATAGCGTAAAGTTGTTATGGATTTTAATGTAATGGAGTTAAAGGGTTTTTTTTAATTTTTTTAGGATTTATGTATAGTTGATTGATGTTTATTTAATTTTTATGTTTTTTCTTTTGCTGTTTTTAGCTCTGTATTCAGCTCTGGGAAGGGGGGGAAGGGTAAAGGGGGGGTAGAGGGAGGGAGGTGGGGAGGGATTTCATTGTAAAAAGTTTATAAAAATTTCAATTAAAAAAAAAGATACGTTTTCTCCCTTGAGTTTTTTTGTAAAAATAACAAAGGCAGAATATAAACAAACAAACAAACAGGAGGGGGGATTTATGACCCAGGGGTCACATGTGCTCTCCAAGTTCCACTTTAGCCTCTACAGCAGGCGTAGGCTGCATGAGGCCCTGGATAGCTAGCCCCACAATAAATAAAACAAAAATAAAAGGTTGGACACGCCTGCTTTACAGTAATCTCCTATTCAAATCACAAAGTAACCTATTTTTATTTATATAAAGTTTCACACTGGAAATATATATACTTGACTTACTATTTTTAATTTTTAGATTTGTATCACGCTTTTCCTTCAAGAAAAGGCAGCTTACGAGGTTCTTCCTTCATTTTATCCCCCTAAGAGCAGTGCTTTGAGAAAGGAGTCACTGACCCGAAAATCAATCAGTCATATATTATCTATGGTCACTTGAATCTGGATCTCCCCCACTCTCGGATTAGTACCTTTACTGCTACATCAAATTGGATAAATTAAAAATAATAATAAACAAACATAATCTATCTCTTTAGTAATTGGATGGATATAAATGAACTCTGAAAAGTGTGGGTAGATATTATAATTTTGTCCAAGCTCCGGTGCTTAATTCTCCACCATATTCTGGGAAAGATTCTCTGCAGAGCCATCTCTCTCTGATGTTATCTGTAATATGGAGTGTGCTCTGCTGCCCTTTGACCATTCCTCCTCCTCTCCTGATATACCGCACAGTGTGCCACGCTCTGCCGTACTTCCTCCCCCAGAAGGAGACAAAGTCTATTAGCCTTGTGAGGTCAAAGGCTCTCTCAGGCATTAGAATTGCCTCCATTTTCCTGATGTTCCCTCTGACAATGAGCTGAAAGGTAGGTGATTATGATTCTGGAAAATGGTTCAGAGATCTGCCTTAGATCAAAGCAAACATTTGCACCTTCTCCTTCTGAACCATCTGCTGAAGGATCTTCAGGGTTTTTAGTAGGAGTCTTTCCTAATCCTCCTTAAAGATGCTTTTGCTTGAGAAATAGGTACTCTGCCACTGAAATACTTCGGGGTGATTCAATCCATGAAAGTCTGGAGGGGCTACGGAAGCAATGCTTTGATTAGGAAATGATTCATTTTTTAGATGATAAATGATAAGAAAGTACCAAAGGTTCCCTGGATTAGTTGCCAGGAAAATGAAGTTGGCACTAGGTTCTCCTGCATGGTATCATAATGCAGACGCCTAGACCCAGAAAAAAAGGCAGCCAGTCACTACCAGGGAGGGTGTGGTTGAGACAGCAGGAAGAAATCAGGACCCTTGGCTAGCCTTGCGCTGCAGATACTGCTATATTTTACTGCTTCTCTCTCCCCCCACAGAACTATTATTTGGCATCCAGGGAGGATGGACTACAAAAAACAGCACTGTCTGCAGTGAGACGTCTGGTGGTGCTATGGCCAAATGAGATGGCCAAACGTCTTGTGGTGGCTATTGCTCTCTGGGCTTTGGGGGGCCCTACTGGGCTTCACCATCTCTACTTAGGCAGAGATAACCATGCCTTACTCTGGATGTTGACTTTGGGTGGCTTTGGCATAGGGTGGCTTTGGGAGCTGTGGCTGCTCCCTGGTTGGGTAGCACAGGCAAATGGTACGCCAGACTTGCCCAACAGTCAACTCCCACCTTTAAACCCTGTGCGTTTTCTTGGCCAAGCTTTAGTAGGCATCTATTTTGGGGTAGTAGCTTTGATTGGTCTCTCTACTCTGCCAGGTTTTTACTTTCTGGCCCTTCCTCTGGCTGTGGGTCTTGGAGTTCATTTGGTGTCTGAAGTGGGCAACCAAGCCTCCAATCTTCAAGCAACCTTAACGGCTGCCTTTATAACTGCACCAATCTTCTATGGCCACCCTCTGGGGATCTTGCCCATTACTCTCACCACTAGTGTGACAGCCCAGAATTACCGACGCTATAAAACCGTCAATCGCACCAAGAAGAAGCTTAGCCTCCGACTTTACCGACTAGGCCTGGCCTATCTGGCATTCACAACACCACTGGCCTACTCTGCCTTCAGCAATACAACAGCAACTGCCAACTACATAGCCAGCACGATTGGAGCAGCCCTGGATTATGTCAGCGTGTTTCCATCATTGAGTGGAATATTGGAATGGGTGCTGCTTCTCCCTTACCGTGCCGGGAAGATGTTGGGTTTAAGTGGTGGCTATTTCCAGGAATGGGAAAACATTTTAAAATTTGTACAATCTTTCCAGGATGAAAGATGTCAGATGGCGTATCAGGTACAGTGGACTTTATTATTTTTCAGCCTTTGGAAACAGTAAGTTTCATGTTTCCTACAAATTATCCAACAGGATCAGGGCCGTCCTCAACTCTGAGGGAAGAATGTTCCAGAGGACAGGGACTATAATAGAGAAGATACGTCTCCCTGCCAGTTGACATTCCTTAGGTGATGGGGCCCATAGCATATCCAAATCATTTACTACCCATGCAGTCACATTTTGCACCAGTTGAAGCTTCTAAATGTTTTTCAAGGACAGCTCCATGTAGGGTGCATTGTAGTGATCCAATGTTATATAGTCAAATATAGGATATGAGAATCTCTGCATGTCATGATACTAAATCTTTCCTAACATTCTGGACTAGCACAGGAAGGATAAAAAAAAGTCAAGCTGATGGTCATTACTACACAATAAAACCCGTTCCCTTTGTATATCCATCACAGTGTTTATAAGCTTTGGTTGCACATTTGTGACCACCCTCTTGATTGTTTTGCCCCTTCCCACAGTCATCCTTGGTTCAGCTTGTCATATTTTTGTGCCTTCAAGTTAGTTTTTGATTCCTGGCGATTACTTGAACTAGACAAGTTTTCTAGACAAGGTCTTTCAGAAATGGTTTGCCATTGCTTTCCTCCTAGGGCTGAGAGAAAATGACTGGCCCAAGATCACCTAACTAGCTTTGTATCTAAGGCAGGACTCACAGCCTCCCAGTTTCTAGCTGATGCCTTAACCAGTACATCAAACTGGCTTATGTCACCAGAGACTAAAATTCTCACTTCAAGCCTTGCATATCAAACAACTAGCTTTGCATATATTAAACAACCACAATTTGTATTAATAGTAAAAGGGCATTAAAGGAAGCTCATATAGTAGTATTGTACGGTGTACAAGATAAAACAACAAAATGTAAGTCATGTTAAATCTAATTATACCAAAAAAAGTAAGTGAAAAATTCTTATTCAATTCGGTAATAAAATCTTCTATTTTAACAGTATTTAAAATAGACAAGCAACTAAATAAACACATCAGAAGACCCTACCTAGCCAATAATTTTGCATTGACATTCATTTACTAATTTTAAACACTACTTATGAAAAGAATAAGATTTATCTGAAACTAGAACTATTTGCTTGTAAGGGAAAGAGTTCAAAGGGCAAAGAAGTAAACAATGTGGTAAGTTGTCTGTCACACCTACTTGCTCCGGTATTGACTATTTCTTCCATTTACAGCATATTTTCCTTATATCTTAGAATTAAAATTCTCAGAATTCTTAATATATCCCTTGGTTTGAATTCTTAACTTGACTTAACACCAAGACCATGTTGATTGTAATGGCACTTTCTGAGATTATCTGAAACATTACACGTCATCTTTCAAGGCTGAAAATAGTATAGTATCTTACTGGCTGAAAGTTTTACCTAAAATATATGACTAGAGATAATAACAAGGCTCTTCAGTTTTGATGTCTTTGGATGTAGAAAGAAAGAACAGACAAGGGTGTTTTGCAGAATTGCAAGAAAGTGTCTTTATGCTTAGCTTTTCAAAGCTCTGCAAATTAATGTGCTCTACTATTATGAAGGGATTTTTATTGTGCTTATGATTTTAGTATGTTTAAGTTTGACATTAGCATTTATTTTATATATAGTAACCATTTTATATTGATACTTATAGTGTTATCATGTAATCATTGTTTTGTTATTTTGTAATCATTATTTTGTAGTTAATTGCTTGATCAGATGCTTTATATATACTGTATATATTGAAAAAGTAAGGGCTTCATGCTTTAGGTACAGGTGATTGCTTATATCAGTGGTTCTCAACCTTTTTAATGCCGCGACCCCAAGCAGTCGTAAGTCGAGGACTACCCAACCGGTCGTAAGTCGAGGACTACCCAACCGGTCGTAAGTGGAGGACTTTCCCTGCCTGGGAGCACCGCGCATGCGTGGTGCCGCCCCTTGCGCCAGCCGAGGCGTAGCTGGCAAGTGGCAGAGATGGAGCAGGCCGACCACTGGCTGGGCCACCAGCTGGCCCACCCCAAGGGAGGTAAGGCACCTGTCGGGCCCCACGCGCGCCAGCAACCCTCCCTGCGTCCGCTGGCCTCCCACCTCTCATCCCTGGCCCTTTTTTGCTTACATTTTTAGTAGTTGCTCAGCAGGGAGGGGTGGAAGCTTCCAGACAGCTCGCCTTCGCTGCAGACAACTTGCAGCACCGTTTGCAGACTGGGACTTTTGGCGGGTTCAGCAGGGCAGAGACAGCCTGGACAATTCCTATTGGCTTTTGAAAGCCAATAGAATTAGACTCTATTCAAGAGAATCTATTCTATTGGCTTTTAAAAGCCAATAGAATAAAAGGGAGTAGCACAGCTAAGGAAAAGGGGGAAAAAAATGGCGGACTGCGTTGTTTGGCGACCCCCGTGAAATAGTCGTTCGACCCCAAATGGGGTCCCGACCCACAGGTTGAGAACCACTGGCTTATATGAAAAGAGCACAGTAGGGGGAGGGGGAAAAGGAGTTACGGATGGAGCCTGGGTTGCTGTATATGAGTCACCATCTAAGAATTATTTTTTTTGTGCCATCTTATGCCTGGTACCAAGACCTGATCTTTTTGTTCTGGAAAGGTATAAAAGGTGGAAGACATCTTTTCTGGTTGTTGCCTTCATTCCTCTATCAGCCACGAAGAGGAATCAGGTGGCCCTTCTCTGTTTTGATCAAAATAAAGTTGTAATCTTTGTTGAAACCTCGGCTCAGGAGTTTCTTTGGCTTTTAAATTCCTGAGTAATGCTGGGGCAATTGTGAGGCTAAGTGGAAAACCTTACATTAGTTCAAACTCTATAAAAATCATCCTTCATTGGATTTTTGGCTTTTATAGATTTTCCAATAAGTTGTAACAGTACGTGCAAGAAAATTATTCTTTGTTCTCTCCACCTCCGCTCCATCACTGACAAATGACTAGTTTATTTCTTTCTTAGATGCTACCCTTCCTTTATTGCTTTATAAGTAACTCAAGACAACAAATATGCTCCTTCCTCCTCGTCCTCCTTTTCCCCACAACAATCCTGTCAGGTGGGTTGGGCTGAGAGAGACTGGCCCAAAGTCACCCAGCCAGCCAATTATCAATTAGATAATTGACAATTAAAATATTAGTGAACTCACAGCTGTGATAGGATGCTGATTCACCTCTCTCCTCTTCTTCTAGATCTTAGGTGTCCCTAATGATGCCACTCCAGAAGAAATTACCAAAAGTTACAGGGAGCTGGTGAAGCTTTGGCATCCTGATCATAATCGACATCAAGTAGAAGAAGCTGAAAGACGTTTTATTGAAGTGCAAGCTGCCTACGAACTCCTCATGCAGACAAAGAAGCCAAAATCTGCATGACTGCATTTTAGACAGCACAGAAATTTTTTTACCATCAAACAGCTGGGGATTAAACCATTATTATTAAAGTAATGGTTCTCAAAATAACATGGACCAAGATATCAAAAAGGGAATCAGTGCCATCAATCTTTGCTGGTTTCTGCCCCTGAAATATATGTACGATATCAAAAGAAAGGTATCTTATTTATCAAATAAATCCTACTATGTTAACAATGGGAAAATGAACCTCATCCTTTCTAACTTCAGTGAAAATAAAATAAGAATTGCATAAAATCATCTTGCAGGGGAGATGGGCAGCACAGAAATTTAATAATAAATAAAAATGTTCTCACTAATTTTCTTTGTATTTTATTGCTGGTTTATATTTATGACTAACTTTAATTATAGTGATTGGTTATGACACTGCTACCTTGAAAACTTTTACACTATAGACATGCGTTTCTTAAATTAGAAAAATCAAGAAAGCGTTTAGCCCAAGGTAAGTTTAGTATGCAACCTCATGCTGTGCATGCATAGAAATCCTACTGAATCCATTATTGCATCATAGGTTTCCTTAAACTTGTTACATTCCCTCTAAATTGCTTGCTTAATACTCCTTTCCATATTTCTTTTAAGTTTTAATTGTCCCGATGTTCTCTTTGATAGAGCAATAGCATTAAATCTTATAAGTTTCTCTTTTCCCACAATATTTAATTATCCTCAACCTGAGTAAACAGCAAACTTGGCCATCAGTTTTATTATGATGTAGCATTTGAAAGAGTACTTTTCCTTTACACTGCAGTTTATCTTGCTAATTTTTCTTGAGTGCTTTGATGACTGTAGTTGGTAAATCATACACCAATATTTTTATTTATTATATATTTTATTAATTACCTTTTACTGGAAACACAGTATGAATTATTGGTTTGAAATACTTACATGGTCATCTAAGCCCAGCAGGTGACACTATTGAGCTATTAACAGAAAACTGATTTTTTTAAAAAAATCAGGTCTGGATGTAGTAGCCTTCAAAAAAGTTTTATCTGTATTTTAGAAGCAGCACCACACCCTAAATATTATGGCTGGGAAGACAATGGGTCTCCAGCCAAATTTAGAAATCATTTTGAGGTTTGAAGGTAAGTGATGCTTTGTCTAAAAGATGGAAGATTTGGGGAGAATTTAAATCAGACAAATTCAATGAGAACTGAAATTCATTATAGTATCACTGTGGAATCCTGCACAGAATGTGCCATTGTCTAATCATGGTACAAACCTTCTGAGATTGATTTCACCCTACACTAATGTGGCTTGTTACGTTTTTGAGCAATGTTCACATTCAGCCAATCATTGCCTGTGAGAGCTCAGCAAACCTGCAGGTTTTTTTTTTCCTTAAAAAGTGTTAGTATAAAAGGGCCTACACTGAGACAAATGTCTAGCATAAAAGTGAAATCATGAATTGATATGCTCGATGAATTCAGAAACATGGGTCGAGAAGCCATAGGTAAGCTATCCATGGTTCAGTAGGTCATGCCATCCACGTCAACATCCTCAGGGACAGATATTCTGAATCTCTCACATAAAACAGGGCAGACGCACAACGAATAACAACGGCTTATACATAGAGCCGGCATACAGAAAACTTAAAAAAAGTATAAGCGGCGTGCAGGTATTAGGGGGGGGGGGCGGAGGCGTCCACCGCCTCCACCAAAACTCTGGAGCCACTCAATGAAAGAGCCTAAGCAACCGCCGTCAAAGGATCCTCCTTCGGCCGTTGCAGGAAAGAACGCGCATCTCCACACCTTGTTTCAGGATTCGCAGAAGGCGAGGAAAGAACGGCGAGAGACGTTATTGGGTAGCCAGAGCTCCTCGCGCCCCTCCGTACGCCTGGATTGGGTCTCCTTCCACGGCTTTGGCAATTGGTTTAGCGTAAGTAACCATCCGGCCGAAACAACCTCTTTCGTGGTCGCTGATTGGGTCTTTCTAACGCCTAAGCCGATTGGACAACGGGTAAAGCGCTTCGGTGGCTAGAGCGGTTCCGTTGTCCTGGAGCCGAACTCAATTTTGGATCTTGGAGGGGGGGGGAAGGAGAGAAAAGGTGGGAGTGAACTCGGTTCTCCGTTGCTCCTATTGGCCGGCGCTCCGCCGAAGAGAAATACCTTTCTTATTGGCTGAAGGAAAGAGGGCGCCTGTGTCCGGTTGGCTGTTGGGCTCGCGCAGCCTTCGACGATTTTGCTCTCTCGGTCTCTCCCTTACGGGTGGGCGGGGCTCACTTTCCCCGGCGCTTGGCGGCGGCGGCCTGAGGTGAGGACGTGAAAGTGGAGTGGCTGAGGTTTGATGAGGTTTTCCGCCGAGGTGGGTAGGACTGTTGGCGCGTGGGAACAAGGCGAAGAGCGGGGATTGGGCGTCATTGGTGGGGGGGGATGAAAAGCATGTGGGGAAGGAGCTTCGGAGGGGAGAAGCTGGAAGCGGTGATGGGGAACAAGGAGAGGAGTCGTGGCACAGGCAGGCAGCTGAGCGAATGGCCTGTGTTGGGGGAATAAGGGGTGGGCTCAGAGGCAGGCCGTTGAGGGGCGGCGGGCTGGAGAACGCAGAGGCGATGTGGCGGTGGGAGGAGGGATTTAATATGTGGCAGGCAGGACTGAAGCTCAGCCCAGAGCCTTGGCGACTCCCGAACTCCACAGCAGAGGAACAATATCTGCATCCCACGAAAAAATAAAAAGAAAGAGCGCACGCGGAAAAGTGGACGCCTTGGCTTTGCAAAAAAAGAGTCCTTTACGGATAAGGACATCCCTTTCCCAGGAGAACTCGCAAAGAACAATTTACAAAACAGGCTGCAGGGCAAGCAGTTCGATTTAGGAGAACCGTTCATCAAGCAACCTGGTAAACGCCTTCAGAAGGATGCAAAAAAGTCCTGATCTTGTCTAGAGGGATTTCTTTTCCATACGGAATTAGAGTGTTCCCACATGCCCTAAACCTTTAATTCCACTGTCACCCCCTTCTCCCACCCAGCACTGGGAGAGGGAGAGGGTGAAAGGAGGAAGAAGGCAAAATAACAATGGGGATTATGAGGTTTATAAAAAAGCAAGTTGTAGCAGTACTATAGACTAGTGCCTGCTGCTATAATATTTGCATCTGAACTGCAGCATTTTGGTATTTGAAAAACATATTTTCAAAGGGAAACAGCAGTAGCTAAAGAGTGCAAAAGTAAAATATGTTACTGCTGAAGTGAATTATAGTTATTGGTATTCTGGAAAGATACAGTAACAATGTACCGGTGTGCCCTATTTGCAATGGAAAGGTGAAACAGAGAAACTTATATGTCTGGAGATTCTGCATCATCCAGTTCATGGTTGTCCCAAAGGTGATTTTTCCAAAAGGCAACTGGACTTTCTTTTCACCAAGAAAGTCCAGTTGCCTTTTGGAAAAAGCACCTGTGTGACAGAAGCTTATAGGGAGCATGGCTTTAGACTGAATGGAATTATATTAGTTAAGCAGAAAAGATAAATCGAGGCAAAACAGAGAGGAAAAGAATGTCCTAAGATTGGAGGATGAGTTTTCCTGTTTAATTATACAGTTCCATTCACACAGTGCTAATCTAACTGTAGTTTGTGGCTTTAATGTAAAATGTATTTCCTTTCCAAGAAAGGAAATACATTTATTTCCCTGATTACAAAGATGCATGTAAGTTGGGATAAACAGTTTTGATCCTTAGGGCTTTTGCTATTTGTTGTGACGCTTCTTTCTTATGATGTTTGAAAGTAATTGAAAGTTATGGACTGTGAACATCCAGAGCTCTTCATGTTCATGATCAACAAGACTAAAATAGCTTGGTAAGGGACTACTGTACTCAAAGCCAATTAGCCAGATGTTGCTGTTTAACATAGATGTTGTTCAGGCTTTGAAAAGGGTAAACTTTTTTTTTGTTCAGTACCACAGAATGAAGCGGAAAAACAAACTAGATCTGACTATGGAGTGGTTGCTGTCTTGGTTCAAAGTACATTGGCCACCAAAAACTTTGGATGTATTGATCTACAGTGGCAGATTTCTGAGATCATCAGATACATCATAGACTAATGATGCTACATAAATATATTTCTATATAAATATAGAAAGCATAGTTAGATAAGGTATTATTTAAGGATAGAAAGGAAACTCTGCAGTTACTTTTACAACTTTTTTTAGGTATTAAAATTGCACATGTGACTAGATGTTTTGTGTTTGTGATAAAATGACAGCTATCTGTTCCATTTTATATTGAATAGTTGGTTGCATTTGTAATTTACTCCTTATTTAAAGTACTAGATTAGAGTGACTTTTATTTGATGTCCTGATCTGTGCAATTTAGAAATGCTTTCAAATCAAATTTATTTACTTCAGTTATAGATCTGTTGCATCTGCAGTATGGAATATTAAGGAATATCATTAACATTAGTCTTCACTTAATGTATGCCAAAGAATCCTCAATGGTTAAATAAAATGGAGCTTTAAAAACCATAATT
The DNA here is from genome assembly GCF_016545835.1 of Crotalus tigris. Lineage (NCBI taxonomy): Eukaryota > Metazoa > Chordata > Lepidosauria > Squamata > Viperidae > Crotalus > Crotalus tigris. Next base: position 533,526 of record NW_024100636.1, read on the forward strand.
TATTCCTTAACAACACTTCTATTAGGCTGTTTTATTTGGCATTGGAAGTCAATCCCCTTGATTGTTATAGATAGAAAGACAGACAAAAAGAAAGGAACTATACATTGCAACTAATAACAATAACAGGACTTTTATTCTCAGAATATAAAATTTGACAACAGGACTGTATGTTATTATCAGTACTATACTTAATTTTAGAATGCATTCAAAACTCTTTAAATATTCTCTACATTGCTGAATTATTTGCTTTAAATAAAATTTGAATTTATATGCAATATTTCTATATTGTAGATCTTTCTAGAGCTGTGCAACTCTCTTAGAAAAGAGACATCTTTCAAGCCAATTTGATTTAATGGTTAAGGCATCAAGCTTGAAAGCCAGAGACAGTAAGTTCTAATCCCACCTTGAAAGGCAGCTGGATGTCTTTGGGCTAGTCAGTGTCTGTCAGCCCAACTCACTTCAGAGGGTTATTGTTGTGAGGAAAATAGAAGGAGGAATGTATGTTGAATATGTTTGCTGTAAAAATAATGAAGGTGAGATACAAATAAATGCAATAAATAAAAATAAAATTCAGAAACATATTTCTGAATTGTTAAAGTGGCTGTATCTTTTTCCAGGCTTAAGTGGTTGCTTTGGAAGCCATTTGTGGTCTTCTCTGCCTATGTATCCATAGACAGTGATTTCATTTCATGTTCCCACTTGTTCTAGAACACCTCTTTTGAGGGGCTTGCACAATCTACTTCTTCTTGTGCCATATCCATTATAGGATGTTGGCTATCATGTTGGCAATCCTGTTTTTATCAGCAGCCGCACAAAAAAGTGCTGCTGAGTTTTGTCCAAACCAGTCCCTTAGATTTTGAAGCCATGATGTTCTTCTTCTGCCTGGACCTCGTTTGCCTTCAATATTTCCCTGGAGGATTAAATGGAGTATGCCGTATTTTTCTGGGTGTTGCATCACATGTCCGAAATATTCTAATTTTCGTTTTTTAATTGTTTTGATGGTTTCCCTTGGCTTTCCCAGGTGGCTTATCAACTCTATAACCATGTGCAAATCTTCATATACTGCTTATCACTTTTGGGGATAAGCAGGATCGAAAGCTGTTCTAATTCTATTGTCTTCATCTTTGTTATAAAGTTTATTTGGTTATAGATTTATATTAAGTCTTTTCAATTTTTTTACAAGTAAAAACCTACTTTTCCAAATTTTGAGCAATTTATTTCATAACTATCACACCTATAGTCTATATTTATAAAGTATAGTATTTATACTTTATAAAGTGTGGTACCAGATATTGCATTCTGACAATAAGTGTTGTGGTTTTGATTTTTCGAATTCATCTTATTGAGGTACAACCCTGTGGAATTCTCTGGGAATGAGTAGCATTGACTTCAGTGTGACTTTTGAATAGGATTGCACTTCAAGAGAAGATGGTCCTAATCACAGATGGGTTTAACAGATTGATACAGCACTGCCAAGGAGGGAGGCTTGCTGTCTACAATTGCACAGAGTTTCAGAAGTACTTCTGCTTTTTGAGTGGCCTTGAAATTGAATGCAGCATTCAAATAATTGTGTGCTATCTGTTTATTCTTGAGCTCATTTGGTGACTGTAAAGTGTGAATCTTTGAATCTCTTTCAAGAAAGATAGTGAAAAATTGAGTTTTAAAAAAATGCAGGTTAATCCACCCAAAGCACCACTTACTCTTCTGGCTGCCATTATCAATTGTACATGATGAACACATGTTTAGAAATGCTGTTTCATCAACATGGGATTCTTCAATAGTGTAGCTAAATGGATGCTTAATATTCTTACGAAACCAATCGTTTTTGACCAAGTCTTGTAACAAACAAGTGCTTTTTTTTGTTCTTGTAATTCCAACTAGATGTAGCCTTGAGTATTATGAATGTTACAAAACCAACAATGAATGTTAGGTTAAGTTGTTTCATAGGACACTATTCAAAACAATTATCTTTTTCTACTCTACGATAGGCAGAAATTCAGATATAAGCCAATACATCACATAGTGCAGGGATGGGCAGTTAGTTTTACCAAGGGGCGACATGAAAAGCAGGGACTGTTGTGGAGGGCTGAACAGTAGGACTGTGAAGGTGCACAGGCATGCATCCACCCACATGCATAAACTGAAAAAGAAGCAGTTGCCTTCAAAATAAAAACAATCCACTTGGGCCAGACAGGGATAGCCAAAGATCTGGATGTGACCTGGGGAAGGCATAAAATGTGCAATGCCCAGGTCTGATTAGTGTATACTTGCTTGATGTATTTTAATTGCAACGTGATAACATTCTGAAAGAACTGATGGCCAGATTTATTACAGAATAATAATCTGCACTTAAGTTCCATCATGATTATCTTCTCCCAATCTGGGCAAGGTAGATTTTTTTTTTCCAATATTTTTGTCACTACCCATTTTTATAGAGGATATACATCATAATTCTTATTTTTGTATATCTATGTCCAAGCTTCAGTTAGAGTAGTTATGAGTGCACCATTGGAAGATTTGAAGTTAGGGATAGACTGTCATGAGAAAATCTTATGTGGTCACTAGGAGTCAAAAACAATTTGATGGCAAATAAATCAAAATCAGTGTCCAGTATTGTTCACCAGAAGTCAAACATGGATTCAAAGGCATATTTAAAAAAAAGTCTTAGTATATTTTTGCTTTTTCACTGTTTGCTGTGTTCTTGATCTTAGTAGCCTCCAGTTGGACAAAGACACTGTCCCTTTCTAGCTTGTGAAACTTCATAAAGTATTAATATTGTATAAATATTAATGTAGCTGATGGCTGGCTACAGATATTATGAAGCCAGGTTTTTTTTTTGAAGTATTCAGGTCTAACTCAGTTTATAAGAAACTGTTTGTTACAGTTTTGAGATTTTAAAAATGTTATTTCATGCAGTCCATAAGTGTGATTAGTTTTCTATTAGTATGCTTGGCTTCCGGCTGAATAGATTATTGTCTTTTAGAAAAATAGTTGCATGAAACAGCCCCTGCTTTTATGTAATGCTTCTAGAGTTGCTAGCTGATTTTGGGACAGTTATTCATGAGCAAGGATCAACATGCTTATTCTCACAGCAATTATTTTGTCTTGGGGGAAACAACTATAACAACAGCGCTTTGTATAGCTGGAATAACTGATCTAGCCACTATTTTTTAAAGCATAATTCTGTGTTAAAAGCTGGAAGCTAATCATCTTGGGCTACAGTCCAAAGTTGCCATTTGGTATATAGACAAATACTGCAGTGATACACCAGATATAGATGTATCTCTGATAATGTTTGACAATATACCGTTTAGTTTTTAAAATATGTCATGGATATATAAGCTGTACCAACTGTATACCCTATATAATTGATTTCCTTGATTTACAACTTTATTTCTAAAATTTTAAAAGTGTCCGTCTCCCTCACAGAGGGACTCTGGACAGTGTGCAAATAAAATATTAAAAACATAAAAACAGTATATAAAATTTAAAAAGCAATCAGTATTAAAAATTAAAAGGCAGAGGGAAAGGGCTTTCAGAGTACTAACCAGCTACGTGTCCCTCTGTCCACCCCAAGTAAGGCCGCAGAGCCATGTTTTCACACCTTTCCAGAAGCCCAATAGAGTGGGGCCTACCTCACCACTGGGGGAAAAGTATTCTACAGGGCAGGGGCAAGAGCAGAGAAGGTTGTCTTCCTGGACACCGCCAGTCAGAATTCTTTAACCGAAGAATTCTTTAACCGATGGAATCCAAACATTCCTTCCTTGCCTGACCTGATGGGATGAATTGATGTAACAAGATGAAGACAGTTCCATAGCTAACCTGGCCCCATGCCATCTAGGGCTTAACTCTCAAAACCAACACCTTGAACTGGACCTGGACGCAAACCAGCAACCCAATGCAGCTCGTGCAGTAGAGGTGTTACATGTGCCGTTCTTTGGGCACTCAAACTTGCCATACAACCACATTTTGTACCAGCTGAAGCTTCCTGATAACTATTCAGAGGTAGCAGCAGTCCAAATGGGAGATGATCAGGTCATGAGTGAGTGATCCATTCAGACAGCGTCTGTGACTTTCATTGTTTGCTAATCAGAGAAAATACCTCCGGTAGAATAACCCATTCAGGGAATAAAATGGACTAGCTTAGTTAAATAATGTATGTTCCTGAAGTACTCTTTTTGAAGAAGAAAAAAATTGAATCGGTTTCAAGATGGGTGGAGACGGATCAAGATGCTTGAAACTTTTAGGATTGTGTATTTCTTTCAGCCAATTTTTTTTCCACTGAAATATTTTTCTATGTGGGAAGCCAAAGAAAGATATTGAAATAAAACATTTCTTAATAGCCAATATTTTTAATTGCAGTATTATTAACCTTGTTCTCTTATTTGCATCCTTTGTACAGTTGTGATCTTCATTTATTTTTTTCCCCAGACTCTGGGGGCTCTTGCATGTGATATGATGATAGGATGGTATTACTGATAGCATGCAACTAGGTGTGAGTGTTTTTTTCATTATTTGGGGTGATTTTTTTTATAGGTGTGTTAACATTGTCAAAACTTTAGAGTGTATCTGTTTTCTAATTGAAAAAAAAGTAGGAAAGGGTGTAGCTGTTGTTGTAAGTTGCACCATTTGGGAGACTATATGTAATTTGAATGTTGCAGTTCTTGAGATTTGCTTAAAATGCATAATAAACTCTGAATTCTTCTGAAACTGTAAGGTACATTCTTCTGGAAATATTGGTTGTCAAGTAGAGAACAGGAAGTTATATCTTGAACAAAAACTGAACCTTTAGCATTTTGAAATGGTATTTTTAATTGCCTGACTGATGTTGGATTGTATAGCTAACAGAGGTTTTAGATTTATAAGTACTCTAGACCAGACTAAATGAGTAATGTCTGAGTTTCAGAGCTGTTGAATTTACAGTGTTGTTGGCTTTGAGGAATTGCAAACTTTTAGGAAACAGTTTCATGATTCTTTGCTTGCCTTAAGTTTATTCTTGAATTTTAATATGAGGTAAATTATTTTTTTTAAGTGACAATCTATTATAGAAATAAAAGATTTTTCACATAAAATGTCCTAAGTATATTAAGAAATAAAACATCATTTATTAGTGGATTTGTACATATTGATTTTAGTTTTAAGTATTGAAACTCACCAGGACCTGAAATCTACTCAATAAAGCTTTAACAGATACTATTTTACCCATACTGAAACAGTTAGCATAGTTCTGTGTTTTCTAAGACATAATTGCAAGAAATGGATAATTCTACATAGGAAGCTCTCCATTAGAAGACTTTGATGGTGGGGGAAAAGGGGTCAAGAGATCAGTTGATGACTAGGAAGATTTCTTGTTTGGTTGCTTTCTTTTCTCACCCATACAGAGAGGATATAATGTAATTTTCTGTCCTAAGTGTTAATTTCAGAAATAGTCTATCATTGGAATTAGAATTAAGCAAAACTGCTATCATCCATAATGCTATATGCTAAAAGCTAAGAACTAAACAAAAAAAAAATGAATGTCTCAGTATTTAAAGTTTGGAATACAGTAAAATACTATTCTTATACGATCCTTTCTGTTCTTCAGTTTATATGTTTTAAAAGTAACTTTCAAGTTTGTGTGATTTTATACTGAAACTTTAATGCCATTTCTAGTGCCACCAAACAATTTTTAATTTAGTTTATTTTCTTTTATTCTGGTGGTAATAGCAACCCTTTTTTCTTATTTTTTCCCCCTGTGGCATATATGTAACTTTTTTTAAAAGGAGAACTGCAGTACCTTAAGAACGACAGCATTTCATAAATTCTTTTATGTTATATGTACTCATAAATATCACTTTGATACCATAAACTCTTTTTGCAATAATTCTGCTCATGAGTCAAACCTTCTCAGTGTTCTCAAAATGTTTTTATTGTGTAACTGTAAAATACATTAACTTCAGTTTCAGAATGCTAGCTGTTTAAACAGAGGGCAAAGTCTGCTAGATGTTATGCTGGCCTCGATAAGTTTCCCCTGTTCTTTGTTTTTACATTTTAGTGAAGAAACATTGAGTTTGGTGAAAATCGCCCCATTTTGGGGAATGCTGTTGCATAGTGACTACAACTTATTTATCCCGCATTATCCTAGATTTTTTTTTGTTAAAATAAATAGAAGTGATAAATTAAATTCCTCCTGTACGTTTTCCTTTTCAGAATCTGTAAAACAGCAACATGAACTGCTGTGTGGGTGCTTCCTGATGGAAGATTGGTGCTAAAAGAAAGACTCTACAGTCTTCAGCTAGCAGGATTTTGACAATTCTCCAGTTGCCTTGGGAGCTGGGGAGGTTGCTGTCTCTGAGCAGATATTTGCCATTTCCTGCCTGGATGCAAAGCAGTACTTGAATCACATCTGCTACTTTCATACTTGAGGAACCATATTTTTTGCTGTGTAACAGACATTAAATAAGACAAGCTATTATGTCTAAGAAGCAAAACCAAAAAGGTAAGGTTTAATATAGAGGTAGTATTACTAAGAAAAAGGACTATATAATAGATTGCTATCAAATATGGGAATTTAGTCAGTGTTAATACATTCATCAAAGTCAGGGAGGTTCTCTAATTGTTCTCTTACGTGTTTGTAAAGAAGAGAAATCCTGTTCACATCTTGCTAAATAAATATAAGATTACTTTTCTAAAGTACAATCCTTCATCCTTGTCTCAAATCGAAGAAGGAATGTCTTCAACATTTGAAAAAAGTGTGTTAGGAATTTAAACTAATGGCAGACATAAATAAATCTAGTTTTTCTTCAGAACCATCAATACTATGGTAACAACTGCAAGACCTGCTATGGCAGAGAGTTGTCTATTCTCTGTGCCTCATTTGAGGAATTGCACCTCTCTCTAGGCAGAATTTTGTCTTCCTGAGAAGTCAGTATAATTTTAAAGAACCACTACTTCGAAAGCATGCAGTGAGTAGATTAATAGGGACCACTTTGATGGGAAGGTAACAGCATTCCATGCACTTTTGGCATATAGCCATGTTGGCCACATCACCACGGAAAATGTCTTCGGACAATGCTGGCTCCCTTGGCCAAGAAATGGAGATGAGTATTGCTCCCTAGAGTCGGACACAACTGGACAGGGAAGCCTTTACCTTTTTGTTTTTTTAAAGGTCAGGAACAATAAATCTTATTGAAAACTGATATCTATATCTGCCTGTTAATATTAAGTAAAGAGTGTGTGCAAAGTATGTCTGTCTGCAAAAACATTTTATTTTATGTATGCAGGTTTTGCAAATGAAAGTTGCTGGTGTCTTTTCTTGATAAGGCTATGATGTATTTTTCATTTCCCTGCCCTCTCTTGGATGCTACTGATAATATGTCAAGAATCAAGGTTCACTATGTATGTTTGAGTTAACATGACATTTGGACAGGTTTTAAAGATCAAAACTAGCACTTTGAATTAGATTTAAAAAATGACCATGAGTCTGTTAAGGCTTTTATGAATATGTGGATATCTTTGCAGCATTTTGAGTTTAAAGTGAATTGTTTCAACTTTGCTGGAAGTGCGCTGATCTGGATAAATGGCATGCTTATTGACCAGTCCCATTGAACAACTTTCAGCTAAAATGGCTAGATTGATTAATTATAGATTCCAAAAATATAGCTGTTCACAGGCTTCAGAAACATCCTACGGCAGAGTATATAATTTGGTTCCTTATAAATGTGTTTGGATTATTGTATTGAGAACAAGGAAAGGATTTTAAATAAGCCTAACTTACTGCTTCTATGTCATGCAATAATTCTAACAATTTCTGTTGCCAGTCCCTTCTGAAATAAAATTTGACAATTGTGAAAGAATAAATTGCTAAGTTGGCTGTGTGCACTATTTCCAGCTGTAAAGTGTTACGCTATTCATCCTGTGGAAAAAAGATTTTTGGCTCTTCTAGACCAGACATTTGGTTCAGATTATTATTTCCACTGTCCTTAAAGCTAAATTATGGTTGGGTTAATAATCTGTGTATAAAATTTAGAAACGGAACATATGAGTTTATATTTTAATGCATATTCTTAAGCTATTAGGATATTAGTTCTGATTTGTATTTTCCAATTGCTTTATTTGCTATTTATGTCAGAAGTCCCACTAATGAACCCAGCAAAAGGATTCCTCGAGGCAATTAAGTCCAAGCAGGCAAAACTTTATTGGGTACAGCATGTCAGAACTAACGAAGCAAAACCAGCTCTGGGGTTCCCGCGCAAAACTTACATAGTTAAACAATAGATTCCCCAGTCCCCACCCACCAATTGTTCACATTGTCCAATAATACTACTCCTTTTTGTTATGGGAATGGCACACTTCTCCATGAAGCACCTGCGGCAATGACCTTGGCTGTCACGGTCCTTGAACGGCATCCTGGCATTCCATATCCTCCCTTCGGTTTCTACCCCTCCCCCCTTTTCTATGGCAAGTTGATTAGTGATAAAGGTTAACGGGCATCATAGCGATTTGATCTTGACAATTTATTTCTAATTGATTTATTTACTGTTTTCCCACGAGACAAGTTGTATTGGGTTGTGGGTGCAGAAACCCTAATTTTTATGAACCAACTAAGATTTGGTCTTGTTTCATACATATCTTTCTGGTAGGAAATGGTCATTTTGTATACAGATGTAATTTCTAATGTTTCAGTTATGTATATTATTTGTGATGGGAAGCTGTAATAAGTCAGTGAAATTTATCATATATGCACTTAGTGAATGTTACTAACAAGTACTAGACATTGATTGTAACAGTATGTAACTGAATACTGTCTTGTTTGTACATGCTCATTTTATTCTTTTGGGAAAGCCTACCCCTCCCATAGAACCATCCCGTCTTTCCCCTCCCCCCCCCCACTCCAGGCTGCCATCCCGGAAAGGTTGGGGAACTCTGATTTAGGTTCTTGGCTAATAATTCAAAAATTATAAAGTTACATTTACATTCCAAAGCAATCAATACACTTCTAACATCCCCTCTCTATCATACACTGGGTCTAAATCAACAAATATGCAATAAATGTTCCCTTTTGTACACTTCTAAGCAACCAGAGAACAAATATCTGATGTATAATACACACTACCCTAACAGAATTTCCAGATTTTGCTTGTGATCAATATTCTGCCCACATCTTTTCAGTTATGTCTGAAATTAATCCCTCTCTAATTTTCACATTTACTCTTGCTATTTTTCCTTTTAATTAGAAGAATAACTGGATTTTTCCAGTCATTGGGATTTTTCCAATCATTTTTCCATTTCTCACACATGTTAAATAAGTTACACAGCACTCCATGAAAAAAACAAAATCTATACTTTTACATTTTTCCAGGCATACCATGTACATTTGCAACCTTACCATTTTTAACAACTTCATAGTATCCCTTTTTATATATTTTTTTCTTAAATGTTAACATTTTTAGCCTTCATTTACTCCTATCAAAACTGCTCTGTATTTTTGCTGCTTGTTTTAAATAACTCTGTGGTTCTGTGATGACAGAACAAGATTGTTCATAGCTTTTTTTTCAGTATATACATTTATAGTGTCAGGGCTGAGTCTAAACGTTGGAAGTCTTTTCTCTCAAAAACCCTCTGGACTAACACAAACTGGCCCCTCCTTCCTGCTTTGGCGTAGTTGCTTATTAGCTACAGCTTATCTTGCCAGAGGACAGAAAAGAATGTAGAACTTCCTTTTCAAATAGTCCCATACAAAACCTTTCCTGTTGGAGAAGAAAATACAGGGATGCTCAAATCACAGATTCCATTTTAAAAGAAACTCCCTTAGAACAACATATGATTCTAAGTTCAGGTCACCAACCTGTTGTCTGCGGCCCACTACCGGGCCATGGGTTGTTGACCACTGGGCCGCATGAGTGGCTGGCCAGTACACATGCGTGTGCGCACTCTAACCCCCCCTCGTGCAATGTCATGGCATTGCGCAGACGCTAGCAATGCTGTAAGCGTCGGACAGGTGCTAGCATCGCCACTAAGCGCACCCCCCCACTCGTGCTAGCATTATGGTGCTGGCACTATTGTTGCTGCAAGTGCAACATCCCCACTCACACTAGCATCATTCGAGCATTGCGTGGGTGCTAGTGGCTCTGTTTGCATCACGCACGCAATCACAGCCCCGATCGTGTGCGCACAGTCCCATTTATGCATGCATGTGCTTGCACACATAAAGGCGCCTCCACCCCAATGCCTCAGGCCGATAGCCCAGAAAGGTTGGGGACCCCTGTTCTAAGTGAATCATAAAGATCTGCTTCTAATATGAAAAAGTGCATAAAACAATGTACTGAGCAAGTATAAAAAACATAAATATCAGAAGCCAGAAAGAATAAACTAAAGATTTTGTTCTTAGTTAATTTTCCTCTATAGCTCTAAAGAATCGATTAGCCTTGGAACATAGGTTATTCTTCAGTAATCCTGCTTCCTGCAAATTCCAGCTTAAATCTGAGGCTGAGGGAAGATAATAAATTTCACTTGTTTTCAGCCTTTTGTCCAGCAACTTCTACTCAGTTTCTAAAAGGAGAAAACTTTTTTTCCCCTAATTTATAAAAAGGATTAGGTTTGGGGGGCATCTGCTTGCTGCATATTTCTGCTTGTGACAAGATGGGCTGATCTGAATGTCTGAGCTGGCAGCGATGATAGTATATGTGGGGACAGGGACTTGCCTACACATTTATTACAACATTATACAACATCTCTCATTTTTATTTTTTCCAGCAATCATTCTCTTGTAAACCTTTCTTTTCTTATCCAGATACTCTTTGGCCTCATCATGGCACCAAAAATGCAGTAAGAAAGTTGATAAATGGCAAAAATAATAGAGATTAAAAATACAGAATAAAAATGACAGCAGCAGTAATCACAACAGTCCAACAACTGTTGGATTACCAGATGGTCTGCTGGGTTTGTAGCATCTCCTGAAAGGCAATCAGTAATAGGCAACAGTCTTATTTCCAGTGGAATGCTGTTCCAAATAACTGGCCTTGCCTCTGAAAAACAGCATCTCTGGGCTTCAATCATTTGATGATCCATCTGACATTCAAAGTCTCTCATTGCCCCTTGTATCCTTTGCTAATTCTCTCAGTCTTACAGCACAAACAAGGAGACCAATCATTCCTTTAGATTTATGTTAATCTCTTTGCCATGCGTGCATCTCAATAAACCTAATGCTTAAATTACATACAGTATTCAGAAAGGGCCTTTTTCCAAGCAAGCACAGGTACAAGTCCTCAACCTACAATTGGTTTATGGCCCTTTGCAGTGTCCCGCAGTTGCATGACTGCCATTTATGATGATTTTTTTTTTTAACCGGAAACCAGCCTTTATTTCTGGTTTCTGATAAAACAACAACACCCATTGTGAACAACGGGTTCACTTAACAACCAGAGTGTTTACTTAATAAGCGCTACAAAAATGTCGTAAAGTCAATTTGGTCATATGGCTGCCTCGACTTAACCACCGTCATGATATACAGTAGAAATTCTGGGCTCCGTTACTGGTTATAAGTTGAAGGCAACCTGTAATCATCATTCTCATTTTTCTTAGATTGCTGAATGGCTTTTTCTGTTCTCCCTCCCTCCCTCCCTCCTCCATTCGTGCCACCCAACAGAATAATTTGTTTCCCTCACATTACAGTGGTTCATATAAATTGTGCTACCTCTCTCAAAACTCATTTCTAGTTATTTTCGTTATTGCTATTCTCTGGAGCACAGCATTGCCATTGTCATCAAACTATGAATTCTTACTTTAGTATATACATACCGTAACCTAGATTACAGCAGTTTTTATTCTCTGACATCTCTATTAGCCCTTTTATAATTAAACATAGATCTTTACTTCCAGTCATGTATTCATCACCTCCAGAAGTTCAGACCAGTTTCATTCAGATCTATTAATGCTTCCACTTTTAGTTAATGTGTGTGCTTGTGATTTGTTATTTTATGACATTTTTTAATGGGCTCTTAATTGTATTTTAATTTGTATTTTAGATTTTGAACGACTGTCTTGCTGTCTAGTTTACATGCAACAGTGTTTTATAATTTATATGAAGTTTTTATTTTGCATTTTTTATTTAATTCTGTATCTTTGTATTCAGATTGTGTTTTTAGTGTATTTCATGGTAAACCACTCAAAGTGCTTCAGCTATTAGGCACTTCAGTTAATACAATTTAAAATTATATAGATACAAAACTAAAATGAATAGAGCATGCCCAAAACTTATACTTCAGTGTGTTTTCTACCATTTTATTCTCTCATTCTGTAAAATTTATATTCAGCCTTATTGAAACGTTTTCCAGAGACATATTTAACATTCTTTAAGATGTTAACCCGCTTCTTAGTTAAAGTAGGGTATTCCCGTTTCTCTTGCAAATTATCAGTATCTATCTTCATAATGTTCTTCTGTGATCTGTTTAAAAAAACACATGGGTTTACAATCTTCCCAAACACTTTCCCATAATAACAGTAATTCAGGAGCTACTAACCATTAGTGTCAGAATATGTTTTAATGTGCATATTGCCATCCTGCAATTTTATTCAGACGAATTCATCTTGCTGCATCACAAATGTTTTAAAATATGAATTAATCATAAGCTAATGTAGGCTACATTTTCCCCATGAGTTCTAAAAAAAAAGGGAGAGTTTTAGAGTTCTGAAACTGATGTAATCCCAGACGGTCAATTTCCCTTTGGAATATAGTTCAGAATAAGTATCCTTCTAAGTGGTAATCTTTAATGCAATAAAAGTGATTGATTTGGGACGAAGCTAGAATCTACCAGGAATAGCAAAGGAGCACCTTATTCATAAATAAGGTGAATTGGGCCTTTCACCGTCAGGGAATTATCCTTTCCTCCCCCTATTCTCTTCTGAAAATCCAATTAGCAAATGATTGGAATAACTTGGTAAATTGGGCAGAATCTGCTTGAACAGAAAGAGGAATTCAATCTTAAATCAGTTTGGTTCCAATAATTCCACTTGGGACTGCTGTGATCCTGACACAATGTCCCCCAGTTGTATATTGACCTTGAACCTGTTGGTTTTTAGAAGGACATTAAAAACCTGATTGTTTCCTCAGGAATTGGGGCCAGGAAGATGGGAGTCTCTATTTGGAAGACAATAATAATTGTGAATTCCTGATATCTTATCAAGGGTTGGTTATTTCAATGGAATCATTTTATCTATTTTATATGGGTTTATTATAAGCTGCCCATAATTGTAGCATTCAAGTTGGGCAGCCATACATATGTTATAAGTAAATAAAGCATCTCCATGCATCAAATTATCTGTGTAATTCCAAGTAAGCCTGGCACGCAGGAAATTGTGAATGACTTCACTAGAAGGACCTCTACACCAAAGCCACCTAGGAATGTTTATGTGGAACTGCTGCACGATATTCCTATAGAAAGTGCTGTTCATTTCCACATCCAGACAGAGCACCGTTCAGCTGGATGATGTTGCAGAAAATAATTGCCAACAAGGATTAGAAGCCTTGTAAGATCCCATTCCCAGGGACAGCCTTAGCATATCCTATATCAAAGACTCTGACTTTGGTGTAGGCAGATCATACACAGGACTTACCTGTAAGTCATTTTTGTGTAGGAGAAAAGACATACAGCCCATCACTCTCTGCTGGGGTCCCTAATACTCTTATTTATTCCACAATGAATAGTATACAGCAGAGGTCCCCAAACTTTTGGGCACCAGGGACCAGTTACGTGGAGAGAGGTTTTTCTGCAGATCAGAGGGTACGTGGTTTTGTCTGCTGCCTGCATCCCGTGGATGGGGCTTTGCTTGTTTGTGTGGCTCGGTTGCTGGCATGCTGTGGCCCGGTGGCGGATCGGGGGTTGGGGACCCCTGCTATACTTTTTCTGTTACTTCTGTACTAGTCCCACCATTCCTGGGTACTTTCTTTTGGGCTTGTTATTACAGATTTGGAGACGGATCTCTTTCTTCCCACAAGAAGCACTGCCTGAATCTTCTGATCCTGTCTCTGGATTGGGAGTTAAGGGAGATATCCATTACTAAGTGCTCTGTCTCCAAAGACCCTTCTGTCCAAAATTAATATCTTCCCCACTAGCCTTTCTTACATTCCAAGTCAAAATATTCTGTATGCTATGGGCAACACCGGATAGGCCAGTACATACCGACCTCCACTGCCCTGAAGACTTTAGTTTAAGGCTTTTAGTTTACAAAAGTTGTAGACCAGTTTTGGCTGTAGTCTTGCCATACATAGCCTCCTCTTCTAAAGGAATTCCTTGTTAAAATGCGTCATTTATTTATAGGTTGAACTATCTTGTTGCATTTTGTTTTCTCGTTGTAAAAGAGCTGAGGCTAAATATTTAAAATAAAACAATTTAAACCAAATGAGAGAGCCAGTTTGGTGCAGTGGCTAAGATGCTGGCCTAGAAACCAGGAAACTAGGTTTAATTCTGTCTTAGGCATAAAAGCCGGCTGGGTGACTTTGGGCCAGTCACTCTCTCTCAGCCCAACCCATCTCACAGGATTTTTGTTAATGGGGAAAATAAGAGTAGGGAGGAGTATTAGGTATGTTCTCCAACTTTTTTTTATAATAAAGGCAGGATTTTTTTTTTAAAGATTAAAATTTACATGAGCAGGACACAGGAATTTGAATTGCCCAACTTAATCTTGTTTTAAATATTAACATACTTTGAAATGAATGGAAGTCAAACATCTCCTGAGCTTCATAAAAGTTTATCAACATCATCAACTCATGCAGCAGCTCCTAAGGAAACGTATCTGAATGCAGTCTGATTTTATACATAAACTTTTTCTCTAATTTTCTTCTAACATATAACTAAGTCACCTGACACCTGGCACTAGCCACATTTTTAGTTTTCAACAAGAAGATTGTTATTGAGGCAAACTGAAAACTTTTTTAGAAAGTAACCTGAAAACCTGTATCATCTTTTATCAGTAACTAAAATAGGGATTCAGAGCTGAATGAATGTATGAACAATCTACTTGAGTGTCCCAAGGGTGCTTTCCCAAAAGGCAAGTGGACTTTCTTTGTTTTCTTTTCCTTTTGGAAATCATCCAAGAAGCTTTTTCAGTTCTAACTGACTAGAAATGAGAAATGGAAGGATTTATATTTTTTGCAGTCATCTGGTTGTTAGCACTCTGAGACTGCAAAGAAAATAAATCTTTCCATTCTCCAGCACTGGAGATGGAGAATCCACCAATGGGTTGAGACTGTATTCCTGCCCAATCAGATCAGTCAGCCAAAGTTGCCACGCTCGTTCTGGACCACGAGATCCCAGTCTTGACTGATCTCACCCATTGGAGCAGACGTGCAACTTGGCTCTTAGGCAAGTACAGTCTACCATTGGTGGATTTCATTTCTAGTAGCTTAGTTAATTGAAATTTTTAATTTGAATAGATCTTTACAAATTCTAAATTCTCCTTCCTAAAAAAAAAAAAAAAGGCTAGATATACCTAAATTTCTCACTGGGGTGGTATCAGGCCCTGTTGGGGATGGGGTCCCATCCCCCTCCCCCCCTCCCCACACTTCTTCCCTTTTCCCCAAGTAGGGCCCTTATTTAACAGCGGCTTGGACTAACGGCTGTTATTCCAGCAAACAGAAAATGCTTTCGGGAGCGGAGCTTGCAGCTGCAGCTCCGCTGAAGAGTTCGGACGTAGGGAAAGTCCCCAAACTCACTCAGCTGTTTGGTGGGCTGTTCCGGACCCACAGGCAAACTTTGGAGAGGGGTGCCCTTTGGAGGGGTGGTGATTAACCAGCGGGGTGTATGCGCGTGCAGAACACCACACGGAGCGGCCGCGGACCAGCTGATAGGCGGCCGCCGGCAAACCCTCCCCTTGCTAAAAGCAGCGCTGAGAGCCCCGAGCGAGCACCCTTATCCACGCGGGCTGCCATTTTTGGAGTTGCATGATGCACGCGCGACTCCCTTTGTTTGCTCACACATGGTCTGGACAGGTTTTAAAGAAGCAGGCTCGAATGGGAGGGCTGTTGCGCATGTGCGGCATCACTTCGCGCCTGCGTGGTTTCATTCCCCGTGGGGCCTTCATAAAGCCCAGCAGGTGGCAGCAGCGAGCAAACCGGGCCACAATTAAAATAGGCAGGCTCAGACTCAATTCCTATCCACTGGCTCCTTGATAAGGACTAGCCACTTGAAGGCAGATCTAGACCTAGCCATAAACAGGCACAATTAAAGAGAGACAATTAATAAAGGATTATTAATAAACAACTGAAGAAATAAGGTTAATTGAACCACTAAGCATCTTGATCTTAGTTATAATATAATCAATTCCAAGAGGTACCCTAAACATTACATCACTAAACAAGCAAGCTTGATCACACAGTTACAGTCATTGGTCTTCCACTTTCCAGGACTTGGTGCCTCCTTGTTTTCCACAATTAATCACTCCACTGACTGGCTACAACCGGAGACCAGGCACCCCCAGTAGTGTGCCTGTCCTTATCCGGATAGTAACTGCGTGGATTCCAGGTACCCCCAGCTGTGTACCTGTCCTTATCCACAGCATACCAGGCCGGATTCCAGACACCCCCAGTCATGTGTCTGTCCTTATCCGTGCACAGCTACTGATTGTATCTAGACGCAGAGGCTGTCCCTGGGTTCCAGACACCCCCTGTAGTGCGCCTGTCCTTACTCAGTGTGTATACTCTCCTATTACCGGGGTCCCCCTACCATGGCTCTGCGCTATTGGAGAATGGAGGAAGCCATCATTCCCTCGACAGGAGCCATACCATCCACGTCAAGTCTACCTGGCCCGGATGGCACTGACATGACAACGGCCACTAAGGTCAGGTCTACCAAAAAGTCCTCCAGGAAGGCAGACAAACAGGCAAACAGGAGACACCAAGCCCTAGAAAAGGAATTCGCCAGGGTGCAAAAAAGGGCCAGAATAGAAAAGAATCAGAATGGAGGCCTTGCCCCTGACTTACCTCTGGGGGCCTCTTCGTCCCCACTGGGGGTCTGGTCAACGGGGGAGTCTTCGCAGTCCCCCACACGATGCGGGACAGGTGAGTTCTCTTCTCTGTCCCAATCCTCTTCTCCACGGGTGCCCCAGGGAATTCCCGAAGCCACCTTTACACCCATGGCAGCAGGGCTACGACCTAGCGAGGTGCCTCCGTTACCTTCGAAGGAACGTCTAGCGACCTTGATCGCACAAGCAGTGGACTGAGCTCTTGAGGCCAGAGCTCTAGCTGCCCAGCCGGGAACGTCCAGGTCCAGGTCCATCCATCAGCAAGGGACAGAGTCCCAGCAATGTCCCTCCTCTCCATCCGGGTCATCTGTTTCTGAGGACTCTTACCTTGACCAACCCGGCATAGAGCAAGAGGTTCAAATGTCCGAGGAGGAGGACATTCCACCTGAGGTACCCTCATTCGGCGGTCTCTTTAACCCCTCTCTCTTTATTACCCTACTGCGTAAGGCCGTATCCACAGCTCACCTCGGACAGGGAACTCCATCAGAACCTGTTCTTCCTGATGCGGAGGCCGACCCAAGGTTCGTCGAACCTGTAGCGACCCAACACCGCATTCCCTGTTCGCGTTGTTCCTGAACGCAATCCGGAAACAGTGGATCTCCCCGGCTTCGCTTCCTCTTCCAGGTAACACTGATAAGAGGCTGTACAACGTGGCCAAGGAACTGGAGGAGGCGTTGGAGGTACCAATGGTGGACGAGCCCTTAGGGCCCCTAGTATCGGCCACCGCCATATCCGGGGATTTCTCTGAGGCCCTTAAGGCCGAGGACCGCAAATGCGAGTCCACTTACCGGAGAACACACCAAGCAGCCGCATGGGCTACCAGAGCCGCAACCTCTGCTTCATTTTTCAGTAGAGCTGCACTCTGTTGGCTCCGGCAACTGCAGAACCGAGTTCCAGCTGAGGACGTCCGTACATAGCAGGAACTCAGTAAGATGGTAGCGGCCACGGAGTATGCGTCAGACGCATCACTCCAAGCTGCCAGATTCGCGGCCAGGACCATGGCTTCCAGCATCACCGACTGGCGCATGCTCTGCTTAAAACACTGGCAAGCCGATGCAAAATCCAAATGGAAGCTGGCATCTGCCCCTTTCCAGGGAGGTAAACTATTTGGGGAGGCGCTGATTCCTTATCTAACAGAGAACAAGGACAAGCGCAAGGTCCTTAACCACATCCTCAAGAGACCGGAAAGGCGCCCCGGCCACTATTCGAGGAGGCAGTCCTTTCGTGCAGAAGCTAGGTTTGGCTACTCCCAGCCATCGCACCCCTTTCAGGCCAGACAAGAGAGACAGGAGAGACAGGCAGACAGGCAAAATTCAAGACCTAGGCAACAAGCGCTGGGCAAGCAGCCTTTTCATGGGAACAACCGCCCATTCCGCCACTCCAGATGACTCCTCATCAGACCTTCCCATAGGGGGCAGACTCGCCCTGTTTGCCCACCAGTGGGAAGCCACCACCACAGACGCATGGGTGATAAACACTGTACGTCACGGGCTATCCCTAGAATTCCTCTCCAATCCCCCAAATCGGTTCTTCTCTTGCCCACACCCCCGAACCGAACAAAGAAAAGACTCATGAACCAAGCCGTTCAACATCTACTAAGTATTCGAGCCATAGAACCGGTACCACCGGACCAGAGAGGCCAGGGATTTTACTCCATACTCTTTGTCGTCCCCAAGGCTTCAGGGGGATGGAGAGCCATTCTAGACCTCAAGGGTCTGAATTTCCATCTAGCGTATTGCAAATTCAAAATGCAAACGCTACGCTCCATATTAGAAAGGTAAGAAAAGGGGACCTCCTGACGTCCATCGACCTCATGGAGGCCTACCTTCATATCCCTATCTCTCTGGCCCACCGCCGTTTTCTATGGTTCGCATACAGGGGACGCCACTTCCAATACAGGGCGCTCCCATTTGGCCTGTCATTGGCCCCCAGGGTGTTCACCAAGATCCTGGCGGTCCTGGCAGCTCACTTAAGGACGATACCAGTCAGAGTCCAATGTTATCTTGACGACATACTAATACAGTCGTCGTCCGCCCTGGTGGACCTCGAACTAGTGATAAAACTACTCCAGGATCACGGGTTCTCGGTAAACTTCCTCAAGAGTCAGTTGGTATCCACAACAAGACTACTACACCTTGGGGCCATCATAGACACAGTTGAATGCCGGGTATTCCTTTCCCAAGAACGCCGGAACAGCATAAGGGAGTCAGTACTCCAATTGCGCCGGCGCCAGTCTGTAACGTTGGCCAGTCTCTCCCAATTGTTGGGGAAGATGATCTCGACCATAGCAATCGTTCCATGGTCCAGACTTCACTCACAGGAGTTACAATGGTTCATGCTTCCCTTCCAGAGACAGGAACTCAGTGCGTCCCAACAAAGGGTGAGACTGCCACAATGGGCACGGCGTTCCCTCGCGTGGTGGCTATCACCAGCCATGCTCAGAGGCTCTTACTTCAGAGAACCGGACAGGTTAGTACTCACGACCGACGCAAGCCTGTTTGGTTGGGGAGCTCACCTCGGGACCCAGTGGACGCAGAGCCGCTGGTCCACATCGGACCTCCGGCACAACATAAACTGGCTCGAACTACGAGCCATCCACCTAGCACTACGGCACTTCCACACTTTGCTGGCATGGCGTCACATACTACTCCTCACGGACAATGTAACAAGAGGGCACTTGTTACCTCTCCCTATGGTCCGAGGCCCTCCTACTGGGAGCCTGGGCAGAACAGAACCTGGCCTCAATCAAGGCCGACCATATATCAGGGGAAGCAAACACTCAGAAAGACCTGCTGAGCAGGGTAACAGTAGACCACTCGGAATGGCACCTCCATTCGAGCATCTTCAAGGAAATCTGTCACCGCTTCAGTCGCCCTCAGGTAGATCTCTTCACATCTCAGTCCAATGCCCAGTTGACACGCTTCTTCTCCCGATTCCCGTCCGCGGGAGCGGAACAGACGGATGTGCTCCGGAGCCCATGGCCACAGGGTCTGCTATACGCCTTTCCCCCCCGCCCCTTCTCCCGGCCGTAATACGCAAACTTCTTCAGGAAAGAGCTGAGATACTCCTGGTGACCCCATATTGGTCAAGGAGGCCTTGGTTCGCTGATCTGAGAAGCCTCTCCCTCACGGATCCTTGGCAGATCCCCCGGACAAGGTCTCAGGGGGCGATTCTCCACCCAGAGCCACAGTGGCTACAACTAGCCGTCTGGCACTTGAGTGCTTGATCTTAACAAGGGGACTCTGCTCGCAAGGGGTCATCAGGGTAATTCAGGCTTCTCGACGCCCTTCCATGAACCATATTTACGAGGCCATGTGGAAAAATTTTCAATCATGGTGCTCTGACCGGCACCTGACCATTGGGGAAATTACGGTTCCCAACATCTTGGACTTCTTGTTAAGCAGCCTGGAGAGGGGTCTAGCTCCAAACACATTGCGCAGACAGATCGCCGCCCTCTCCACGGTCCTATCGTGCAACTCTGGCGAGTCTCTGGGCCATCATCCTTTACTCTGTTCATTCCTTAAAGGGGCCGCGAACATCAGGCCACCTACTGTACACAGGTATCCTTTGTGGGATCTACCACGGGTCCTACGGGCGCTTACCAGGGCACCGTTCGAGCCAGTGAAAACATGTGACATCCGCTATCTAACCCACAAGGTAGCATTCTTGGTAGCCATTACGTCGGCTCGTTGTATCTCTGAGTTAGCCGCGCTCTCAATACGGAATGATCTGTGTTGCTTCCACAGGGATCGGGTAGTCCTGCGACTAGACCCTACTTTCATTCCAAAAGTCAATTCCTTATTTCACAGGTCACAGGAGATAGTCCTACCGGATTTTTGTCCAAATCCAGCACACGACCTGGAGCGACAATGGCATACATTGGACGTCCGTAGGGCTCTAAGGTACTACATTTCACGGACAGCGGAATTCCGCAGTTCAGAAGCTCTGTTTATATCCTTCCACTCCTCTTCCAGGGGTCGAAAGGTCTCTTCTTCCACTATTGGTAGGTGAATCAGAGCATGCATCACTGGGGCATATCAGGCGGAGGCTTTGCCGATCCCCAAACGGGTCATGGCACACTTTACAAAGAGTGCAGCCACTTTGGCGGCATGGGCCACCCAAGCTTCAATTGAGGAAGTTTGCAGAGCGGCCACATGGGCCTCGCCTGCCCGTTCATCCGTCACTATAAAATCGATAGATTTTCCTCTGCAGAGGCCTCCTTTGGTAGGAGGGTTCTTCAGCAGATTTTAAACCAAAGTTCCACACGGGACCAGTCTATTTCCCATCCTTAGGGACAATAGGCTTTGGTACGTCCCATTGGTGGATTATCCATCTCCAGTGCTGGAGAAGGGGCGTTGTCTTACCTGAACACCTTTTCTCAGCCCGGAGATGGAGAATCCACACCCACCCTTATAGGCCATGTAGGTCTAGGCTTAATTTTTTTGTGAGCCACAACGTCTTGCTGTCAGTCAATGGCTTCGCTCATGTCAAGACTGGGATCTCGTGGTCCAGGACGGGCATGGCAACTTTGGCTGACTGATCTGATTGGGCAGGAATAAAGTCTCAACCCATTGGTGGATTCTCCATCTCCATGCTGAGAAAAGGCGTTCAGGTAAGACAACGCCCCTTCCCCACCATTCAGTCAGAACTGGAGAAGCTTCTTGGATGAGAAGGAAATATTTAAAAAAAAAAACTCAAGAAAGTCCAGTTGCCTTTGGGAAAAGCAACTTTAGGATATCCATGACCTGGATGATTGAGAATCTCCATAGACAACCTATTTGAATATTTTGAGTACGTAGTAGTATATTGAACAGAATCTAGAGTAATGTATGAAAGAAAGAAACAATGTGAATATGATGGCAAGATATATAGGATATGGATGAGGTTCCAGCAACAGAAAAAAAAAAATGAGGGTGGTTTTTTTGTCAAGTTTGACACTTTCATTGGATAAGAAGTTCAGAATTCAAATTCTTTTCATTGACTATTTTAACAAAAGGAACACTTTTATCATTTTCACTGTGAATACAGCTATGGATATTGTATATTTGCATTTGGAATAATAAATTACATCAAAATAGCTTTTACATTTATTGGTAGCAAACTGCCTTTAAAATTTCTGAAATTGTAGATCCAGTTGAACAAAATAGGTGTACATTGAAGAAAACCTGGGCTCAGTTTTGAAAAAGAATTGCAATCCTTACAAATAATTTCTGTGTGGATTGAATGGACTAGTACAGTGGTGGCAAACCTATGGCATGCATGCCAGAGGCTGCACTCAGAGCCCTTTCTGTGGGCACATGTGCCATTGCCCTAGCCTTGCCTCCCCCCCGCGGCCCCCTCCTTACCAACAGCTCCCCTGGAGGAGAGTCACCCCCGAGTGTGACCCACACAGAGCAGCGCAGCCAAGAACATGGCAGCCAGGTAGCATAGACAAGACTCTGCCCTCACACCCCATTGCGCACAATTGATGCTGCAGGGTGCGGGCAGAGGGCATGGCCGCAATGGTGCTGCTGGGCTCCTGGGCGATCTGTGGTGGGCCCTGGAGGTGGTGAGTGGCCCTGTGGGCAGGTGGGGTGGGGGCAGGGCAAGGGGTGGAACGGGAGCAGGGCCAGTTTTTGGGCACTCAGTCTCTAAAAGGTTCGCCATCACTGGACTAGTATCTTTAAGAATTTAATCAAGAGGTGTCTGTATGAAACTTACAAGTGCTACACTTGATCTTCGCCAAAAGTCTGAGAAACAAATGAAAATTGAAATAATCCACTTATGTTTAGGTCCTGAGAAAATTTTTCTGACATGAGTACAGTAAGTGTGTTAATATTGGACATTTTTGTCTGAAAAGGCTTTCTGTTTCAGCCTGATATAAATAGCCTTCTAAAGGTAGTTATTTTGTTTCCAGATTATCCTCTTTTTTAAATCTAGTAATAGAATTTGCAGCTCCCTAATGTGTCATATTCCTTTCTGTAATTTGTTATAAGTGGATCCAGTTGTAATTTTATGGAATTGGAATCTGTTTTCAAGTATATTTTTGCTCTGAGCTGCAACTGAATAGTCTTGATAAGTGACAAAGACAAGCAGTTTAGATTGTAAAAATGCTAATTTTGTATTCTTTGTGATTAACTTAAAAGCATACATTTATTTATAACTAAAACCAATAATGGTTCCAATCTCAATAAACAGATGGTGCCACATCAGCATCCAAAGGACAATACAAAATAGTTTCAGTTTTAATAGTAAGCAGAAAACCAGTATTTTGAGGCCACTATACCACCAACCCTGTTATTCAGGTGTGAAGCCACTAGGCCAGAAGTTAAAAACAGATAATTGCCCCCTTCTTCACTGTAATGGCATACCTACTGTTGCCTATTCTATCCCACCAAAATCAGAATACGCTTCCCCCTCATCTGAAACCCCCCCCCCAGTATAATATGAAATATTTTTGACTACTTTCTGCACAGTTTCAACACCTACAGATTGCCAGCAATATGGCAAAGCCACTCATACTGGAACCCAACCATGCACCCATCTTTCTTTTCTTCTATCATCCTAATTCCCCCTCCCCAAGTGTTCCTGTTTCAAGACCTTATTAATGTATCCTGTTATAGCCCCTGACATCTCACTATAAGTGGAGGTCCACCTCGAGCTGCTGACCCAGTTCACTTCTTCTACTGCTCACCAGACAATGACATGCCCTTGGGTCATTCTATTGATAGAATTATCAGAGGGATTCTGATGTTATCGGGAGTCTCAACCTGAGCTGTAACCAACTCTAGCATTTCAGTTGCTAAGTCCATGAAGCCCTCACTAGACTTAGGACATTATATCTTGACCTTGTTGTCCCATTCTTAAAATACTAGAAGTAAGTCAAGCTCCACTGACACCCAGCCACAGTCCTACAGGAATTACCCAGGACAGGAAATTGCTAATAATTTTCCCTCCAATTCCAAATTCTTGAACCTGAAGCTTGCATTCCATCATCATGAAACACCATGAATTGCATTTTCTTTATCTTTTTTATACATATTTTATTAATTTTCTAATTTTACAATCATGAGTACTTAATAAACAACTTGTTGTCTGGATCCATTGGTAATTCAGTGGTACATATTAACTTTCTCAGTCTAGTTCCAATACTAAACCATCCAGTGCTTCCTTGATCCTCTCTTCTTCTGGTGGTATGCATATTTCCACACTGGGCAAATGAAATTTTTGTTACTGTTAATACATATACAATTAAATATAGACATCTTCATCACATTTTTCTGGTATTATACATAATATCGATAGTGTCAGTTTATAATATCTTTTCTAGCCAGAACATATCTCAATTGCATTTGCACTTAAAATCTATTTGTTCAATCAATATCCTGTTTTTCCAGCTTTTTTTAAAAAAATAATTTCCCGTCAATGTTCAAAATATCTCTTTCGCTTATAATTTTCTCATAATAAATTATATTTGGGTAACCAAAAGCTTCCCTTATTCAAACCCTTTTAGAATTTTCATATTTTCCATCTCATAACAAAGTATAATATTCTGGTTACAAATCCTATCCTTCTAATTATAATAATTTTATTTCTAACAGTTATCTATTTTCTTAACCATATTCAAACATCTGTTTAATAGTATAATATACCATCTAATAGGTCAAAACCTCCATTTTCTTCACTCTTACTCTAGCTTTCTTCCTTTGCAAAATAACTTTCCAAGTCAGTGCATTTGAATCATCAAGTAATCTTCCTCTGTTTTTGTATATATTGTTTGGAATGAGGAAGAAAATTTGATTGAAGTATTTTTGGAAGAACGCTCAACACATTTATATTCATTAAACAGCCTCCACCCTTCTCCTTCAGTTTTTCTTTTCATTTCTTGTTTGTCAATATTCAGCATTTCTCTAACAGCTTTATCATCCGTTTGATCAGCTCTTCTTCCTTATTCTCAATTGTGTTCTGAGATCTTGACAAGTAAGATATCTTTTCCATTTCTGGTGTTATCACTGAATCTTCTAATTTTTCATTTGTCTGTATCTGTCTGTTGAGTCCTTCCTTTAGGTCCTCCATCTTTGGATCCATTTTTTTCTAATTTTCCTTCTGTTTTCTAGGTTACTAGTTCCTTCTTTGTAGTCGTTTTCTGGATTTGTAAGTTTAGGTTGGAAAATTGTTCTTTTATCTCATTTGCATTATTTTTAGTTTCATCATTAAATAAAACAATTGTCTCTTGGATTAATTTCAACATAGAAAGAATTTCTTTCTGAGATTCATTAATATTTTCTTGTTGGTATATCAAGCTGGGGGTTTTGGAGACAAGTATTAAAGATGTTTTTTTTTACCATTTGAGGCTAAGTAAGTATGAGACACCCATTTTGTTTTTGTATGTAGTCTTTATAGTCCAATAGGGTCCCCAATACAGATAAGCAGCCCAAGAATTTTTTTCTCCTTTTCCCAGCTGCAGTCTGCAAAAGAGAAAGTTTCCAGGAACAACAAAGAGTCTTATCTAAGTCCGGGCTTCAAGCCAAATTTCCTTTAAGCATAACAAATTGTAGTGCTGTGATTCGCCACTAGATGTCGTTGACACTGTCTTCCAACTTTCCAAATTCAAGCCTATTTTACAGACTTTCAAATATCTTTTCTAAAAAAAATCTCAAAAGTACTTTTAGTCCCCAAATTTCAGAGCTACTTATCTGTATTAATTCCAAATTGATCTTGTAGTTTTCTCTATTTTCCACCAAAGCAATTAATTCACCGCTTTTTTTTTCCTGAGGGAGCAGGGCAAAAATTTCCCTTCCCTCTCTCATTGGGGAGGATACTTTGCTTTGGGCATTCTTTTTTCCAGGACAGTAGTATTAAAGTCAAAGAGGATAAAGTCTCACCCAGTTCCATCCACGTTGCTCAAAAATTGCTAGTTAGTGCTTATCTTCGGTTGTCAGCAGCTTCTGACTAGCTACATCAGGGGTGTCAAACTGCTGGTCCATGGGCTGGATGTGTCACGAAGCCATGCCCACCCCATTGCCGGCAATGGGGGAAAAGTTCCGATACGTCGCGTGATGTCATGTGATGTTTGCGAGTTTGACATGTCTGTGCTACATTAATGTAGCCAGTCTTTCCCCCGCTGGTTTGGAGGGCTTTCTCGGATCTAGTGGAAGGGCCACCCCCCCTCTGCGATCAATGAGGGTCCCCTCCTTTGTCACCTCTCCAGGGCAACCTTTGACCCTTTTTAGAGTCCCCAGTGGAGCAAAATCGAACATAGAAGACGGAGCCTGTCTTTCTGTGCCTGTCACACCGCGACACCTAACCGGAAGTTATGAACTGAATTTTCTAATGAGCATTCTTGCTCTCTTCCAAATCTGCAATATCTATCCAAGGCACTGCTTTACCAAATGCAACTTTACCTCATCCACATTGGCACATTCCTCCAGCTCCAGAGAACTCCATTAAAGACCCTCAGATCTATCCAAAATCACCACTCCTACACCTATTCATTCTTTCCACCTCCAACTTACAGCTCCTTTGGGAAATATTTTGAAAGATGCCATTTAGTGAAAATGAAATTCAGTGGTGAAAAAAGTAAGGTTCTACATTTAGGCAAGAAAAACCAAATGCACAGGTACAGTATAGGTGGTACCTCACTCAATAGTAGTAACTGTGAGAGGGATCTCAAAGTCCTAGTGGACAATCACTTAAATATGAGCCAGCAGTGTGCTGCAGCTGCCAAAAAAGCCAACACAGTGCTGGGCTGCATTAACAGAAGGATAGAATCAAGATCGCGTGAAGTGTTAATAGTTTATAACATCTTGGTAAGGCCACACTTGGAATGCTGTATCCAGTTTTGGTCACCATGATGTAAAAAAGATGTTGAGACTCTAGAAAGAGTACAGACAAGAGCAACAAAGATGATTATAAAGAACGGTTGCTGAAATTGGATATGTCCAGTTTAATGAAGAGAAGGACGATGGGGGACATGATAGCAGTGTTCCAATATCTCAGGGGTTACCATAAAGAAGAGGGAGTCAAGCTATTCTCCAAAGCACCTGAAAGCAGGACAAGAAGCAATGGATGGAAACTAATCAAAGAGAGAAGCAATCTAGAACTAAGGAGAAATTTCCTGACAGTTAAACAATTAATCAGAGGAACAACCTGCCTCCAGAAGCGGTGAATGCTCCAACACTGGAAGTTTTTAAGAAGAGACTGGACAACCATTTGTCTGAAATGGTATAGGGCAGTGGTGGTGAACCTATGGCATTAGTGCCAGAGGCGGCACTCGGAGCCCTCTTTGTGGGCACACGTGCCGTTGCCCCAGCCTTGCCACCCCCATGACCCCCTCCTCTCCAGCAGCCCCCCTGAAGGAGACTCGCCCTTGAGCGTGGTCCACAAAGAGCAGCGCAGCCAAGGACATGGCAGCCAGGCAGCGTAGACAAGACTCTGCCCTCACACCCCATCATGCAATTGATGCTGTGAGGCGCGGGCAGAGGGTGTGGCCGCCTTAACGCTAGTGGGCTGCCTGGGCGATCTGCGGCGGGCCCTGGAGGCGTTGAGTGGTCCTGTGGGCAGGAGGGGTGGGGAATAGGGGAGCAGAGCAGGGACGGGGGCAGTTTTTGGGCACTCGGTCTCTAAAAGGTTCACCATCACTGGTATAGGGTTAGCTGCCTGAGCAGGGGTTGGACTAGAAGACGTCCAAAGTCCTTTCCAATTCTGTTGTTATTATTGCCATCTTTAAAAAAAATACTCCAAAATAATCTTATTCCAACCTCTGACAAAAGGATTTTATGTAATTTTATGTAATCTTATTTTCCTAGAGCAATTGTGTTTTAAATTATGTTATTAGCTGTAATTAATTTGCCTATTCCACAGTTGTTTTATGGAACAATAGCTTTGGTTACATTTAGCTTTTTATCTTCCTTTGTTGAAAAAAAATGCGTTTATGGAACAAGCAACTGCAAAAATCACACTATGATGTTGACTTAGTAATGACTATAATTCATGGAACAATGAAAATTATGTTCCATCTTTTAAAAAGGAATTTGCAGCTATACTTTCTGTTTTTATTAGCAATAACTCTTTTGTGTTGCATCAGAATTTCTCATTTAGAAGAGTTTCAGTATTTGTTTTCAGCTGCATAGGAAAGCTGCTACAAAGAAAAATAGCTGTCCATCTTGCAGTTCTTATTGAATTTAGGTCTGCATAAATGTACAGTATTGTTTCATCTGTCAGAATATCATCTCTTATTTCAATAATTGCTTATAAGATTATTCTCCCTAATCTTCTAAAAATTTCTAGAATTCTAAACGAACGTAACTCCATACACTCAAAATTCACTCATTTTTTTTCCTTTCTAAAGAGAGAATGTATTTGCACATAAGTTGCAGAATTCAATAGAGGAACCAAAAGATAGCAAATGCAGTTCCATGTTTATATAAGTGACACATACTGGATGTCAACGCTGCAAATACTGTATATTCTTGCTTTGACAATATGCAGAACTGTCTGGTATTTTTAGAGTTAATGCAGAGCAAAAGAGGGTGGAGGGAAAAGCCCAGGAAAGAGAGAGGAAGGAAACCTTTGACCTTCACACTAATTGGATAACATGATATATGACAGCTAATTTAGGGAGGGAACATGCTGATAATTTAATTGCTCAGGGGAAGAGAATTTAGATCTTGGCATACCTTCTGTATGCCTGTGCCGACATTTTGTAACAATAAATGACTTTTAGGAAAATCAATGCCTGGAAGTTCTTTGAAGTGTTTCATTAGCCGGAACCATAACACTGGATTTATTTTCAGTCAGAATATTGTTTCCTTGGCTGTTAAAGTAAGGCTTAAGAATCTCTGTTTATTCAGAAAAATGTTGATTTTTCTTGCTACAGGTTATTGTATAAAGGCAGTTGGCCATGGCAATCGTACTTTTGCTGGAAGCAGCCTCATAGTTCCAAAGGGTCCCTGAAGTTCAGTATGACGGCCAAGATGCCTCACGTCTCTTGAATCTTTCATGCCATTAACAGCAGTTAATCATATAGACAGCTAACGTTATATGGGCATCTTGGTATAGAATGTAAAATTTATAGATTATTATGAGAGAATGAATCCCGCAGGGCCTCTAGTACCTAAATCGTATATAGGAAATAAATTGGACAAGGCCACATGCCAAACCTATGCCCTATGAAAGGCTTATATTAACAAGGCTATCTGCTCTCCACAATGGGAACCAGAAAGCTGTTTAATAAAAGATAAAGGATGCAAACCTAATTACAGGTAGTCCTCGACATACAAACTTTCATTTAGTGACCATTCAAAATTACAATGGCACCTGAAAAAAAGTGATTTATGACCACTTTTCACACTCAGAACCGTTGCAGCATCCCTGTGGTCACATGATCAGAATGTGGACCCTTGTCAACTGGCATGCATTTATGACAGTTGCAGTGTCCCCGAGATCATGCGGTCACCTGTTGCGATCTTTTGACAAGCAAAGTCACGGTTTGCATGAGGTTTGCGTAAGGAACGGTTGCGAGAATTGGGTATGTCTAGTTTAACGAAGAGAAGGACAAGGGGGGACATGATAGCAGTATTCCAATATCTCAGGGGCTGCCATAAAGAAGAGGGAATTAAGCTATTTTCCAAAGCACCTGAAGGCAGGACAAGAAGCAACGGGTGGAAACTAATCAAGGAGAGAAGCAACCTAGAACTAAGGAGAAACTTCCTGACAGTGAGAACAATTAATCAGTGGAACAGCTTGCCTCCAGAAGCAGTAAATGCTCCAACACTGGAAGTTTTTAAGAAGAGACTGGACAGCCATTTGTCCGAAATGGTGTAGGGTTTCCTGCCCGAGCAGGGGGTTGGACTAGATGACCTCCAAGGTCCCTTCCAACTTTACTATTATTATTATTATTATTAAAGTCAATGGGGGAAGCCAGATTCACTTAACAACCGTGTTACTAACTTAACCACTGCAGTGATTCACTTAACATCCGTGGCAACAAAGGTCGTAAAATAGGGCAAAACTCCCTTAACAACTGTCTTGCTTAGCAACAGAAAATTTTGGGCGCAGATGTCGTAGGTCAAGGACTACCCGTATACATTTATACTTGAAGATAGTTAAGTAAATTTGGGGAGTAAATATTGTTTTTATTATCACACTGAAAAGTCCACTTTCTTAAAAACTGAATTTGTAAATCAGGAATAGAACTCTTCTGGGCCCAATTCACCCTACCTGCCTGCTAAAGTAACTGACTTTGCAAACCCTAATATTAATAGCTTTGTCTTGCTTAACTATTTCTTTTAATCCATTTAAGGGGTTCATTTGGCCCATTCCCCTATTTCTGCCATTGGAAAAGCCAAGACTTGGCAGCACATTTGCTCAAAAATGTATCTTTCTCCATTTTATAGCATACAAATCAATTTTTTCCAGTGGCTTTCTCTTTTTGCCTTGATGATGAAATGGGTGACATTAGGAGGTGCAGCTTTAATAAGATTGCAGAACGATGATATCATTTGGGAAACTAAATCCAATCCTTTCAACTCATACCGTTTCTTGAATATTAACAACGTTACAAGAGATTAACCAGTCCTAGTTAAAAATTTGTTGCTTTACTGCATCTTGAAGAGTACAATGACAAGAATGAGGCTTTGTATATTTTTCCCAAAATTGCAAACCTTAACTCAAACCCCAGCTGTAGCTGCTACTCTAGCCTACCCAAAAATCTTTATAGAAACCTTCACACTACTATACAGATTTTAATAAACTTTCCTGAACAGCAAAGAAATAGATTAGTTCATATTAGAGCCTTTGTATCCAATGCAGTTGGGAAATTCTGGACGTAGTAGGGCATTAGCTGTAATTCCAACTAATGAATAGTGATGTTTCCCATTTTCCTTATATTTCGCCTCAGAGCCTTAGAGGGGTGGGAGTAGAGTGTCATTGGGAACCTCCCAAGAGATGATTATAATCAGCAGGCTAATTCTGCTGATTCTCAATTCAACCTTCCACCCTTCCGAGGTTGGTAAAATGAGGATCCAGATTGTTGGGGGCAATATGCTGACTAAATAAATTGCTTAGAGAGGGGCTGTAAAGCACTGAAGCGGTATATAAGTTTAAGTGCTATTGCTATTTTCCTCTTAAAGTATTCTATATAAGCAATAAGCCTTATTAGTTAGTTCTTGAACAGTTCGTTGAATAATGAATTGAAGAGAAGGTGTTTGAATTTCTAGCAGTTCCTAGTTAGATATGACTAATTAAGTAAATTTTCTCTTCTGTGGTATAAAATTGCCCCCAAGGATTATTTCTGCAATATTTTTTGATATGATGATAACAACAATTTTCCTCCGTTGTTCAGTCTATGAGCTGTTGTTTTCTGTGGATTCTGCTACTGAGTAAATAGCCATCCTATTTACTGTGGATTCTGCTACTGAGTAAATAGCCATACTATTTAGCAAGCATCTCTTGGCAAGCAAAGCGGGCTTTCTTCACTTTGTCGGGTTGTTTTGTCTTTTATGAAAGTGTCACCAGGGAGCAAAGGTTTAGTTCATGCTTGACCTGATAGAAGTACCTGGTTAGTTTGTCCTGGTCATTTTGAAGTCTCAGAAGTAGACATGCATCTAAAAATCCACATGAATGTTCTGGATAGACAAGATTTTAAATCCTGATAGCTCACTATGTAGGACAAAACATTGTGCACATCTTCACACCTCCTACATCTTCCTATATATTACAGGTTTATATTATGAACAAATTCTATGTAACCTACAGCATAGGTTTTCAAACTACAATCTTTGAAGAAAAATGTTAAGAGCCATTTTAAATGCTTTAGCTTTTCTGGTGTTCTGTCCATTCTTCTCAGAACAAAGAAAATGGCATAAGCTATGGAAGAAGGAAGAGCTTGCTGTTTTTTCCCCCTATGCTCTTTTTTATAGATAGAAATTCCAGCTTAACCCCCCCCCTTTGCAATTCTCATCTTGAGATCTGCACGTTGGCAATCACATATGGAAAGTCATATAAATGGTTTGCCATATACAGTGTTTTCTTTTGCAGTTTTTGACATGGTAGATTGGTGGGATCACCTGTTTATGTTAAATTTATAAGACATGGCTGTACTATGTCTCACAAATTTAACATGAACCGTGATCACAAATTAATGTGCAGTCTGTTTTCTAGTATACTAAATTAGAAGTAAGCAAAAATGCCACTAATGTTACTTTGATGGCATTATTATTGGTAGAAGATTCCATTTTGGGGTTTCATCTTAATAAGGAGCTTGGGAAAAAGGCTTGGGAACAACTGACTGAACTCTTGCTAAAACCAATTATTTCTTAAAGTTTATTTATTAAAATAGTGTCAGGGTAAATGGTTACTTGAATGCAGTCAACAAGTAACAAACATACTGTTGCTATAGTGAATAGGATGCTTCCAGTATTTTAGTTATTTTAGTAATTATTTTAGTATTGATGAAATATGATTGAATGATAATCTGAAGGTGAATTACTTGTGGCAACTGCCTGCATATGCTTATCTAATAAAGAAGTGTTACGCCTGCCTGGCTGGGGAATTCTGGGAGTTTAAGTCCACAAGTCTTAAAGTTGCCAAGGTTAGACACCCCTGTTTTAGCTTGACCTCTTAATTTTGCACTCATGCAGTGTTTTATTGAATGCCTCATGCAATTCAAAAGACAGAGCAATGTTTGTTAAAATTAAAAGAGACATCAAACTAATGCATCTCTGAATAACCATTGAAAGAAAGGTGAATATTACATGTTTACTTCCTGGTTGAACTTTGAATTTCAGGTCTGGAGACTTTAGAGAATTTTCAGATAAAATATCTCAACTGCCATTTGCTGTACTACTGATTTCTGCATCATCAACTAGATCAGTGGTTCTCAACCTGTGGGTCGCGACCCCATTTGGGGTCGAACGACCATTTTACGGGGGTCGCCAAACAACGCGATCCGCCATTTTTTTCCCTCAGGGGGCGGCGCCGCACGTCCTTATGACCGGGGTCGCTGTATAAAAAGGTTGAGAACCACTGAACTAGATATTTAAGTCATCAACTCATTTGCTGCTAGGTCTAAAACTGATAAAAGGATAGACCTGTAATGTCCTTATTTGGTGACATGTATAAAAACAGAATATCTAATCATTTTTCATGAAAATGATAATAACTAGTAGACCTAATAATGCATTACAAAAATCCTGCAGTTTATATATCCTGAAGAGAGAGGCAATATTCAATATTAAGTAAAGTCTTGGAGCTGAAGTGGATTCTAATACATAGATTTGATACCTTATTTTCTGTATTAGTAAAGAGCAGAAAAAATTATATTGTTAAAATTGATCCAGTTGCCGTAATTGATGCTATATTGTCAATCTGAGAAAGGTTTCATTCGTTCATTGCTTTTGTGATTTTTCTGGATGTTTTTCTTTTAGCCAAACTTGCTAATGTCGAAGAATGTCAACATATTCTCAAAGATAAACGGGTTAGAAAAGAAACGGAACTAGTGTGTCTCTTGATAAACTACACCAGGGGTAGGCAACTTTGAACTACACAGTCAATCTGGTATTCCTGCTGTGAGTTTCAATCAAAGATAGTGCATTCCAGTTGATTGTTACACATCCCACTGCTTTAAATGTTGAATTCTGATCTGAGTTGGGTGGCCCAGTGCCACCTTTGAGGTAGATAAGTGTATCTTTACCTCAGGGATACATTTGTACTTGCTAGGTAACTTATTATTTTTTGTGAGCTAGGTATAGTAGACCTGGGTATGGAATCAGTAGAGGTCAGTTAAACCGGGTCACTTTTTCTCCAGCAACCCTGAAAGTAAGAACTGATTCTTCATTGCTATTACAATGACCTCAGCTATATCAACATTGGAACATGAGTTTTCCCCAAACAATCAACTAATGACTACTCAGCAATGCTGCCTTGAAATATAGAATAGCCATGAAATTTTACAGCTAGCAGGAAACACAACTTGCTGTAATTCTAGAATTACCCTGAAAATTTATAGAATTTAGTGATAAACATTAAGAAGAACTCCAATATGCCGTAAGATGTAGGAGTCTGAATTTCTGACTTTGAAAATTATTCAGCTAAAATCCTTTCTAGCGCATGTTTTAATATTTGACTAGTTTTGCAATATTGCCAGAACGGTTTTTTTCAGAGGCCTGCTTTAAGAAAGTATGTACTTAGTGCTGTGGTGTTCAACAGGTGAAACTGATATGCTTTCTGCCTCTCCCAGGGGGTGTGCCTGCAAGTTATTGCTTCCAGAGATTGGATGAGTTATTCTAGCATAATTTCCAGCCTATATTTATGTGATCCTGCGCAGAACAATCTATAACTACAGCTACTCTCTGAACTTAAATTTCTCCCTCTCATTCTGAACATTCATCTCTTTCTGATTCTTCAGATTTGTCAGGATTCATATTTGATGTGCAGTCAAATACTGTAATGGCCCAAGGAGGTACCTTTGAAAATATGAAAGAGAAGGTAAGTAATATCTTAACAGACCATTAAGAGCTGAAAATAATATAGTATTGCTTTGAAAGTCAGAAAGTATGATGACTCCCTTGAAGTATGAATAGAACATATGAAAATTGACAATAAGTTCTTAACTTTTCTTGTGGTCCTTTTCCTGTGGGAAGTGGTATCTTGCTTCTTCCACAATCTCAACTATTTATTGACAGATAGCTTGTCTCAGAATAACAGAGTTGGAAGGGACCTTGAGGGTCTTCCAGTCCAACCCCCTGCCTCATACCATTTCAGACAAATCATTGTCCAATCTTTTCTTCAAAAACTTCTGGAGGCAAGATATTCCACTGATCAATTGTTTTAACTGTCAGGAAATTTATCCTTAGTTGTAGATTGCTTCTCTCCTTGATTAATTTCCATCCTTGGTGTCTAGTCCTGCCTCCTGTTGTCTCATGGCTGAACATTTATTTTCCCCTTCTTTTTTAGCTGCTATTGATTTGGGGACAAGCTTTTCTGGTCAGACTATTTCAGAGCATATTGAGTCATAATATTTGCTTTTCAGTGACCTCTTAACCAGTGGAAGCTGGATGGCTTTACTCAAGCTGCTGGCTCATGTTGCTTGCAACTCTAGTTGTAAGTGCTTGAAATGGGTTTAACACCACACACAGGCTGCCAGAGGAAAAATGAATGGGCTGTTCCCAGAGTAAAAACGAAACTGACATCAATTTAAGAGAAAAGAAACTTAATTTTTCTCCTGGGTTTACAGTTGCAAATATTTGTCTGGGAAGTAAATGGCTAACATGTGACCTGTGTATCTCATTTTTCCAGATTAGTGCCGTGAGAGCGATAGTCCCTAACCGCAGCAACAATGAGATTATCCTAGTGCTGCAACACTTTGATAATTGTGTAGATCGAACTGTACAGGCTTTCATGGAAGGTAAGTTCTTAGTTCCTATCTTGAGATATTTTCTGGCAGGCCTCAAAAACTAAATATGATGTGGGGGGGGGAAGCAGTGAGTTGTCATTTAACATGCAATCTTAGCGTAATGCAATTACAGAATGCTAAATAATTATTAAAATATATACATTTCTTCATTTTCTGATACTATGGTGTTTTAAGTTATATAACAGGCATAGGATTTACATGTTTTGCATGATACTTGGAATATATTTTACAAGACTCTCTACTTCAAGGTTAATTATGAAGGAAATATAAAACGTCTGCCCTTTTTATCAGAAACATTTCTAAATTCTAATTTGATTGTTGAAGACTAGAAATGGTTGCCTGGGATGGAGAAAAATGAGCAGTGTGCTCAGTTAAAATTCTGCTTTAGATATTGAATACTATGTTCTCCAGTAGCAAAGCACATTCACAAATTTTCTCCATAACTCATTCATGCATGTTCACAGGAAGTCCTGGAAACTGAAATTTTCCTTGCCTATTGAGAGCCTCAACAGGAACTACTTATGTAGTTTATATGCTGCCTTTGGAAGCTCTGAGTACTGCCCCAGAGACACTAAAGATTGTTATCAGATTGTCATTTTAATTGTGATAGGGGGGAAAAACATTACTGTAACATACTAACTTAAATAAAAATGAAATTAATGTTTTTGAGGTGATTTAACACAGTGCTTTTTAGCTTTTTAGCTGTTAGCCCAGAAAGTGTTGTGCATCTCTTTTTCTAAACAATGTAATCCTTTTTCATAGCTTTTTTTAAAAGTTTCATTCTTAATTTTAAATATGGTTTTATCCTATGACTTCTTTCACAACCTATTTTAGACTTCTGAAAACAAGACTTTCTGGTTGAGCCTAGAATTGTACATTTCAGAACCCAGATTAGGGAAGCATTTTTTCTGAGATTGTTCTGTATTGAAATGGATTAATGCTTTTCATTAGGTACTAAAATTAATTGGAAAACATGATTTCAGAAACTGTGTAAGGATGCTACCGTTTAGTGGCTTTTGACTTAAATAAATGGGTCTTAATGAGGCTTCTGTTAAGCATAGAAATCCTAAAACCTTATCACTACGATACAAAACTACTTTGTCTAAACAATGTCCTAAAAATACCTATTTAGCAGCTTAGCTTTTACTCAATGTCCTGTAGACCAGTATTCTTAAGCTTTTGTTTTAAATTCCAACAATTATCCTGGAAAACAATTCAGGTGTCACCATAATAGAAAGCAAACTCTTCTCAAGAATACATTACATACAGTATTTATAGGCATTTCGTTATTATATTTATTTTTAAGGTAAATTTTAAAAATTTCACACTTCAGTAGCATATCCTGGTCTTTCCTTAAGAACCACAATCATTCTTTTTTTTTTAATAACAAAAACAAAACACACTGTTTTCTATCTTCTGACCAGAAAATAAATTCGTATCTTTTCTGTCTGTCTGTCTGCCATATTTTGATATCAGCGACATAAGCTTACTGTTTTATATTCTATTCTTGTATCTTTATGTTTTGTTATTATTGTTTTGCATAGCTAAGGAGCATGTGAATCTTAATAATTATGTTTTTTTTTTCTTAATAGGTAGTGCTGCTGCAGTGTTGAAAGAATGGACGGTAACGGGCAAGAAAAAGGTTAGTCTTGGTTTGGACGTGAACTTGCTTTGGTAGAGTATTTTACTGAATTATAATGTGGCTGTTAATTATTATCTCTTGATATTCTAATCTAGAGGCTTTAATTCCTCACTCATAGGTCCTTCCTCTCCCACCAAGGATGTAGAGTTGGCATCCCCAGTAAAGCATTTATAGGTTCCAAAGCACCTATAGGACCTTCACTTAGTATCCTTGAGGCTCCACTTTTAACACTTTTTTTAAAAAAGTGTTATGTCTGCTACATAAACGGAGTACTTGCAGATCTAAATTTACCAATGGATACTGCACGTCTTAGAAGATGAAAACTGTTGGTGGCTATAGTCCACTGCTTTGGTTAGAGGTGTACCCACATAATTAGAAAAAAAAATACAAAAGTAAATTAGGGTGTAAAGAGAGTTATGAAGGACCATTCTCATCTGTTTGTCTTCTGATAAACGATGTTTTGTGGCTGGATGTTCCTCCTCTTGCATCCATTTTGGAAACAGAAGAGTATTCTGTTTTATTTTCATTTAATACTGTGGTCAGGGATCTCCACCCTGCTGTTACAATCTTGAAATTTCAACATTACCTGCTAGTCCCAAAAGTCGTGACTATCCCAATGAAAACGAGGCATACAACCCTTGAAGGGGAAAACTTAAAAACTCATTGCCAGCCTTTATGAAAACGTTTGCAGCTTTTCCTTTATTAATTCTCACATTGGCAACATTAAAAATAATTTATGCTGAAGGTCGGCCTTAGAGCAGGGATCCATAGCCAATCCAAAGTCATGGCCCATTAGCTCCTGTTCTCCTGTGGCATAACTGAGGTGATGCAACTAGTTTAAGAGGGAATGACTGTTTAAAAATACCTCTGGGGAAGGGAGAGAGAAGCAAAAAAATTCCAGTACTTGCTTGGGGATATTAGTGCATTCTGTAACATCAGGTGAGATTTCCCAGAAACACTGAATATATGGTATGTGTTCTAATCTGCCGGATTAGAACAACGTCTAGCCTGACCAGCATTTTCCATCCTTAACTGTGGAAAACCCAGGTAAATGCAGGAACATTCACCACCTTCTATATAGATTCTATGTGCAAAGATTAGTATGGATATATATCCATGATAAAAATCAAGCATACGCTAATTCATTCTGCTTCTTTTAGTAATGTAGAAGGCTTAAGGAGATGTGTGATGATAAGGTCTCACCCATTAATTCTTTGAAACCTGACGCTGAAATTGTCCTGTCTTCTAAGATTTCACAAGGCACATCTTTTTCTGTATTTCTATGGAATTGTGGAATATGCATATTTCTGAGAATAGTCAGCCCCTCTGACTAATTCGGGGTAAAATGCAGCATTTTTAACATCCCTTGGATCCACACTGTATATGGCTACTACACACTGCCCACATGAATTTCATTAATATCACAATCGATCAGTTCTGGCTGTTACATAAATCCCATCCCACATTTAAGGGATCATCCTTAAGACCTGTCTGCTTAAGAATTTAATTCTTTTACATTCAGGCAATAGTAATAACGTTCCATTTCATATCAGGAGTTGAGCTTAGTTTCTTCTCTCATAATGCTGATATCTTAATTCTAGAACAAAAAGAAGAAGACCAAATCAAAAACCCCTGCAGAATCGAGTGTCAATGTTCCTGATTCCAGCAAGCCAGCGGCCCCTGAAGAAGAACAGTCTGCCGTTTCATCAGAGAAGGGCGGGATTAACGGTTACCATGTCAATGGTTCGGCCAATGACACAGAGTCTGTGGACTCACTCAGTGAAGGCTTGGAGACACTTTCCATTGATGCAAGAGAGTTAGAGGAGAGTGAGTCTGCTATGCCTGAGGCTCCTGATGGGACAGGTTAGTTTTTTGTTGGATTGTTATGAAAATCAGAAAGTCTGTATAAGTAGGAAGGCTTCCTTCTTCCATTCTACTTGTGTAGTGTCTTCCGCCACATTTCATTGTTTAACAACCCAACAGTTACAATTTCTCTTCCACTATTCAGTAGTTGCCACAGAAGGAGATGAACCATTCTTTTTTCAAATTGCATTGACTCTTCCCAATTTCCAAAGAGGGGGAGAGAGGTAGAAATGGAAGCAACATGACAGTAATTATTATAGATAACTGGAATTTGTACTAAATTATATAATCTGATTTGGAAATCCATAGATTGCATGGGTGGTGAATGTACTGAAGTGGAAAATTGGGTACCATGTAAATCGGGTGGGCAACTATGGCTACTTTACAACCATCTACTACAACTCCCAGAATTCCTGAAGTTTATAGGCTGTAAAGTTGCCCTAGTTGACAGGCCCTGATGTAAATTCTAGGTAGGCTTATGGTCACCATACAGAGACACCCTAGAGCAGTGATGGCAAACCTATGGCACGGGTGCCAGAGGCGGCACTCAGAGCCCTCTCTGTGGGCATGCGCGCCATCACCCCAGTCCTAGGCCTTCAGCTGGGTTTTATAAAACCATTTTGCTTTAGGCCTCCGCCATCATGTGCAAAAAAAAAAAAAAAAGGTTCAACCAGTCAATTTCAACTTCTCGCGGGGAAATAAAAGATCTCGCAAAGTTGGAATTGTTTGAAGTTTTTAGTCCCACCTAGTCTGCCATTATCACCGAAGCCATGTCCACCCAATGGGCCATGCCCACCCAATTGGCCATGCCTACCTGGCACCCAACGATACATAAGTGGATTTTGGGTTGCAGTTTGGGCACTTGGTCTCTAAAAGGTTTGCCATTACTGCCCTAGATAAATAATTTGGGATTCCAGTCTACATAACATTCCTTATCCTATTGTTCTTTTTTATGTTATTTTATGGTTGTGGGATGTTTAGAGTAACCTTTTTTCCCCCTTCCTCAGCATTGTTACAGTTTGAAAATGGAATAACCAACTTGAGTCCAAAATCTGCAAGCACGCGGTCTTCCCAGAATACCCAGCCCCTCAGAGTGCAACCTGAATTGAGAAACGCTGGCAAGTCACTTTCCAGACCTGCTTCCAGCACCCAATCTCCAGCTCTTTCATCCCTAACAATGCTGGATGAGGTCCCTGTGCCCCCTGGAAACAAAAAACTAGGTAGAATTTACAGATCTATGACATGATTCTGTTCTCTTTTTAGTTTTTCTAAGAAGTTCTTTGTTGCAAAGTAATTATAGGGTGCCAGGTGACATTTGTTTTAACTCTAAAGCTTGTAATTCTTAGTGTATATCTCATTAGTTGTTGTGTTGTGGTGGGTAGTACAGGACTTTGATCCCGTTCAAATCTTGCTGAGTCATAAAGTTCATTGGGTAACCACGTACCAAGTCAGCCTAACCTTCAGCAGCAGTTTCAAAGTTAAGTGAAAAGAGTCTAATCTAGCATTTCAGATATTCCTTGGGAAACAGTAAGATTAAATTAAATGGAACATAAAATTGCAGTTATTTTTGTTCTGGATACTTAATGTGCAAGTATGTGAATATATTTTACTTACGTTTTAAGATGAAGATAAATATTCAGGACATCTCAGTATGATTATCCTTGTGCTGTCCTGACGTGCTTATTGATAACTTTTTAATATGCTCTGAACAACAAATCATTTGTCATCATGGGGCTTTTATTGCTTTTTAACATAAGTAATATGTTAGCTGTTGCGCTGGGACTGGTAAATGCAGAGTGGATTCCTGTGGAAGCTGATTGCCATATTCTCTCCTCTCTGATTTCGATCAATCACTTCCATCTTTCCTATTTCAGTGTTAAATTGCTGCCACTGTATAATTCTCATTTAGCTTTATGGTGACTTTGCAAAGGGATTCTTAGATTCAAATTCAAAATTGGTACAGATCTGTTCAAGCCTGATGAGCAATACCTGCTTGCTCTGGGAATAAACGCCTTCACTGGGCACAATACCTCTTTCCAGTTCTGTCTGAATTTCTTTATCTATTTCTATTTGAGTTGCAGAGAGCTCGTACATAATCTATCCTATTAAAGTGGGGAGTAATTTTCAGAGCACATTAGCTCTAGCAGCTAGAGTTACTTGAAACTGGTTTTAACCGACTTACCAAGGAGCGCTGAAAGATGGTAAATTATTTAATATAAATAATGCATCCTTTGAGGCAAGTTGTAGACCACATTTTTGCCTCATCTGGATATGCAAATAAAATGAGAATTAATTGATGATATTTTTTTCCTCGTTTGGATGTACAAATAAAATGAGAATTAGTTGACTTAGATTATTTAATTAGCTGGCATTGCTCAGTGATTCACTCTGTATATGTGGTGTGCAACCTAGTTTTAGAAAAGTGCACTCTCCCTTCTAATCATTATATTTCTTACCCAGCTGTGCACACTTTTTTTTTTCATGGTGTGAGCCAAGTTTCCAATGAACCTCAGTGGATAAATGAAAAGCCACAGCCCTGGCTGTTCCTTCTTTTAGTTTTCTGTTCTTCCCTTCTATGTCTGTCAGCAAATGAGACCTTCAAAATCCTGATTCTAAACATGGTCATTATCCATAGTTTTGGGGAGGCAGGAACATCTGCCTCTTGGCAGCAGCATTTCAAAGTTTGTGCTTTAACAAGGGCCATAACAAGCAGCTCAACCGAGGGTGAGCACAAGTCAGTAATTTTTGGTGACACAAAGAAGCTTGGAAATGTGCTTTCTTGGAGTCTAACCTTTGCAACAAATACCTAAACCTTATACCTTGCCTTATAGAGGAAATGGCATTCTCATGCAGATTTGATTGTATAGGGGAGAGTCAATCATAGTGTGAACTTTACAGTTTTGTTCCCAATTAGATATTTTCTCTTTATAACTCAATGCTGCTATTTTATTCCTGGAATATTTTTATTTAATTTTTTTGTAAATAGTTAGCAGAAATATTTGGACGAAATGGCACTCAAAGCAGCATTCAAGTTTCTTTGGAATCTCTTTTTCTCGTAATGAACAAATACTTTATGTCAAGCAATTTGTAGTTTTGATAACTCTTGGAAAATTTGCAAGGAGTACTGACGCTTTAGTATATTGTGTTCTTTTTGGATAGGTTCCAATATTGAAAAATCGGTAAAAGACCTCCAGCGATGCACCGTGTCACTGTCCCGGTATCGGGTTGTGGTTAAAGAAGAGATGGATGCTTCTATTAAGAAAATGAAGCAGGTCTTTGCAGAGCTGCAGAGTTGGTATGCTAATACTTTGAAATCTGGTGTGAGCATGATTTTAAAGGATTTGATTAAGGATAATGCCTTCCTTTTTTCCTTTACCAAACTAGTCCTTGCCTGAAGGTGTATTTACAACATGATTAGTTGGAGTCATACTAGCGCATGGGTTCATGATCACGTGTTCTATAAAATGTCTAGGGATTTTTGTCCTAACTATAATGGGGTCTGACTCCAGATTCTGGTGGTACTATATGTTGTTAGGGTACAAACTGTTTCCAAATAACAACTTTATCCCCAAATAAAACTACTACGTATATGGGTGACTTTATGTAGGGAACTCATGGACTTAGCAATGCAAGTTACTAAGAGTAGATGCCTTAAAGATAATCTATAGCATTGCAACATACGATAGTCACTTGTTATGTTTTCCTAATTTTTTAGAAACTGCCTTATGATTTTGGCTGTGGCTTGTTCTCCAAGCTTGTTTCCATATACTTTCTGAACGCTTCGTTACCAAACTAGGTAACATCATCAGGATTTCCTTGTCCTGTTCTCCTTAGCTTATAAATGTCTTGTGTGGCAGTATGGACAGCTGGTCATGCCATTGGTTGTTTGTTTGTTTGGAGCTATTTTTGAATTCTGAGCACCTGATTGGTTCTCACTGGATTAGGATAAAAATGGGACAGAGTTTGGAAACAAATGTTCTGTACGTATATGCAGGAGTTCACTGGCCACTTGACTTTTTAATAACGAATCCTCATTATGATTGAGAAATCTATTGCATTTGCATTTCAAATGCACAGGTGATTAAAATAATTTGATTCCCAATTTTCACAAAGCTACAGAATGAACAATACAAATAAGAATTTCTGCTTAATACCAAGTGAGTTTAAAAAGTTAGTTTAAGTTAATCTGACCAAATAAATAGAAAGTTTGAGGACAGAATCATTTTCCATGTCAAAAAGCATTTTCATTTTCAAATCTTAACAATCTGAGATCAAGAGACTTCTTTTGGTTTATAGGCTGACCTAATCTATCGCAGTTCTTGCTTATCAAATCCACTGTCTGAATCGCTAAGATTTCTACATAGCTGAACTAAAATCTTTGCTATTTATCCTACATACAGCCTTAAGAAAAATAATGAAAGCATTTTTTTAATGTGGGCTACTTGCATCTGACTTATTTCTCCAAGGATACATATTGGGATTGTAGGCAAAGAAGAATCTTGAAAGATTCCTCAAGCGAAGGCTAGCAGCCTCTGCTGACTTAATATTTAGAACTGATTGCGGATTTTGCCAGCAGATTTATCATTCAGCATTATCCAGCATTCATTTGGATGGTGCATTTTCCTGCAGATATCTCTTCCTTCAGCATAAAAAGCTAGTGCTTCTTATAAATCATCACCTCCTGGGTCACTCCTCTAATCTTCGCCTTGTCATGCGTCATGTTTTAAAAGGTTAAAGACCTTGTTTCAATAATTCTGCTTGCTGTGGGGCAGAGAAAGGGCAGAAAACAGGAAGTGCAGTTCCGTGACACAGGGAAATGCATGGCTAGTTTGGAAGAAAGCCAGCAGAACCTCCTTTAATAAATTCCAGATAAAGAATCAAGGGTTTGTTATTTGTTCTTTCCTGAAAACGGGGTGATTGCCATTCTGCAAATGAGGCTGTGTACCTTCCAACCACAGCGTACAAATCCCTTTCTAGTCACTTCTGAGGAAAATTATTTACATCATCACATAAATGCAGCATTGCCAGTTCAACTTAGGAAGTCTGTCAAGAGAACTGGTCTTGCAACTGTTGGTAATACGAATATTATGTTCTCTTAATATATGTTGGCTGTAGTCGCTTGCTGGAAGAGGTCTCGAAGGAATTACCACAATATTGTAAACTAAAATTGAACAAGTAATATTTTTATAGCATCCCTTGAAAACTTAATTATTTT
This sequence comes from Crotalus tigris, assembly GCF_016545835.1. Taxonomy (NCBI): domain Eukaryota; kingdom Metazoa; phylum Chordata; class Lepidosauria; order Squamata; family Viperidae; genus Crotalus; species Crotalus tigris. The sequence continues at coordinate 577,638 of NW_024100636.1, forward strand.
GCTTTAGAAATTCATAATGTGCTCATTAGACAGGCTGTATTTCTTTTCAAACATAAGTGATGAATTTATAATGTTTGGCATAAAGAGGAAAATCCATTCAGGAATACCTTGCTGTGTAACAGACTGAAGTGTTCAGTTTTCTGAAGATCAAACCCTCATGTTAAATATTCTCTGCATTACTCTTTTGCTGTTTTCAACATTAGCTGTTCTATAGAATTAGGCACACCCACAATAGATCTTTTAGGGGGGGCCTGCATTCTAGATGCTATTTTGTAATTGAGAAAATACGGCAATAAATCATTGACCTGATGGGAAATTCTCTTTGCCACTTTTAAAAGAAAGGAATGTGCTGTGAACCCCTGACGTTATTGCCAGGAATGAAGATTTTCAGGTTTTGGAGATCACTGCTCAAGATGCTCAAACCTTTAAATATACAAGTTCAGCTTATAATTTCTGAATTTTTATGAAGTTCCTATTGAAGGACAAATCATCCGTCTGTTGGAGCCCATCACAAATGCAGCCTAATTAGTCCTCTGAACTTTCTGATCAGATTCTGTGATTGCCTTGAACATTAGAATTATGTGTATGTAGAATTATGTGTATGTAGTTAAGCAGGCATACCATATCTGATACTGAAGATATGATAAAAGAATAAAATACAAAATACATAGGCAGTTCAGCCCTTCAGGCCTACTACCTAATATTGGTCTGAGAAACAAATCCATTGCTTGTGATTTCATCAGCCTTGCCATCAGAATTGCTTTCAAACACAAATTCTCTGGTTCCCCTGTACAGATAGCTCTTGTTTAACTACCACTCATTCAGCGATCATTCAGAGTTACGATGGCACTGAACCAGGAGACTTACAAGCAGTCCTCGTAGTTAGAGCTGTTGTAGCATCCTTGTGGTCATGTGACTGCAATTTGGGCACTTAGCAACCAGCATTTGTGATGGTTGCAGTGTCACGTGGTCACTATTTGTGACCTTCCCCACTGGCTTCCCACAAGCACTGGGGAAGCCAGCAGGAAGTCTCAAATGGCAATCACATGATGTTCTGCTTAATGACTACACGGAATTTACTTAATGATGGGAACCAGAACTGCCAGAACTACTGATGTAAGTTGGCATGGTCATGTGAGGTCGCACTTCACAACCACATCACAATGGAGTTGCCAGTCCCAATTAAGTGAGGACCAGTTCTCTTTCATTCATAAAGGCAAGCAACAGAACTCTACTTTGTAGCTGCTTTAATAGCAGCATAAAGGCTGATATCTATCCTGTTTTCATTCTCCTCACTGTCAGGATTTTATTGGCTTTCCTTGGCTTGTTGTCCTGGATAGAAGCTGGAACATATTTACAGATGGTTACTAGGATTTAGAATTGCATCATCATCATCCATGGCCTTTGTTATGACAACCCCTGAATCATTGCTGGGATTGTTCAACCTCTGAGATGCAAGCTTTCAGTTATTATGTTTTATCCTTTACCAGTTGTTCCTCTGGATGCATCTAAACTGAAACCTATTCATGCAGATATTCAAAATCTTACCACCCATCTCTGCTTGACTTAGTAGTACTGTGGGACAGATAACTGCTCTGAATTATCCTCAACCTCTGAGAAATTAAAACTGAAATATCAGATGGTTCCTTTATCTCTTTCTCAGATTCATGATCCAGCATCCCCCTTAGGAAACCTTTTGAGCTTTTTCAGATTCCATTAAAATTGCTGTATTAAAATATCAACAGATAATGTTTTATTTATTTCCTTGTTCCTTGTTACTGAGGGTGGTAGTGAAGATCAGAGAAGCAGCTGTATGGCGAACAGCTCTTGGTAGCCATGCCAACCTCTGCTGAGACTCCTGAGGGGAATGTCTTTTCACAGACTTTTAGAGGTTCTAATGATGCCCATAAATAATCTCTGTGCATTTACTATCCTGGATTTACTAGGCCATTTTTTTCTCACGAGTATTACAGCATGGAGTGTGAGTGAGCTTTGCCCCCTATAAACAAATTCCTGGCATTCCATAGGAATAAACTGAGGCTGGCAAAGCCTGTTCTCTTGCATATCAACCAGGAATTTATTCTTTCTATTTTTCTTTCCAACTCTGTCTTCCTCTTTGGAATATACTAGGGATGCTTAAGAGGCTAGAAGCTCTTCATAAGGAGCAGTATATTCTCTTCTACTCTGAACAGATTAAGGAAGTGGTACCTGTGTCATTCAAAACATTGCTATTTTGATATGCTGTGAGCTGGCAAAGGAACCCAGTCTATACTAGATCATTCCATTTCAGCTACGTATGTGCCCGTATATACCGATTCTTGTATTGCAGCAGTTCTCAACCTGTGGGTCGCGACCCCTTTTGGGGTCAAACGACTGTTTCACAGGGGTCGCCTAAGACCATCGGAAAACACATATTTCCGATGGTCTTAGGAACCAAGACACCGCTCCGCATCTGTCTCCGCACGGCCTCCGCCACTTGCACAGAGAGACAGAGAGAGAGAGAGGCACTTTCGCTTCCCTTCTCTCTCTCTCTCTCTCTCTTTCTCTCTCTCTCTCTCTCTGACGTACCTCCTGCAGGGCTCCTGATTGGCCCTGCGCCCAGGTGCCCCACCCCCTGGGAGAAGCGCGGCCAGGGCCTCGTGGCTTGGAGCCGCCTGGGGAAGCCCCGGGATCCCTGCTGGGAGCAGCCCGCTGGAGGCTCCGCTGAGCGGGGCAGCCCTCCCGCAAGCCGCGGCCCAAGGGAGACCAGCCCCTGCAATCCCCAGCCAGCCCGACCATTGGACCTGCTGGCTGGGAAGGCGCGCCGGAATCCAGGCTGCTGGGAAGGAAGAAGGAGATGCAGCAAAAGTAGGAGAGGAGAGCCGCCTCCTGGGGCCCAGCGCTGGCGGCGGCTTCCTTGCCCTCCCCTTCCTCCTCCCCTTCCTCCTCCCCTTCTTCCTTTTGCTGCCCCCAAAGCGGCTCGGGTGGGTGCTGGGACAAGAGCGGTGCCTGGGGGGGAGCAACTGGGCTGGACGAGGGGCTGGCAGTGGCCGTGTGGCACCAGCCCCCACCGCGGCTCCATTGGATGGGCGAAGGGCGAGGCCGGGCAGCGCGGAGTCCCGACTAGGGCGATTGGTTCCTCGCCCTCCTCCTCTCCTTCCTGCTGCCTCCCCAGGCGGCTCGGGTGGGCGCTGCCTCCACCGCGGCTCCAGAGATGGGCGGAGGCCGAGGCCGGGCAGCACGGAGTCCCAGCGGGAGCGGCGGCCGGGGGCAGCAGGGACCCTGACAATGCTGCCCTGTCTCTGCCGCTGCCTCCCGTCCTGCTCCCCCTCCCCGCCCGTTCGGCTGAGGATGCGCAGAGGCCAGGGGCGGTGGGGACCCCCGACAATACTGCCATAAGAGAGAGAAAGCGAGAGAGGAAAGAGAGAGAAACAGAGGAAAAGAAAGAGGAAAGAGAGAGAAAGAGAAAAAGGGAGGAAACACAGAAAGAGAAGGAGGAAAGAGAGAAAGAGAGAGAAAAGAGACTGCTTTCCCAGTCGCCGAGAAAGGGAAAAAAAAGAGCTGTGAGCGAGTTCCCCTTTCTGCCTCGTTGCTGAAAGTTTTTTTTTTAAACGACCGCTCATTCAGAACTCCTTGGGGTTTGTTTGCACGAGCTTGTGGCAGATCAGTAAATAAAGGGGTGGGGGAGCCAAACGGTCCAAGGCATTTGCACCCTGAATGTGTGGACGCTGCTTTCATGATTTGCCACCACCACCCCCTCTCTTCCCGCCCTGCTCAGGCAATGTGCTGTTGCTACTGCTGGCTGAGCTGAGCTGAGTTGTGGCACTGTGTCGATCCCCACACCTCCTGGTTGCCCGGCCGTGCTCCGCCCCCGGCTGCCCTCCGTGCCCCGCCGGAGCCTCCCCCACGCTACCCGGCCTGCCTCCCTTGCCATCGGAGGGCATCTGTGTGTGTCTCCAGACCTTACTGGACTACCATTCTCAGCAGCTCTAAAAAGCACTGTGGAAGAGTGGGGAATGCTGGGAGTTGCAGTTCCTCACCATCTGGAAAAACATGATTCTCCAAAGATCAATCAATCCTTCCTTCCATCCACCCATCCATCTCCTTCCCTTCCCTTTCAATCTCTCCTTGCTTCCTTCCTTCCTTTCCCCCTCAATCTCCTTCCTTCTCCATCTTTTCCTTTCCCCTTCAGTCTTCCTTCCTTCCTTCCTTCCATCTCCATCCCTTCCCCTTCAATTTCTCTCCTTCCTTCCTTCCTTCCTTCCTTCCTTCCTTCCTTCCTTCCTTCCTTCCTTCCTTTCCCCTTCAATCTCCTTCCTTCTCCTTCTTCTTTTCCCCTTCAATCTTCCTTCCATCTCCATCTCCATTCCTTCCCCTTCAATCTCTCCTTCCTTTCTTCCTTCCTTCCTTCCTTCTTTCCTTCCTTCCTTCCCCCTTCAATCTCCTTCCTTCTCCATCTCCTTCCTTTCCCCTTCAATCTTCCTTCCTTCCTTCCATCCCCTTCTCCTTCAATCTCTCTCCTTCCTTCCTTCCTTCCCCTTCAATCTCCTTCCTTCTCCATCTCCTTCTTTTCCCCTTCAATCTTCCTTCCTTCCTTCCTTCCATCTCCATCTCCATCCCTTCCCCTTCAATCTCTTTCTCTCCTTCCTTCCTTCCTTCCTTCCTTCCTTCCTTCCTTCCTTCCTTCCTTCCTTCCTTCCTTCCTTCCTTCCTTCCTTCCTTTCCCCTTCAATCTCCTTCCTTCTCCATCTCCTTCCTTTCCCCTTCAATCTTCCTTCCTTCCTTCTCCTTCCCTCCCTCCCAACATTTTTGAGCAAGGAAGAATAAGCTTCTCCATCGAGCATTGCTATATTGTTTTTGTGATTAATCACTATGCTTTAATTATGTTCAATTCGTAACAATGAAAATACACCCTGCATATTAGATGTTACATTACAATTCATAACAGTAGCAAAATTACAGTTATGAAGTAGCAACGAAAATAATTTTATGGTTGGGGGTCACCACAACATGAGGAATTGTATTAAGGGGTCGCGGCATTAGAAAGGTTGAGAACCACTGTTGTATTGTATAGATCTGTACTAGTACCATCAATGTTTATTCTCAATCAGCAGTTTTGTCTGACTGGTTCTTTGGTGCTAACCCAGAGGAAATCACGGTGAAAAAGAAGAGATTAACTTTTAACCTGAAACTCTGGTTTTTCAAGTGGTCACCATATGCAACAAGCCCCCAAGTTAAGAATGCCCTGGTTTAAGGACAACCCAGAGTTCAGTCTAGAACCTGTTCTATCAAAATCTGAGTTAAATACGCAATGGTTCAAGTTAATGACACAATACTATTTACACAGTATTATATAATAATACTTTGGCCACCTAATGAGAAGGAAGGACTCACTGGAGAAGGGCCTAATGCTGAGAAAGATTGAGGGCAATAGAAGAAGGGGACGGCAGAGAATGAGATGGCTGGATGGAGTCACTGAAGCAGTAGGTGTGAACTTAAATGGACTCCAGAAGATGGTAGAGGACAGGAAGACCTGGAGGAACGTTGTCCATGGGGTCGCGATGGGTCGGACACGACTTTGCAATTAACAACAACAACAAAATATAATAATACTGTTCTGGCTTTACATACAAATTTGACTTAAAGACAGATCTTGGGAACAGAACTTGTTCTTAAACTGGATGTTATCTGTGCTCACCAAATGGACACTAATCCCCTCCCCAATATCAGATATTTCAGGGTCCCCAACTCCCGGTCTCCAACTCCTGTGGACCAGTACCAGGCCGCAGGATGCCAGCAACCGGTCCGTGGACCAGTACCGGGCCACAGCATGCCAGCAACTCTGCACAAATAAGCAGAGCCCCATCTGCGAGATGCAGGCAGCACACAAAACCACATACTCTCCGGTCCAAGGAAAAACCTCTCTCCATGGAATCGGTCCCTGGTCCCCTCTGAGATATTTGATTCTGCTTTATCTGTTCCAGTAATTACTATAGCAGTTCCTAATCTGAGGAGAAAAACAAGAGTCACTACTTGTAGGTGACATGTTATAATGAGGCTCAACTTCCTGCAAAGAATAGTTCTGGAATGTTTCGAATTGGGTGCTTGCAAGCACAAACCTTGTATATGCGAATTCACAGATGACCATTTGAAATATGAGAATTACAGGCAGTTAAACACTTTAATGGGCCACAGTGATTGCTACATGGGAATTAAAAGTAGAACAGCCAACTGTAAATAACTTTGGAAATGAAAGCTTTAGACATCAAGATACTTATGATTTTTGGAACCAAAACAGTGATAAACCATGTAGGATTTCAGTTGGTTAAACCTAAGAAAAAGAGATGCTGGACGTCTCTGAAAAAAAGTTGACTTGTTCCTTGTTAGTGATATTTATCCATTCCATCTTTGAAAGCTCAATGTATACAAAAGAACTGTTTTTTAATCAGGGAGGCAGAGATTTGTCCCAATTTAATGACCTGACTGATTGTTGAGTTGGTTTCTAAAAGTTATAGCCTATGAATATAAGAGAATTTTAATCTTTTATTTCCTTTCTTTTCTTCCTTTAGCCTCATGGATCGAGAAGTAGCCCTACTTGGTGAAATGGACAAAGTAAAAGCAGAAGCAAGTAAGTTTTATAAACAACTATGTTAATATCTTTGTCCTGAAACCGTACAAGACTACCAGATTTTTGAAGTAAGCAGTCCAAGACAAAATACAAAGAAGGACTTAAATTTCTGGTATTTCCAAATGTGTAAACCATACTATATATGTACAGGTTGGCTATATATATTTTTTATCACATCTAGTTGTATAGGTTCATGTTTCAAATATCTTGTAATTACATATACATGGGTAAGATCTGGTTTTGCTCTTGACTTAACAACCATTCATTTAGTGACCGTACAAAGTTACAGTGGCACTGAAAAAAGTGACTTATGACTATTTTTCACACTTAACGACCGTTGCAGCATCCCTATGGTCACGTGGTCAGAATTCAGGTGCTTGGCAACAGGCAGGCATTTCCGCCACTGCGGTGTCCTGTGGTCATGTGGTCACCTTTTGTCACCTTCCCAGCTGGTCACCTTCTGCGAACGTTTGACGAAACAAAGCCAATGGGGGGGGGGACAAAGCTTACCAACTGCATGATTCACTTAACAACTTCAGTGATTCGCTTAACAACTGTGGCAAAAAAAAGGTAAAATGGGGTGCAACTCACTTCATTGTCTTGCTTAGCAATGGAAATTTTGGGGTCAATTGTCATAAGTCAAAGACTACATGCATTTATTTCCAAGTATAGTGCCATAGTTAATCCTAGTTGCCATTACACCAGAAAAGCATGTGGGGTTTCCTCATTCCAAGCACAGTGTTAAAACAGAGGCCTCCTAAGACTTCTATGTGTTGCATTTATATGCTGATTTACTTATCCCGAATGAAAACTACCACTGTCCAAATATATGGGAAAGTGCAAGAATAAAATATGTGCCCAGCCAGCCCGATTGTCTGAATTGAGACTGCTTGTGATCCTCTAACCTTCATATCTAAATAAACCTGTGGCTACCATTACTGCTACTACCACTGTAGTATGTGTCAATGCCAAAACATCCAATGTTAGCAGCAGCATGGTTCCGACAGTATGAACTTTGTACATGCCATGAAAAATGTGGATTCCCCAGAACAAGGTAACGAGAATACATAACTCCTTGAAGACTCTTGATTGATATGCAACTTGATTAATGTGGCTCATAGGTCTAGTCCTCACTTAATTTGCTCAGCGACTAGTTGAAGTTGCTGAATAAGTGCTATTTTTGACCAATCCTCAAAAGTTCCAGCTGTCCCAGCATCCCATCCAGTCTGGGTGCTTGGCAACCAGCTCACACAGCAGGGGCATCCTCCCACAGTCACATGACCACCATTTGGGACCTTCACTGCTGGCTTCTCAAAAGCAAAGTCAATGGAGAAGCCAGCAGCGAAGGTTGAAGTCTCTTGCACTCTGCACCACCTGGCAGTACCCACCCTTGGTCCCGACAAGCTTGCTCTGCACCTTGCTGGCCACCCTTGCACCTTCCCCCACCCGGCAGCAGCCCCACTTACCTGCCTGCCAGCCAGCCTGCATACAAATCACCTTGGACTCACTTAAAGACACAGGAACTTGGCTTAACAACAGCAATTGGGAAACGCTGGGATTGCTGTCACTAAGCAATACGGGCAGGTCACATCATATTTTATGATTGCCTCGCTTAGTAACGGAAGTTCCAGTCCCTATAACTATTGTTAAGTGAGGACTAGCTGTATATCAAAGAAGCAATTCCCATTACCTCTCAGAAGCTGCAGTTCTTTCTGCTTCTGTTCCCCGGGGCTTGATTGTAGTATCTATATGGTTTTCTCCTTACAAGACAAAAGAACTACTTTGTTCTACTGTCATTCATTGGCAAAAGAGTACAGGAGAAAAGAGTTATAAACTGCACCCTGCCCAAAACATTGCAATTAAGTAAACAACCAATTTGACTTGATAACTTCCTTTTTATTATTATTATTAAAAAGGGAGACAGAGAAAGAAAGCAAAGGACCCTATTCACAGATTTCATGTGTTGAGCTTGAGCTACATAGGCATCTGTCAGTTTCGGGAATTTAAGAATTCTCGCCCTGTTGCCTAGGTAATTATCCCCTGGCATTTACTGTAACTCCAGTCTTTTTAGGTATTGTCCAAGGCCTCAAGCATTTATCAGATGTATTGCAGAGCTGAAGCTGACCTTTGAAGGATAAACTAAAATATTGGGGAAAGGGGAGAATAGGGGCTGGCAGGAATTAGATTTGTAGCAACTTGACATTCTGTTTTGTGCTTTAATTGCTTAATTATTCTATTTATTATAAATGTGATTGCCTTTTGGGGGGGTTCTGTTTTACCTTATAGTGGAAATCCTAATCAGCCGCCAAAAGAAGGCAGGGGCACTGAAGAAACTAACCGATGTAGCAGTCCGAATGTCAGAAGAACAGCTGGTAGAACTTAGAGCGGATATAAAGGTGAATCCCCAGACTGCTTTGGGCTATGTGCACCTTTTTCTAATCTACATAGATTAGGCAGTTGGGGGCAGAGATCTTATTGAAGTACAGCCACAGTATGCACAGAGAAATTACATTTCCCCAGGTTCTGTTGATGTAATTACATTTCCTTATATTCCTCTTACGCAGAAGAGCTCTATTGAACAGTAGAGCAGAGGCCCTCAACCTTTTGGGCACCAGGGACCGGTTCCACGGAGAAAGGTTTTTCCATGGACTGGAGAGGGCGTGGTTTTGTGTGCTGCCTGCATCCTGCGGATGGGGCTTTTGCTTATTTGTGCGGACCGGTTGCTGGCATGCCGCAGCCTGGTACCGGTTCAGAGACTGGGGGTTGGGGACCCCTGCAGTAGAGGGCATACTTAGGAGGAGCCAATCTTAGTCTGTAGCATTTAAAACAGGCAATTTCAATACCTGACCTGGCAACAACATTTGCTTAATGTTAGGATTGACTGAAAAACAAAAGCATTATTTAAAAAAAAAAAAAAAAAGTTTTGAAAAGAACAAACTCAAACATCAGACTTTGCCTGAAACTTTTTCACACTTATTAACCTCCATAAAGCTGATGAATTATTAGATTGTGACTGTGAAATTTGCTCTTAGTGGTGTGGTGTTGTCTGACAAATAGCTTCCCTTGCCTACCACTAGAGGCCAGAATGAAGTTACGTTCAAATTCCCACCAAAATCTCACTGCATGGGAAAAATTCACTCTGGTAATTGCTGTTCTGTCAGCAGTTCCATCTTTAAACTGTTTATTATTTTCTAATAAATCCAGTTGTTTATTCTTCTTCAATTGTGTAGAAGCAGAGAGAAGGGTGTGTAGTTTGTGCCTCGGTTGATACCCGCAATTCACACGACGGCTCCTCTCCCAAAACATGAATGTGCTTTGTGCATAATGCTAACATGCCTACATTTTTTTTTTCTTCTCTGCAGCACTTTGTTAGTGAGCGCAAATACGATGAAGATCTCGGCAGGGTGGCTCGCTTCACTTGTGACTTGGATTCCCTAAAGAAAAGCATTGAATCCTTTGGACAAGGTGAGCTAGTCTAAACATTGTATGTCCTGGGTATCTACACAAAACAAAAACCCAGCAACGATGGGATAAAGCTAAACTAAACTAAACACGCGTGGCTGATAAAAGCACTTCTAAAATTCTGAAAATACATTTTTCTGTGGCTTTCGGCTGAAAAGGCTCTTCTCAGAATTTTATCAGCTCAGAAAATGATCGAGGTCCCTTATGTGTTTCACTGTTAGTCTTCATATTATTACAGTCCCTGAACTGAGTTGTTTACATACATTTATTACTTTATCCTGCTTATTTTATGTATAATATGTATTTATATGTTACATATCCTTTGGGTGTGGGCGTACTATAAATATTTCAAATTAATACGTGTGGAGTGGGGCCGCTCTTAGGAAGCCTCCATTTGAGATCGCCCAATGCCGTGGATTTTAAGGAAAAATGGAAAAATGTTCAAAGCCCTTTTGCAGTACTAGTAAAATGAAAGCCATTAGTTTATATAACAATGCATTTGCAAGCTTCTTCTCTCTGCTCGCCGGTTCTGTTTTTTTATTTTTCAATTTTACCATACCTTTAGGTCTACTATTTCTATACTTCAGGGTATTTTCCAGCAGGTACATGGATCCCTCAACAGTTAGCTCACAACCTCTGAGGAGTATTTGTAAAGTGGTGGCAATGGCTGCTACAAGAACAGGAGCAGACTGGAAGCCATTTTTATTGCAATTTGATTATGTAACGATTTGGAAAATGTATCATCACTGGTTGCCGATGAGGTGAGAGGTAAATTCATCTTTCTGTTGTAAAAAAAAAGTGTGAAATAAGTCTTTTTTTTTGTCATTCTTGTTTCAGTTTCACATCCAAAGAACAGTTATTCAACCAGATCACGGTGTAGCTCTATTTCCTCCACAGCGGTGAGCAGTCCGGATAAGTCCGCTACCACAGTGTGTGCCTCTATCTCTTCTCCTAGCCTCATAATGGCCAATAAGAAACCATCATCCCCTATAGAAACCTCCACAAATGCAACAAGCCGCCCATCTCAGTCCCATCGGGAGGTAATGATTTAATGTTGTTTCTGTGGTTGAGAGTCACCTGGAGATTGCCCAGGCGTGGATCTTCTTTACAGCAGAGTTTTTCACTTAGAAGGGAAAAACAAAGGGCCCACATTTTGACTGAGAGGCTGTTGTGCCGCACAGTTAATCTCACAGTTGCTTGTCTTAAGCCAATGCTTGGAATGATAATTCAACTCTAATAGAACATGGACCAAATTTGAAATAACTTCCCATTTTTAAAGACTGGATTGACAGCATTCAAATGAAACATTCTAGGCCAATGATGGTGAACCTTTTAGAGGCCGAGTGCCCAAACTGCAACCCAAAACCCATTTATTTATTACGAAGTGCCAGGGCCGCATCAGCATTGTGGTGTTCTCAGGGAGAGCGGGGGGGGGGCACTGGGTGGGCATGGCCGCTGGGTGGGCATAGCTGTGGTGGTCATGGCAGACTGAATGGGCGTGGCCAGGGTTGGGCCAAGACCAGGGTGGCGGGGACCAGTCCCTCGCCATCTGCAGGGCATCCCCAGGGGCCCAATGCCGCTTGCTCGCTCACTTCCTGCCCCGTCGCTTCCAAACGCCACATGCTCGCTACTCTGGCTGCTGGGGCAATGGTGTGCGTGCCCACAGAGAGGGCTCTGACTGCCGCCTCTGGCACATGTGCCATAGGTTCGCCACCACTGTTCTAGGCCAGTGTTTCCCAAACTTGACAATTTTAAGGCATGTGGACTTTAACTCAGAATTCCACAGCCAGCATTGCTGGCTGTGGAATTCTGGGAGTTGAAGTCCTCATGCCTTAAAATTGTCAACTTTGGGAAACACTGTTCTAGGCCATTGCATCTTCTTGTGTAGTAAAGAATATTAATGTGTATTAATATAAGGTTAAAAATGCAGCATATATTCTAATTGTATAGAGTTAGGCAATGGATGGAGTGCTATATTTTCAGACCCTCTCAGAAACCGGCTTTACTGATTTTGGTTGTAAAATAATCTCCTTGGTCTCTATGGATCTTTATCCTATTTTGAGTATGGAAAAGAGTGCTCAGGTAATACTGGTACTGATCGCTCTGATTTCCCCCTTTCTTTCTGTTCCAGGGGTTCCAGGGAAATAGAAGGTCTGGTCAAGGTTACCGGTCCCAAGGACAACGCCAAAATGGCTCATCGCATCTCAATTCAAATCGCTATAGAAATGGGTCTTGGTACCAGTCCAACTACAAATCCCGACCACCCTCCGGAAACTCAAACAACCTCAACCAGACTTGCCCCACCGGAATCAATGGAACTGGGCCTGGTCCTGAGCCAGGCCCACCAGCCCCGTCCCTACAGACACATTTGGTCCCACTCAGCCCAGAAGCCAAGGCTCTGCCACAGAGGAAACCTAGATCAAGCCAATACGAGGCATCCAGTTCCTGAGGACCGCAAACTCGGCCACTTTCCAAAATTGAAGAACAAGATTGCGGGACACACTTAGCTAGAGATATTAATGAGAAAGGAAATTTACACTTTGCTATCCCTGTGCTGTCTCTTTTTCCCAATCATTCCATTCCGGGAAAGCAGTTTCTTCGCATTTCTCTTGCCCCTGCTTCCTACAGTGTGAAATGGGTCAGATTTTAATCGGAAGACATATTCTTGCTGTTCAGGAGTGGCTTGGCACACCTTACTGATGCCCCTCCTTATGTCCAACAGCTCCTTTTAACATTAGAGCCTTTTTAAAATATTGGCAGGTCTGTATCCTAAAAGTGGGGTGGGGGTGGGGGGGGAATGCCTTCCAGTAGTTCTAATCCAAAACTTTCTGATCCCTGCTCCGACCAGAGTGCCAGTAGCAGGCCTTATTTTTAACAGCAAAAGGTATTCATGCTGACAGTGAAACAGGTTGCTGTGCATTGTGGGTTCAGGATGAGAAATTTGAAGAGGGAAATCTGCAAGAGATTGCTGAAATACTATATTCTTTTTTTGAAACTTATCCTTAAAGTCTACACTTGGGAATACTGGGGAATATCTCTTTCCGTAGTGGGTGAGCAAGTTCCATTCTTTCCGAGAGAATTAACATTCTGTCTATATGTCATGTATAAATTTAGATATTCCCTGGTTTTAATGTTTGGTGTGGGATGGGAGGTTTCATTTTTTTTCACTTCCCGGCCAAAATCCCATTATCTGATTCTAAACTAAATTTCTAGCAATTTATTAGTAATGCTAAGCCTAAATGATCGCAAGTAAAAGCAACAATTGCTACAGTCTCTCTATCCTTGTATAAATAAAAGCAACGTACATGTTTAAAAGATAGTAGCCTTCACTTTGTGCCATTTCTTCTCTTTAAAAAGAGTTCATAGAAAATGGGTTTCCTACAGAAGTGGGTTAGATTAATTTAGGATTAGTTTAATTTCAAAGAACAAAAAAAAATGTCTGGACTATTTTGAGTATAGTTAGTTTGGGTATCTAGTTTGCTGCTGCAGCTGATAAATGAGGTAGGAAAAATAATAAGACCTTTAGCGATAACAGTAGATAATTCAGAATGTTCAATTTGGGCTTCAGGCTTGGACTCACAAGAGTAAAGGAAAAAAAGGGGGGGGGATCAGTCTTTGGAAAAATAATGGATCTCAAAATATTTTGTGTAGGATGGTAAGAGTGTTTAAGAAACTTCAAAGAATCTGAGCATTGCACACACAGTCATGCTATGTGATAGCACCTATATTGCAGATAACTGAAAATGGTGATTTGCTTGAGACTAGTCAATCACTTTATTGCAGAAGTGAAGTTCAGATCAGTTTCTTAGCACACTATTTATATTAATACAAGTGGAGTACCAAAATACTAAATCATAAAGAATGATTAGAATGTTTTACTGTGATTGGTCCTAGATGATAGTAGGCAGTAATAAATGGTTAATTTAAAAGCATATAGTAGAAGTATTCCGGTTAATAAAACCTTTTCTCAGTAAAGATTTGCCTAAGGTACAATTTCTCAAATCTGATACTAAGTTATGGAAATGAATAGTCAAAGCATCTGAGTCAGTGTTTCTCAACCTTGACAATTTTAAGGCATGTGGACTTCAACTCCCAGAATTCTACAGCCAGCATTGCTGGCTGTGGAATTCTGGGAGTTGAAGTCCACATGTCTTAAAATTGTCAAGGTTGAGAAACACTGAAGTGATCATCCAGAAGACTTGATGTCTGGCAAAAAAAAATCTGTGCATGGCCAAAGCCTCGGCAGTAGGAAAACAAGTGAGATTCACACTCATCTTTCTATTTTGCATTGAAACTAACTTGAATCTGGTTACTGAATATCAGCCTGAGATCGTTTAGGCATAAGTTAGAGATACAATTATAGAACTGAGCTTTAAATTAGGAAGCTTTTCAACCAGCCTTAAAAAAAAAGACAAAATTGGTTTGAAAAGGAAAATTGGAGAAGTACAGTTAAGATTTCAGAAACAATTGCAGTAATGGCTGTATGTGTTACTACCTCAGATGATAACTACCAAGAACCAGAAAGCCCTTACTGTCACATTTAATATTTTAAAGTATTTCCCTCTCCCAACTCCATGTGTATGCCTGAATGGATTGTAATGTCTTCACTGGCTGTTGCATCAAGCCCTAAAAGTCTTTTCCTTTTGAAATTTCAGCTAGCAAAAGGCCATCCTGTGGCTAAGACGAGGCATATGAAGATGAATCATAAATTCACTATGGGAGTCACTATGGTTATTGTGCGGCTGGAAGCTTTTCTCAAGCCTTTTATACAACCTAAACATGAAGACAATAACCAATCTACCTGATCAATGTATTTAGGTTTGCTGAAATAAAATATATGAACTAATTTGGGTAACTGAAGTACGTTATTGATGTGTAATATTATTCACAATGATGCAATTTTATCTTCTCATATCAATAAAGGCATTTTCTTCACTGGCATGGTAATTTAATGTGAAAATGACACTCTAATGCAACTAAAAGCTCAAGGCAGCAATGATGAGGGACAATAGGCAGATTTGGGGCCTGCTGGGAATAATATGAAACCAGTGGGAACCTAGCATGGATCCAGTCTTTCTCCAGAATAAAGGTCTTAATTATTTATATGTCATATAAAAGTGTACAAATGATTGTTGTATATAAATATAAATGATGGTCTTAAGAATACTGTAACTGCATGTGGTCTCATCTTGCACAGAACTAAGGTCCAGGAACTCTTAACAAAGGAATCCATCTTTGCACAGTATGCTTACCCCTGATTTATGTAACTGTGGTTGACTCAACTGGATGCTATTTGTCTGGTTTTGTACAAAATATAAACTAACCGCATGGTTCAGCGTGAGTTTACATAAAATCATAGCTAGAGTAGACCAGATTAAACTTGGCTCATTTGTAGCTTCTGTACAACATCATTTGAACATAGCCAGTAAGAGATTTGGCTTCATATTCCAACATTCTGTCTCATATTTACAATTTCTTGGTGCTCCATGCAAAAGACTCTTCCAAACAGTCAAGAGAAACTTTAAGGACAGGAAACCCTAATGCTTCCCAATAGGTTTATAGCTGCGCTGCCTTAAGTTTCAAAACAGATGTTTCCTTAAGGAAGTTTTAATCCCTGAATATGAGGTTCAAAGGACTAGCTAAACCAGGGGTCTTCAAACTCAGCCCTTTTATGACTCATGGATCTCAACTCCCAGAATTCCTCAGCCAGGCAGGCTGGCTGAGGAATTCTGGGATTTGGAAGTCCATGAGTCATAAAAGGGCCGAGTTTGAAGACCCCTGAGCTAAACCTTCAAAGGTAAGTACAGTTTGGGGCAAAATGATGTGGAAATTTCTTTCCTCAATAAAATAACGTAAGAAGTACCCACATGAACATGATCCCTTGCAGCAGAGAGGCTCTGTTACTGTACATAACCCATAGTTACTCAGTTATGTAGCTATATTCCAAGTATTAGATTTGAATGCTATTAGTCCAAAGTAGAGAAGCTACTAATTGCCAACTCCAAATACATTCAGGTCCGAAGGTGCAGTGAGAAAACAGCAACTGCTTGAACAATCAGCACAATGAGTGTGCTAATACACATTTTGCTACAAGGAGAAGAACCTTGAAGGATGCACTTTATTTGCCCAACAGTTCAAGAACTGTTTTTGAATGGAAGAACTTCCAAAAACTGATCAAACTGTTGGCAACTCCCTCTGCTAAGATGCTCCTCTGATGATCGAACCTATCATAGCACATAACAATCCTGAGTTCAATAGCACTTAGACTTACATGTCGCTTCACAGTCCTTTACAGCCCTCTCTAAATGGTTTACAGAGTCAATATATTGCCCCCAACAATCTGGGTCCTCATTTTACCGACCTCAGAAGGATGGGAGGCTGAGTCAACCTTGAGCCAGTCAGAATCGAACTGCTGGCAGTTGGCAGCATTTAGCCTGCATTCTAACCACAGCACCACCACGGCTCAGATCATAAGTAGAACCACATTCAGTGTAAGAATAGGTAGTGGAGGCAACTCATTTTTATTAATTTCACTCCATACCTTGATATAATTATTTCAAGATAACATATAATTCATGTTGCATTCAAGATTTCATGGGTCAACCAAGTAGCATGCAGAGAGATTATGGAATGCCTCTCTTTACTTAGTGTCTCAAGTAGGACAGTAGCAAATGAAGCCACTGGTTCCTTTGTGAGATCTTTTCCATCACCACCCAAATTCAAAACCATCCCTTGAAACTGCTGGGGATGTAGCTTGATTATACACACAGTATGAGCCAACTCAACACAGCAATGCAGTGATGTGGAAATTTACTGTCATACATGATTAAAAGACAAGAGTTTTGTAAGAATAAACAGCCTGGTAATTAACCACAGTCTTCCATATTTCTTTCAAAATTCTGTAATATAGATGCCGGCTGGTGTTCAATAAATGCTCAGACTACTGTGATAATGACAATTACCCAGACGGAGCTATCTGCAATCTTCTTAGCTTTTCAATGTGTTGTTTCATTGTTTTATGTATGTATTCCTTACATCTCTCCCAGCATTGCAGACATTTCAAAGAGAGAAGTCTTTGTCTAATAATTATTTGAATCTAATGATTTGTGCCTTGACTTTGGTTTGATTTGTTCTATTGATTGTCAGTAGCAGATATTCTATCTTTAATTTATCCTGATTTACAGTAGAGAATAGGTAAAAATGAGCATGGAATAGACAGCTGCTTTTTTCCCCTTTCCTTGGGGATGGCACAGGAGCGTTAGCAGAAAAAACTGAATTAACAGTTGGGAGAAGACCACGGAAATAGTTTTGTAACGAGTGATGCTCATATTTGGAGATTATCTTTCAAGGATATGGTGAGAACTCTGCTTATAGTTTGGTGCTGTTCAGATGATTATCTAAAGTCAGAACTTCTAGGGCTCTGTGTTTAAACTAATCTCCAGATTTGCTTGTAAGTTCTTTCATTAAAAACTGTGTCCTTGATAAGAGTCCAGAAAACATATCTAAATATGTCGCACCCTCTGGGAAGGTAGGTTTATATGTTTTTATTTATTAATAAGAATATATAAACCTAGATGTTATTTATCAAGTAACTTATTACAGCTAGCACTCTTCAAAGACGTATGTTGAGCAGACCAGGTTGAGTCTATTAAGAGTAGGTAGTCTTTGAGGTAGCCAGGTCATGAGTCACAAAGAACTTAAGATATAATGCCCAGCACTTTGACTTGCGGTGCGGGAGTTAAAATCAGAAATCTGATCCAAGAATCAGCACTAAAGCCCACATTTGCTTTAGTAGAAGTCTAACATTACCTATGTAAAAAAAGAATCTTCTGATGGGGCTGCTATGTCTGGGCCATGACACCTCAAAGAACTTCTAGAATCATTTACTTCTTGCTGTCCTGTAATGGTTATCTGGATTTTTGCAGCCCAAGTCTAGTAGCCATACCTTCTGGCCTTGTGGAGCACTTGTGTATTAGCATCATGAGAAGAAAGGAGTGGATCTTGATCCTCCCATGTAGCTGAGGAAAAGGAGAGGGAGTTGTTCACCGCATTGCATGAGGTCCAAGCAACAAAGCAGGGAAAAGCCTTCCAACTCTTGAAAAAATTTTCAGACTCGGCTCACTTCTCTTCTTGTGCTTCTGAAGCTTATGGCTCCTTTGTTGGCTCTTCAAGACAACAACATAGTAGGACATCTTGTTTCTGCATTCTTATCAGAGCAAGTGTGATTTTCTTCTCTAGCAAGGTGGCAGGTGCATTTGGGGAATCCTTGGCATGGTGGTTGTGAGATTAGCAGCCTCAGCCTTAGGAGCTGTCATGGTAGTATCAGAGCCCTCACAGGAATACCATTCTGTCATGGAGCCAATTTAATCTTGGGGCAAAGGGGCATAATTTTTGGCCCCAGGATGTCTGCAGCTCCTTAGAAGATCACCAGTCATTGCAAGAGAAGGGTAATATTGAATGCAATCAGGAATGTACAGATATCTAATCTGGCTTACTGTTCTGCCAACGTCTGCAATGGATGATAGTACTTTAATCCTGCAATGCATCACCCTTTAGAACAGGGGTAGTCAATCTTGGCTCTTTTATGACTTGTGGACTTCAACTCCCAGAATTCCTGAGCCAGCTTAGCTGGCTCAGGAATTCTGGGAGTTGAAGTCCACGAGTCATAAAAGAGCCAAGGTTGACTACCCCTGCTTTAGAAGGCTGAATGTAGAAGCCAGATTGATACATGGGTGTCCAACTTAATACATAGGTGTCCAACTTTGCTTAATACATGGGTGTCCAACTTTGGCAACTTTAAGACCTGTGGACTTCAGCTCTCAGAAGTCCCCAGCCAGCTATGCTGGGAATTGAAGATGACAGCTCTTAAAGTTGCCATGATTGGACACCCTGGCTTAGCAGGTAAGAGAAAATACAGAGAGCAGAGAAGAAATGTCAGATATATTTTGTATAAATGTACAAATTTAAGATCTTTGTTTTTAGCTCCTAAATGATTATCGCTTTATCAACAAAGTTTCTGTTGGAAGTATTTCTAAATAGGATGTTTGAAACCCACAATTTCAAATGCCTTGTAACTCAGTTTGGGCATAATCTGCCATGTTCACTGATAAATAATCTTTTCTTCCTTCTGTTGGTTCCCTCCTTGTCAAAATTAGATTTGGCAACATCTGCTCTTGCTTTCATTTATTTTACTCTCTAAAGCAGTAAACAAAGTAATGACAGTGCCAACGACAACAGGAGCAATAATTCAAAGATTATACAAAAGTTAGGACATCACATTACTGTTTCTTCTGTTTGGAACAAACCACTCTTTTCTATATCTGTTGTGTCCTGAGCCTGCAAATGCAGGCTTGGGACATTGCAAGGTTCCCGGGCAATTGCAAAAGTTGCCTGGGACCAGACTGAGTGGCGCTGACCAAGCGCGCATGCGCAAGGTGCGAAAAGTGCCTAGTGATGTTGCCATCTTGTTTGGGGAATGGGGACATATAAAAGAAGGCCTGCGTGCCTTTGCTCGTGGTTGGAGTTTGAAATAAGCACAATAAAGAGTTGTTCCAGAAACATGTGTACTCTTCATTCGCCATCGCTCCCAGGACTTAACACTGGCGACGAGGGTGGGATTCTTTTTTTTATTTTATTTTATTTTTCAATTTTTATTATTTTATTTTCATTACAATCATAAGAAGAAAAATTCAGATACATAAGAAGTTAAAATACAACACAAATTCCAACATTGCTCA
Organism: Crotalus tigris; assembly: GCF_016545835.1. Lineage (NCBI taxonomy): Eukaryota > Metazoa > Chordata > Lepidosauria > Squamata > Viperidae > Crotalus > Crotalus tigris. Next base: position 597,444 of record NW_024100636.1, read on the forward strand.
CCCATTTCCCCCCAGACCGCATCCCCCTCTCATCTCTTCACTTCCCCCTTCCTTCTACCTCCTCCTCTCCTCCCCTCCCTCTCTCCTCCATCTTTCTACTTACTTATCCCTCTCCTCTTCTTCTCAATCAGATGCGGTCTGAGGGAAAATGCCCAAGCAATCCTCTATCACCAAAATCTGAACTATTAAAGATACTACCCATGCTCTCCCCTCCCCCCACCCCCTTCCCCCCCCAACTTCTCAGAGCTCAATACAGGGTTACAAAAAAAAAAAGAAGAAAAGAAAAAAAAAGAAAACTAAACATAGTCAACTTAAATTTACTATTTATACAATAACCGGAGTCCTAATAACCCTTAACTCTCTACAAACTTGAATTCATAATTTAATAAAAATCCATTATTCATAAAATAAATGAAACTTTGTTGTTCCATACTTCTTCTGAATATATTCTATCCATCTTCTCCATACAGAAACATATCTCTTTTGTGAATGGTCCTTTAAGTAAGCAGAAATTTTAGCCATTTCTGCTAAGTTAGAAACCTTGAACATCCATTCTTCCAAAGAAGGCAGAGAATCTTTTTTCCAATACTGACCCACCAATAGTCTTGCTGCTGTTATTAAATTCAGCATTAAAATAGTTTCTTTAACATCAAAATCAAAAATTCCCAAAAGAAATAATTGGGGAGTAAATTTAATTTTCCTTTTAAAAACCTTTTGAATGTTCCACCAAATAATAATCCAAAAAGCTTTAATATTTTTGCAAGTCCACAAACATGAAAATAAGTTGCATCCAATGAACCACATCTCCAACATTTGGATTGCAAATTCGGATACATACAAGATAACTTTTTATGATCCAAATGCCATCTATAAAACATTTTATAAAAGTTTTCCCTCAAATTTTGTGCTTGAGTAAATTTAACATTTCTAACCCAGATTATCTCCCAAGAATCCATTAAGATTGGTTTCTGTATATTCTGGGCCCATTTGATCATGCAATCTTTTACTAACTCTGTTTCTGAATCCAATTTTATCAACTCATTATAAATTCTTTTAATATGAGCAAATTTCTGATCTTTAATCTGAATTACCAAGTTCTCATCTGTTAAAGTAATTCCCACCTTCTTATCTACCCAATATTTGTAAATATTGAAACCATGATTGTAAAATATTTTCTTGCCTTAACAAATCAAAAGACTTTAATTGCCAATCTGTACCTGACCAAATGAGCAATTCTTTATAGGAAATATTGTCAAAATTCACCCCTTTAGAAACCCCTTGAATTGCCTGTCCAGAAATCCCCCAAATGGGTATTTTATAGTTCAATTTATAATAATACTTCCTCCAGACACGGAGTTCTTAAAATATGTGACTTAAACACCCAATCTACTTTCTTATCAAAAACTAAATATGCGTGCCAACCAAATAATAAATCCCAGCCTTCAAGAACCAAAATATTTTTGTTTGTTAAATTGAACCAATCACTTACTAAATCATAATATAATTTCAGATTAGGTGCTTTAAGTCCACCCCTTTCTCTAGCATCTTGTAAAATCTTAAACTTAACCCTTGGTTTCTTGCCACCCCATATAAATTTATTGATACCCTTCTGCCACTCTTCCAAATTTGCATCCTTTTTCAAAATGGGTAACATCTGAAATAAAAAAAGAAACTTTGGTAGAACATTCATCTTTACTACTGAAATTCTCCCCAACAAAGATAATTGTAGTTTTTGCCAGTCATTTAGGTCTTTTTGTACCTTTATCCACAATTGTTCATAATTATTCTTATACAATTTCCCATTAGATGTTGTGATATATACTCCTAAATACTTAACCTTATTAACTACATCATAACCTGTTGCTTCAGCTATAGTATCTTTTCCCTTTTTTAAGTAAAATTTTAGTTTTATTCTTACTCACCTTAAAACCAGAGACCTGTCCATACTGCGCTAAAATTTCAACCAATTCATTAACCGAATCTATTGGATAAGATAATGTCACCACCAAATCATCAGCAAAAGCTTTCAACCTATAATCAATCTTATTTATTTTTATTCCTTTTAATCTAGAGGATTCTCGAATTTTGATAAGTAAGATTTCCATAGTTAATACAAATAACAAAGGGGATAAAGGACAACCTTGCCTAGTACCTTTTTCTATTTTAAATTGCTCTGTTAATCCCCCATTAATTATAATTTGTGCTGAGTGTTGCTGATATACAGCTTTAAGAGTACACAAAAATTTATCTCCAAAATTCATTTCCTCTACCACTTTCAATAAAAATTTCCAATCTAATTGATCAAAAGCTTTCTCCGCATCTATAAATATTAAGGCAGCAGGAATTTGATTATTCTTATCCAAATATTCTATTATATTAACCAATTGTCTTACATTATTTTTCATATATCTTCCCGTTATAAATCCCGATTGATCAGTATGGATCAGTTGTTTCAAAATCTGCATTAATCTATTTGCCGAAATCTTTGCAAAAATCTTATAGTCCGTATTTAACAAGGATATAGGCCTATAATTTCTAGGCTGGGACAAGTCCTGATCATCCTTTGGAATCAATGATATGAAGGCCCTTTTCCAAGATGGAGGTAACTCTGCTCCCAGCAAAATGTCATTAAAAAGTTCCTTCAATGGTTCTATCATTTCTTCCAATAGCATCTTGTAATAAATTGCAGTTAATGCAACAGTACCTGGAGTTTTACCAACCTTTAATTGTTTAATTGCAGAGGTAATCTCTTCAGCAGTGAGGGTGGGATTCTTAACAAGGAAAGCTAGAAGGAAGCTTTAATACTTACCCAACAGAAGTCCTGGAAGGGAAAACCGCGTTAAATTCAGCAGCTATCCTGCCAGTACAGCATCGCTGGAGGGTGAGTTTGGCTGAGAGACCCTTTCCCTGCAGAAGCGAGTGGTGCAGCACGAACTACAATGGTGAAAATCGGCCGCTTGTCAGAATTCGACATCGCACACCCGGAACGATGGGAATCATACGTTGCAAGAGTAGAGAACTATTTTAGGGTTAACCAATTTCGTGAAGATGGGCTGGAGGCTGCCATGTTGTTGTGTGTATGCGGCCAAGAGACTTTTGAAATTGCTGAAAACCTTGTGGCTCCTGCTTCACTGGAAGGCATAACATAAACAGACTTGAAGAAACTTCTAAAAGAACATTTTCAGCCCAAGTTGTCCGTCATTGCATGGAGGCACACGTTTGAACAAAGGGATCAGAGAGCAGGAGAATCTGCTAAGGACTTTATCGCAGCATTGAGGCGAGCAGCTAGACCATGTGAATTTGAAGATTTAGAGGAAAGACTGCGTGATCGTTTTGTGTGTGGACTGAGAAATAGAGACTTACAGCAAAAGATCTTCGCGAAAGAAAATATTTCATTCCAAGATGCTCTACGAGAAGTTACAGCAGAGGGAGCAGCAGGCGGAGCAGTAAAAAACATGCGGCCCACCAGAAGCCCTCCAGAGACTGTTGCTGTCCACCAGGAGAACGTGCAAGAAGATTCGGAAGAGGTTCCTGAAGATGAGGTGAATAAGTTCTACCAGGCAGCCAGAAGGAGACAGAGAGATCGCACAGAGAAGGCTTCAATAACTTCACAATGCTTCGGATGCGGAAGACGCCACAGAAGAGCAGACTGCAGATTCCGGTTCACCACTTGCAGGGCCTGTGGAAGGCAAGGCCACATTGCAGCCGTATGTCTGAGTCGTCAGAAGGTACAACCTAAAGAAGAATTGCATCTGAAAGGTACCAGGGTCCCCAGTCAAAATAGGGTGGGTTTCTGCGCAACATGCAGAAGTATTCTGAGGATAGGCACACATAAACCCCTAAAAAAGAAGTTGTCCCTTAAAGTAAAGTTGCAAGGGGTTCCTTTATCCATGGAATTGGACACTGGTTCCGCTCTCTTCATTATTTCCCTCAACACATTCAGGAAGATTTGCAGCAGCAGTGGCTGTCGAGTGAAACTCAGGCCATCCACTGTGATACTTACAGACTTTCAGAATTCTAAGGTGTGTGTTAAGGGGGAGGCCACCCTTAAGGTACAGTACAAGGATTTTGAGGGTCCTTTAGATGTGTTGGTTGTTGGGGGTGAACGTGCGAGTCTTATTGGACTCGATTGGTTTGAGGCTCTGGGAATCCAGGTCATGGGGCTGCACCATTTGCAAACATCTAGCCTTGCAGAAGTCTGCAGGGAATTTGCAGATGTGTTTAGCTCTGAGCTTGGAACCTACAAGGGGCCTTCAGTTTCACTATGATTAGATCCATCCATAGCACCCATTAGGGTCAAGCCTAGGAGAGTTCCGTTTGCACTTTTGATGCTGAACTGGACAAATAGCTACAGCAGGGCATTCTAGAGCCTGTAGATTCAAGTCCTTGGGAAACCCCCATAGTGACGCCTTTAAAGGCTAATGGGGACATTCGCATTTGTGCGGACTACAAGTGCACACTAAACAAGGCACTACAGCAACACGCTTATCCAGTACCTGTAGTAAGTCACATTCTGGCTTCCCTAAAGGGGGGGAGGATTTTTGCGAAGCTTGACCTGGCACAGGACTATCAACAGTTGCCTGTTGATGAGGCAGCTGCTGAGGCTCAGACGATTGTGACCAGAGGAGCTTTTAAAGTGAAGAGATTGCAATTTGGGGTAAATGTAGCCCCTGACATTTTCCAGAGTATTATGGAGAACACACTGAGGGGTATTCCAGGAGTCTGTCCATATTTTGATGATGTCCTCATTGCAGGAGAATCACCTCAAAACTTGGCTGAGAGATTAAGGGCTGTCTTGCTTCGTTTTAGGGAACTGCAGGCCACTTTAGCTGACTGTGTTCAGCAGGTCAGCGGTTCAAATCTCACCGGCTCAAGGTTGACTCAGCCTTCCATCCTTCCGGGGTAGATAAAATGAGGACCCAGATTGTTGGGGGCAGTGTAAAATATATATACATTGCTTACTGGTGTACACCGCTTAGAGAGTGCTTGCACTTAAAGCGGTATATAAGTCTCATAAATAAATAAATAAGCAGGTCTCAAGTTAAAAAAGGACAAGTGTAAGATAGCAGTCAATTCTACTGACTTTTTGGGATTCAGGATAGATGCTCAAGGTATCCACCCTTCTGAAGCTAAATTAAAGGCCATTCAGCAGGCACCAAGCGACAGTGCGAAAAGTGCCTAGTGATGTTGCCATCTTGTCCGGGGAATGGGGACCTATAAAAGGAGGCCTGCGTGCCTTTGCTCGTTGTTGGAGTTTGAAATAAGCACAATAAAGAGTTGTTCCAGAAACATGTGTACTCTTCATTCACCATCGCTCCCAGGACTTAACAATATCTGCCAGCTTTTGAATGAATCTGAAGTTGGTGTTCTTTAATGTATTCCCAAATGCATGTTTTTCTACTCACCTGTGTTAAATATGTCGCTTGAAATACAAGTGGCTTTTTATTTTTCAGATTTTTTTTCTCATATCCTTTCACAACTCTCCAAACCTAGAATAGCCATCAGAGCACCAAAGTTCCCAGGAATAATAAAAATTCATTTAAGCTCCTAAAGTGACCCCAAATACTCTGAGCATCTTTTAAATTTCTTTCCCCCCCCCCAAAAAAATCACAGTTGTTGTGGGTGGAAAAGGTGGTGGAACTATTAAAAGCAGCACAGATTATTTTCCTTTTACAAAAGAAACAAAGGGAGAAACCAAGCCTAGACTAATGATTCTCAAATGTTTAGGGTAAGGCATATTTGCAATTCTCATAAAATGTTTTCATAAGTAAAATAGAGTTTGCATAGATGAAATGGCAAAGGCAGTGTCAAGACAGGCTGCCAGATCTGATTTGGCACTCTCTATATGGGATCAGGAAGGCTTTCATTAATTTAATATGGAACAATTCAAAATAATTAGGCTTGTGATAGTGTGGTACACGGTGACACATGGACATAATCATGCGTAGCCTGGTGTTAACTTAAAGCTATTACTTGGTTTTCCTGAGAAACACCACTCCAATAATCTTTGTAGGTAGAAATGCTCTCTTCTGCTTTTATTAAGGTCCAAAGCCTTTTAAATCCTCTCAGTTAAATTCTAGAGTGAATGGACTGAATTTTTACAGATAGTATCTACTGAAACTCACCAGATTCAGCAATAGTTTCATTGCATACAGCATTAACCTTGTGAACTCTCAAGCTCTCAAGCTTCCAATAAATATTAAATACTAGACAGTATTTAATATTTATTGTTATGTATATGTAGGGGTTTGGGTCGATACTTATGTTGTATATAGTATGTTTAGGTGAGTGTCTTGTATGTGTTTCACTTTGAGAGCAGGCAACTAAATTTAATTTTTGATGCGTGTCGTTGTGACCACAGTAAAAAAATAACAATAAATCTTATCCTATCTTATTTTATCTTACCTTACCTTACCTAACCTTACCTTACCTTACCTTACCATATCTTACCTTATGCTACCCTATCCTACCTTACCCTAGACTACCCTACCTTACCTTATCTTCTTACCTTACCTTATCTAATCTTATCTTCTTATCTCACCTCACCGCACCTAATCTCACCTTACCCTACCCTACCTTACCTTATATTACCTTACCTTACCTTATCTTCTTATCTTATGTTATCATATCTTATCTTATCTTACCTTACTTTACCTTACCTTATCTTACAATACCCTACCTTAACTTACCTTACCTTATCTCCTTATCTCACCTCACTTTACCTCACCTCAGGCTCTGGAGGTGAAAATTTTTTTTGAACCACATGTAAAAATGGACATCAAAATGGGATTCGGGGTTAAATTTTATGCTTAAAACTAGTGCTTTATGTAGTTTTTTAAAATTGAGCCATTTTGGTGTCCTGGGAAGGAAATTCCTGATGCCGGGGTCAGGATTTTTGAACTCTGGATGTGAAAAAAATTTTTTGACCCAAATGTAAAAACAAACATCAGAATGGGATTCGGGGTTAAATTTCATTGTTAAAAATGGTGCTTTATGTAGTTTTTAAAAATTGAGCCGTCAGGTGACTGGGGAATGAAATTCTTGATGGGATTTTTGTGCTCCGGAGGTGAAAATTTTTTTTTGACTCAAACGTAAAAACGGACATCAGAATTGGATTCGGGCCTAAATTTCAAGCTTAAAAATGGTGCTTTATGTAGTTTTTAAAAATAGAGCCGTTTTGGTGCCTGGGGAAGGAAATTCCTGATGCCGGGGTCAGGGATTTTTCTACTAAGGAGTTGATTTTTTTTTTCAACCAAATGTAAAAACGGACATCAGAATGGGATTCGGGGTTAAATTTCATGCTTAAAAATGGTGCTTTATGTAGTTTTCCAAAATTGAGCCGTTTTGGTGTACTGGGAAGGAAATTCCTGATGGGATTCTTCTGCTCCAGAGGTGAAAATTTTTTTTGACCCAAATGTAAAAATGGAAATCAGAATGGGATTTGGCATTAAATTTCATGCTTAAAAATGGTGCTTTATGTAGTTTTTAAAAATTGAGCCGTTTTTTGGTGTCTGGGGAAGGAAATTCCTGATGCCGGGGTCAGGGATTTTTGTGCTCCGGAGCTGAAAATTTTTTTTGGACCCAAATGTAAAAACGGACATTAGAATGGGATTCGGGGTTAAATTTCCTCCTTAAAAATGGTGCTTTGTGTAGTTTTTAAATATTGAGCCGTTTTGGTGCCTGGGGAAGGAAATTCCTGATGCCGGAGTCAGGGATTTTTGTGCTCCGAAGCTGAAAATTTTTTTTTTTACCCAAATGTAAAAACGGACATCAGAATGGGATTCGGGGTTAAATTTCATCCTTTACAATGGTGCTTTATATGGTTTTTAAAAATTGAGCCGTTTTGGTGCCTGGGGAAGGAAATTCCTGATGCCGGGGTCAGGGATTTTTGTGCTCCGGAGCTGAAAATTTTTTTTGGACCCAAATGTAAAAACGGACATTAGAATGGGATTCGGGGTTAAATTTCCTCCTTAAAAATGGTGCTTTGTGTAGTTTTTAAATATTGAGCCGTTTTGGTGTCTGGGGAAGGAAATTCCTGATGCTGGGGTCAGAGATTTTTGTGCTCCGGAGCTGAAAATTTTTTTTTGATCGAAATGTAAAAACGGACATCAGAATGGGATTCGGGGTTAAATTTCATCCTTTACAATGGTGCTTTATATGGTTTTTAAAAATTGAGCCGTTTTGGTGCCTGGGGAAGGAAATTCCTGATGCCGGGGTCAGGAAGTTTTGTGCTCGGTAGTTGGAATTTTTTTTTTTACCCAAATGTAAAAACGGACATCAGAATGGGATTCGGTGTTAAAGTTCATCCTTAAAAATGGTGCTTTATGTAGTTTTCAAAAATTGAGCCGTTTTGGTGCCTGAGGAAGGAAATTCCTGATGCCGGAGTCAGGGATTTTTGTGCTCCGAAGCTGAAAATTTTTTTTTTTACCCAAATGTAAAAACGGACATCAGAATGGGATTCGGGGTTAAATTTCATGCTTAAAAATGGTGCTTTATGTATATTTAAAAATTGAGCCGTTTTGGTGCCTGGGGAAGAAAATTCCTGATGCCGGGGGTCAGGGATTTTTGTGCTCCGGAGCTGAAAATTTTTTTTTGATCGAAATGTAAAAACAGACATCAGAATGGGATTCGGGGTTAAATTTCATCCTTAACAATAGTGCTTTATGTAGTTTTTAAAAATTGAGCCGTTTTGGTGCCTGGGGAAGGAAATTCCTGATGCCGGGGTCAGGGATTTTTGTGCTCGGTAGGTGAAAAAATTTTTTTTTACCCAAATGTAAAAACGGACATAAAAATGGGATTCGGGGTTAAATTTCAGGCTTAAAAATGGTGGTTTATGTATTTTTAAAAATTGAGCCGTTTTGGTTCCTGTGGAAGTAATTTCCTGATGCCGGGTCAGGGATTTCTGTGCTCCGGAGCTGAAAATATTTTTTTGATCGAAATGTAAAAACGGACATTAGAATGGGATTCGGGGTTAAATTTCATCCTTAAAAATGGTGCTTTATGTAGTTTTTAAAAATTGAGCCGTTTTGGTGTCTGGGGAAGGAAATTCCTGATGCCGGGGTCAGGAAGTTTTCTGCTCCAGAGCTGAAATTTTTTTTTGAGCCAAATGTAAAAACGGACATCAGAATGGGATTCGGGGTTATATTTCATCCTTTACAATGGTGCTTTATGTAGTTTTTAAAAATTGAGCCATTTTGGTGCCTGGGGAAGGAAATTCCTGATGTCGGGGTCAGGAAGTTTTGTGCACGGTAGGTGAAAAAATTTTTTTTTTACCCAAATGTAAAAACGGACATCAGAATGGGATCTGGTGTTAAAGTTCATGCTTAAAAATGGTGCTTTATGTAGTTTTCAAAAATTGAGCCGTTTTGGTGCCTGGGGAAGGAAATTCCTGATGCCGGGGTCAGGGATTTTTGTGCTCCGAAGCTGAAAATTTTTTTTTTTACCCAAATGTAAAAACGGACATCAGAATGGGATTCGGGGTTAAATTTCATCCTTTACAATGGTGCTTTATATGGTTTTTAAAAATTGAGCCGTTTTGGTGCCTGGGGAAGGAAATTCCTGATGCCGGGGTCAGGGATTTTTGTGCTCCGGAGCTGAAAATTTTTTTTTGGACCCAAATGTAAAAACGGACATTAGAATGGGATTCGGGGTTAAATTTCCTCCTTAAAAATGGTGCTTTGTGTAGTTTTTAAATATTGAGCCGTTTTGGTGTCTGGGGAAGGAAATTCCTGATGCTGGGGTCAGAGATTTTTGTGCTCCGGAGCTGAAAATTTTTTTTTGATCGAAATGTAAAAACGGACATCAGAATGGGATTCGGGGTTAAATTTCATCCTTTACAATGGTGCTTTATATGGTTTTTAAAAATTGAGCCGTTTTGGTGCCTGGGGAAGGAAATTCCTGATGCCGGGGTCAGGAAGTTTTGTGCTCGGTAGTTGGAATTTTTTTTTTTACCCAAATGTAAAAACGGACATCAGAATGGGATTCGGTGTTAAAGTTCATCCTTAAAAATGGTGCTTTATGTAGTTTTCAAAAATTGAGCCGTTTTGGTGCCTGAGGAAGGAAATTCCTGATGCCGGAGTCAGGGATTTTTGTGCTCCGAAGCTGAAAATTTTTTTTTTTACCCAAATGTAAAAACGGACATCAGAATGGGATTCGGGGTTAAATTTCATGCTTAAAAATGGTGCTTTATGTATATTTAAAAATTGAGCCGTTTTGGTGCCTGGGGAAGAAAATTCCTGATGCCGGGGGTCAGGGATTTTTGTGCTCCGGAGCTGAAAATTTTTTTTTGATCGAAATGTAAAAACAGACATCAGAATGGGATTCGGGGTTAAATTTCATCCTTAACAATAGTGCTTTATGTAGTTTTTAAAAATTGAGCCGTTTTGGTGCCTGGGGAAGGAAATTCCTGATGCCGGGGTCAGGGATTTTTGTGCTCGGTAGGTGAAAAAATTTTTTTTTACCCAAATGTAAAAACGGACATAAAAATGGGATTCGGGGTTAAATTTCAGGCTTAAAAATGGTGGTTTATGTATTTTTAAAAATTGAGCCGTTTTGGTTCCTGTGGAAGTAATTTCCTGATGCCGGGTCAGGGATTTCTGTGCTCCGGAGCTGAAAATATTTTTTTGATCGAAATGTAAAAACGGACATTAGAATGGGATTCGGGGTTAAATTTCATCCTTAAAAATGGTGCTTTATGTAGTTTTTAAAAATTGAGCCGTTTTGGTGTCTGGGGAAGGAAATTCCTGATGCCGGGGTCAGGGATTTTTCTGCTCCAGAGCTGAAATTTTTTTTTGAGCCAAATGTAAAAACGGACATCAGAATGGGATTCGGGGTTATATTTCATCCTTTACAATGGTGCTTTATGTAGTTTTTAAAAATTGAGCCATTTTGGTGCCTGGGGAAGGAAATTCCTGATGCCGGGGTCAGGAAGTTTTGTGCACGGTAGGTGAAAAAATTTTTTTTTTACCCAAATGTAAAAACGGACATCAGAATGGGATCTGGTGTTAAAGTTCATGCTTAAAAATGGTGCTTTATGTAGTTTTCAAAAATTGAGCCGTTTTGGTGCCTGGGGAAGGAAATTCCTGATGCCGGGGTCAGGGATTTTTCTGCTCCAGAGCTGAAATTTTTTTTTTGAGCCAAATGTAAAAACGGACATCAGAATGGGATTCGGGGTTAAATTTCATCCTTTACAATGGTGCTTTATGTAGTTTTTAAAAATTGAGCCATTTTGGTGCCTGGGGAAGGAAATTCCTGATGCCGGGGTCAGGAAGTTTTGTGCACGGTAGGTGAAAAAATTTTTTTTTTACCCAAATGTAAAAACGGACATCAGAATGGGATTCGGTGTTAAAGTTCAAGCTTAAAAATGGTGCTTTATGTACTTTTCAAAAATTGAGCCGTTTTGGTGCCTGTGGAAGGAAATTCCTGATGCCGGGGTCAGGGATTTTTCTGCTCTGGAGGTGAAAATGTTTTTTTCACCCAAATTAAAAAACGGACATCAGAATGAGATTCGGGGTTAAATTTCATGCTTAAAAATGGTGGTTTATGTAGTTTTTAAAAATTGAGCCGTTTTGGTGTCTGGCGAAGGAAATTCCAGATGCCGGGGTCAGGGATTTCTGTGCTCCGGAGCTGAAAATTTTTTTTTTGATCGAAATGTAAAAACAGACATCAGAATGGGATTTGGGGTTAAATTTCATCCTTGAAAATGGTGCTTTATGTAGTTTTTAAAAATTGAGCCGTTTTGGTGTCTGGGGAAGGAAATTCCTGATGCCGGGGTCAGGAAGTTTTCTGCTCGGCAGGTGAAAATTTTTTTTTTTACCCAAATGTAAAAACGGACATCAGAATGGGATTCGATGTTAAAGTTCATGCTTAAAAATGGTGCTTTATGTAGTTTTTCAAAAATTGAGCCGTTTTGGTGCCTGGGGAAGGAAATTCCTGATGCCGGGGTCAGGGATTTTTGTGCTCCGGAGCTGAAAATTTTTTTTTGATCGAAATGTAAAAACAGACATCAGAATGGGATTCAGTGTTAAAGTTCATGCTTAAAAATGGTGCTTTATGTAGTTTTCAAAAATTGAGCCGTTTTGGTGCCTGGGGAAGGAAATTCCTGATGCCGGGGTCAGGGATTTTTGTGCTCTGGAGGTGAAAATGTTTTTTTCACCCAAATGAAAAAACGGACATCAGAATGAGATTCGGGGTTAAATTTCATGCTTAAAAATGGTGCTTTATGTATTTTTAAAAATTGAGCCGTTTTGGTTCCTGAGAAGGAAATTCCTGATGCCGGGGTCAGGGATTTTCTTGCTCAGGAGGTAAATTTTTTTTTTTAACCCAAATGTAAAAACAGACATCAGAATGGGATTTGGGGTTAAATTTCATCCTTAAAAATGGTGCTTTATGTAGTTTTCAAAAATTGAGCCGTTTTGGTGCCTGAGGAAGGAAATTCCTGATGCCGGAGTCAGGGATTTTTGTGCTCCGGAGCTGAAAAATTTTTTGGGACCCAAATGTAAAAACGGACAGCAGAATGGGATTTGGGGTTAAATTTAATCCTCAAAAATGGTGCTTTATGTAGTTTTCAAAAATTGAGCCGTTTTGGTGCCTGGGGAAGGAAATTCCTGATGCCGGGGTCAGGGATTTTTGTGCTCCGGAGCTGAAATTTTTTTTTTTTTACCCAAATGTAAAAACGGACATCAGAATGGGATTCGGGGTTAAATTTCATGCTTAAAAATGGTGCTTTATGTAGTTTTCAAAAATTGAGCTGTTTTGGTGCCTGTGGAAGGAAATTCCTGATGCCGAAGTCAGGGATTTTTGTGCTTGGAGGTGAAAATTTTTTTTTGACCCAAATGTAAAAACGGAGATCAGAATGGGATTCGGGGTTAAAGTTCATGCTTAAAAATGGTGCTTTATGTATATTTAAAAATTGAGCCGTTTTGGTGCCTGGGGAAGGAAATTCCTGATGCCTGGGGTCAGGGATTTTTGTGCTCCGGAGCTGAAAATTTTTTTTTGATCGAAATGTAAGAACGGACATCAGAATGGGATTCGGGGTTAAATTTCATCCTTAACAATGGTGCTTTATGTAGTTTTTAAAAATTGAGCCGTTTTGGTGCCTGGGGAAGGAAATTCCTGATGGGTCAGGGATTTTTCTGCTCCAGAGCTGAAATTTTTTTTTGAGCCAAATGTAAAAACGGACATCAGAATGGGATTCGGGGTTAAATTTCATCCTTTACAATGGTGCTTTATGTAGTTTTTAAAAATTGAGCCATTTTGGTGCCTGGGGAAGGAAATTCCTGATGCCGGGGTCAGGAAGTTTTCTGCTCGGTAAGTGAAAATTTTTTTTTTACCCAAATGTAAAAACGGACATCAGAATGGGATTTGGTGTTAAAGTTCATGCTTAAAAATGATGCTTTATGTAGTTTTCAAAAATTGAGCCGTTTTGGTGCCTGGGGAAGGAAATTCCTGATGCCTGGGGTCAGGGATTTTTGTGCTCTGGAGGTAAAAATGTTTTTTTCACCCAAATGAAAAAACGGACATCAGAATGAGATTCGGGGTTAAATTTCATGCTTAAAAATGGTGGTTTATGTAGTTTTTAAAAATTGAGCTGTTTTGGTGTCTGGCGAAGGAAATTCCAGATGCCGGGGTCAGGGATTTTTGTGCTCCGGAGCTGAAAATTTTTTTTTGATCGAAATGTAAAAATGGACATCAGAATGGGATTTGGGGTTAAATTTCATCCTTAAAAATGGTGCTTTATGCAGTTTTTAAAAATTGAGCCGTTTTGGTGCCTGGGGAAGGAAATTCCTGATGCCAGGGTCAGGGATTTTTGTGCTCCGGAGCTGAAAAATTTTTTTTGATCGAAATGTAAAAACAGACATCAGAATGGGATTCAGTGTTAAAGTTCATGCTGTAAAATGGTGCTTTATGTAGTTTTTAAAAATTGAGCCGTTTTTGTGCCTGGGGAAGGAAATTCCTGATGCCGGGGTCAGGGATTTTTGTGCTCTGGAGGTGAAAATGTTTTTTTCACCCAAATGAAAAAACGGACATCAGAATGAGATTCCGGGTTAAATTTCATGCTTAAAAATGGTGGTTTATGTAGTTTTTAAAAATTGAGCCGTTTTGGTGTCTGGCGAAGGAAATTCCAGAGGCCGGGGTCAGGGATTTTTGTGCTCCAGAGCTGAAAATTTTTTTTTGATCGAAATGTAAAAACAGACATCAGAATGGGATTTGGGGTTAAATTTCATCCTTGAAAATGGTGCTTTATGTAGTTTTTAAAAATTGAGCCGTTTTGGTGCCTTGGGAAGGAAATTCCTGATGCCGGGGTCAGGAATTTTTCTGCTCCAGAGCTGAAAATTTTTTTTGAGCCAAATGTAAAAACGCACATCAGAATGGGATTCGGGGTTAAATTTCATCCTTAAAAATGGTGCTTTATGTAGTTTTTAAAAATTGAGCCGTTTTGGTGCCTGTGGAAGGAAATTCTTGATGGGTCAGGGATTTTTCTGCTCCAGAGCTGAAATTTTTTTTTGAGCCAAATGTAAAAACGCACATCAGAATGGGATTCGGGGTTAAATTTCATCCTTAAAAATGGTGCTTTATGTAGTTTTTAAAAATTGAGCCGTTTTGGTGTCTGTGGAAGGAAATTCCTGATGCCGGGGTCAGGGATTTTTGTGCTCTGGAGGTGAAAATGTTTTTTTCACCCAAATGAAAAAACGGACATCAGAATGAGATTCGGGGTTAAATTTCATGCTTAAAAATGGTGCTTTATGTATTTTTAAAAATTGAGCCGTTTTGGTTCCTGAGAAGGAAATTCCTGATGCCGGGGTCAGGGATTTTCTTGCTCAGGAGGTAAATTTTTTTTTTTAACCCAAATGTAAAAACAGACATCAGAATGGGATTCGGGGTTAAATTTCATCCTTAAAAATGGTGCTTTTTGTAGTTTTTAAAAATTGAGCCGTTTTGGTGCCTGTGGAAGGAAATTCCTGATGCCGGGGTCAGGGATTTTTGTGCTCTGGAGGTGAAAATGTTTTTTTCACCCAAATGAAAAAACGGACATCAGAATGAGATTCGGGGTTAAATTTCAGGCTTAAAAATGGTGGTTTATGTATTTTTAAAAATTGAGCCGTTTTGGTTCCTGTGGAAGTAATTTCCTGATGCCGGGTCAGGGATTTCTGTGCTCCGGAGCTGAAAATTTTTTTTTGATCGAAATGTAAAAACGGACATCAGAATGGGATTCGGGGTTAAATTTCATCCTTAAAAATGGTGCTTTATGTAGTTTTTAAAAAATTGAGTGAGGGCCCGTTTTGGTGCCTATGAATGAAGTCCTGATGCCGGGGTCAGAGTGCAGTAGTTATGGGATTTTTCTGCTCCGAGCGAAAATTGTTTTTTGAGCCAAATGTAAAACGCAATCATATGGTATTCGGGGTTCAAATTTCATGCTTAAAAATGGTGCTTCTTCTATTTTTCAAAAATTTAGCCGTTTTGGTATCCAGGGAAGGAAATTCCTGATGCCGGGGTCATAGATTTTTGTGCTCCGGAGATGAAAAATTTTTTTTGACCCAAATGTAAAAACGGACCTCAGAATGGGATTCGGGGTTAAATTTCATGCTTAAAAATGGTGCTTTTAGTAGTTTTCAAAAATTGAGCCGTTTTGGTATCCAGGGAAGAAAATCCCTGATGCCGGGATCACAGATTCTTGTGCTGCAGAGGTGAAAAACTTTTTTTGACCCAAATATAAAAAACGGAGACAAATGGTATTTGGGTTAATTTCCAATCCTTAAAAATGGTGGCTTTATGTAGTTTTCAAAAATTGAGCCGTTTTGGTGCCTCAGGAAGGTTCCTGATGCCGGATCAGGGATTTTTGTGCTCCGGAGCTGAGAATAATTTTTTGGGACCCAAATGTAAAAACGGACAGCAAATGGGATTTGGGGTTAATTAATCCTCAAAAATGGTGCTTTATGTAGTTTTTCAAAATTGAGGCCTTTTGGTTTCTGGGGAAGGAAATTCCTGATGCCGTTGTTCATGGATTTTTTGCTCCGAGCTGAATTTTTTTTTTTTTTACCCAAATGTAAAAACGGACATCAGAATGGGATTCTGGGTTAAATTTTCATGCTTAAAAGTGGTGCTTTTGTAGTTTTCAAAAATTGAGCCGTTTTGGTGCCTGGGGAAGGAAATTCCTGATGCCGGAGTCAGGGATTTTTGTGCTTGGAGGTGAAAATTTTTTTTTGACCCAAATGTAAAAACGGAGATCAGAATGGGATTCGGGGTTAAAGTTCATGCTTAAAAATGGTGCTTTATGTATATTTAAAAATTGAGCCGTTTTGGTGCCTGGGGAAGGAAATTCCTGATGCCTGGGGTCAGGGATTTTTGTGCTCCGGAGCTGAAAATTTTTTTTTGATCGAAATGTAAGAACGGACATCAGAATGGGATTCGGGGTTAAATTTCATCCTTAACAATGGTGCTTTATGTAGTTTTTAAAAATTGAGCCGTTTTGGTGCCTGGGGAAGGAAATTCCTGATGGGTCAGGGATTTTTCTGCTCCAGAGCTGAAATTTTTTTTTGAGCCAAATGTAAAAACGGACATCAGAATGGGATTCGGGGTTAAATTTCATCCTTTACAATGGTGCTTTATGTAGTTTTTAAAAATTGAGCCATTTTGGTGCCTGGGGAAGGAAATTCCTGATGCCGGGGTCAGGAAGTTTTCTGCTCGGTAAGTGAAAATTTTTTTTTTACCCAAATGTAAAAACGGACATCAGAATGGGATTTGGTGTTAAAGTTCATGCTTAAAAATGATGCTTTATGTAGTTTTCAAAAATTGAGCCGTTTTGGTGCCTGGGGAAGGAAATTCCTGATGCCTGGGGTCAGGGATTTTTGTGCTCTGGAGGTAAAAATGTTTTTTTCACCCAAATGAAAAAACGGACATCAGAATGAGATTCGGGGTTAAATTTCATGCTTAAAAATGGTGGTTTATGTAGTTTTTAAAAATTGAGCTGTTTTGGTGTCTGGCGAAGGAAATTCCAGATGCCGGGGTCAGGGATTTTTGTGCTCCGGAGCTGAAAATTTTTTTTTGATCGAAATGTAAAAATGGACATCAGAATGGGATTTGGGGTTAAATTTCATCCTTAAAAATGGTGCTTTATGCAGTTTTTAAAAATTGAGCCGTTTTGGTGCCTGGGGAAGGAAATTCCTGATGCCAGGGTCAGGGATTTTTGTGCTCCGGAGCTGAAAAATTTTTTTTGATCGAAATGTAAAAACAGACATCAGAATGGGATTCAGTGTTAAAGTTCATGCTGTAAAATGGTGCTTTATGTAGTTTTTAAAAATTGAGCCGTTTTTGTGCCTGGGGAAGGAAATTCCTGATGCCGGGGTCAGGGATTTTTGTGCTCTGGAGGTGAAAATGTTTTTTTCACCCAAATGAAAAAACGGACATCAGAATGAGATTCCGGGTTAAATTTCATGCTTAAAAATGGTGGTTTATGTAGTTTTTAAAAATTGAGCCGTTTTGGTGTCTGGCGAAGGAAATTCCAGAGGCCGGGGTCAGGGATTTTTGTGCTCCAGAGCTGAAAATTTTTTTTTGATCGAAATGTAAAAACAGACATCAGAATGGGATTTGGGGTTAAATTTCATCCTTGAAAATGGTGCTTTATGTAGTTTTTAAAAATTGAGCCGTTTTGGTGCCTTGGGAAGGAAATTCCTGATGCCGGGGTCAGGAATTTTTCTGCTCCAGAGCTGAAAATTTTTTTTGAGCCAAATGTAAAAACGCACATCAGAATGGGATTCGGGGTTAAATTTCATCCTTAAAAATGGTGCTTTATGTAGTTTTTAAAAATTGAGCCGTTTTGGTGCCTGTGGAAGGAAATTCTTGATGGGTCAGGGATTTTTCTGCTCCAGAGCTGAAATTTTTTTTTGAGCCAAATGTAAAAACGCACATCAGAATGGGATTCGGGGTTAAATTTCATCCTTAAAAATGGTGCTTTATGTAGTTTTTAAAAATTGAGCCATTTTGGTGCCTGGGGAAGGAAATTCCTGATGCCGGGGTCAGGAAGTTTTCTGCTCGGTAGGTGAAAATTTTTTTTTTACCCAAATGTAAAAGCGGACATCAGAATGGGATTTGGTGTTAAAGTTCATGCTTAAAAATGGTGCTTTATGTAGTTTTCAAAAATTGAGCCGTTTTGGTGCCTGGGGAAGGAAATTCCTGATGGGTCAGGGATTTTTCTGCTCCACAGCTGAAATTTTTTTTTGAGCCAAATGTAAAAACGGACATCAGAATGGGATTTGGGGTTAAATTTCATCCTTTACAATGGTGCTTTATGTAGTTTTTAAAAATTGAGCCATTTTGGTGCCTGGGGAAGGAAATTCCTGATGCCGGGGTCAGGAAGTTTTCTGCTCGGTAAGTGAAAATTTTTTTTTTACCCAAATGTAAAAACGGACATCAGAAGGGATTGGTCATGTTAAAGTCAATGCTTAAAAATGATGCTTTATGTGTTTAAAAATTTAGACCTTTTGGTGTCTGTGGAAGGAAATTCCGGATGCCGGGGTCAGGGATTTTTGAGCTCTGGAGGTGAAAATTTTTTTTGACCCAAATGTAAAAACAGACGTCAGAATGGGATTCGGCGTTAAATTTCATGCTTAAAAATGGTGCTTTTTGTAGTTTTTAAAAATTTAGCCCTTTTGGTGTCTGGGGAAGGAAATTCCTGATGCCGGGGTCAGGGATTTTTGTGCTCCGGAAGTGAAATTTTTTTTTGACCCAAATGTAAAAAACGATCTCAGAATGGATTCGGATGTTTAAAGCAAGCTCTTAAAAAATGGTGCTTTATGGACTTTCAAAAATTGAGCCGTTTTGGTGCCTGGGGAAGGAAATTCCTGATGCCGGGGTCAGGGATTTTTGTGCTCTGGAGGTGAAAATGTTTTTTTCACCCAAATTTAAAAACGGACATCAGAATGAGATTCGGTGTTAAATTTCATGCTTAAAAATGGTGGTTTATGTAGTTTTTAAAAATTGAGCCGTTTTGGTGTCTGGCGAAGGAAATTCCAGATGCCGGGGTCAGGGATTTTTGTACTCCGGAGCTGAAAATTTTTTTTTGATCGAAATGTAAAAACAGACATCAGAATGGGATTTGGGGTTAAATTTCATCCTTGAAAATGGTGCTTTATGTAGTTTTTAAAAATTGAGCCGTTTTGGTGTCTGGGGAAGGAAATTCCTGATGCCGGGGTCAGGAAGTTTTCTGCTCGGCAGGTGAAATTTTTTTTTTTTACCCAAATGTAAAAACGGACATCAGAATGGGATTCGATGTTAAAGTTCATGCTTAAAAATGGTGCTTTATGCAGTTTTTAAAAATTGAGCCGTTTTGGTGCCTCGGGAAGGAAATTCCTGATGCCAGGGTCAGGGATTTTTGTGCTCCGGAGCTGAAAAATTTTTTTTGATCGAAATGTAAAAACAGACATCAGAATGGGATTCAGTGTTAAAGTTCATGCTTTAAAATGGTGCTTTATGTAGTTTTCAAAAATTGAGCCGTTTTGGTGCCTGGGGAAGGAAATTCCTGATGCCGGGGTCAGGGATTTTTGTGCTCTGGAGGTGAAAATGTTTTTTTCACCCAAATGAAAAAACGGACATCAGAATGAGATTCGGGGTTAAATTTCATGCTTAAAAATGGTGCTTTATGTATTTTTAAAAATTGAGCTGTTTTGGTTCCTGAGAAGGAAATTCCTGATGCCGGGGTCAGGGATTTTCTTGCTCAGGAGGTAAATTTTTTTTTTTAACCCAAATGTAAAAACAGACATCAGAATGGGATTCGGGGTTAAATTTCATCCTTAAAAATTGTGCTTTTTGTAGTTTTTAAAAATTGAGCCGTTTTGGTGCCTGTGGAAGGAAATTCCTGATGCCCGGGTCAGGGATTTTTGTGCTCTGGAGGTGAAAATGTTTTTTTCACCCAAATGAAAAAACGGACATCAGAATGAGATTCGGGGTTAAATTTCAGGCTTAAAAATGGTGGTTTATGTATTTTTAAAAATTGAGCCGTTTTGGTTCCTGTGGAAGTAATTTCCTGATGCCGGGTAAGGGATTTCTGTGCTCCGGAGCTGAAAATTTTTTTTTGATCGAAATGTAAAAACGGACATCAGAATGGGATTCGGGGTTAAATTTCATCCTTAAAAATGGTGCTTTATGTAGTTTTTAAAAATTGAGCCGTTTTGGTGCCTATGGAAGGAAATTCCTGATGCCGGGGTCAGGGATTTTTCTGCTCCAGAGCTGAAAATTTTTTTTGAGCCAAATGTAAAAACGCACATCAGAATGGGATTCGGGGTTAAATTTCATCCTTAAAAATGGTGCTTTATGTAGTTTTTAAAAATTGAGCCGTTTTGGTGCCTGTGGAAGGAAATTCCTGATGGGTCAGGGATTTTTCTGCTCCAGAGCTGAAATTTTTTTTTGAGCCAAATGTAAAAACGGACATCAGAATGGGATTCGGGGTTAAATTTCATCCTTTACAATGGTGCTTTAGTAGTTTTCAAAAATTGAGCCGTTTTGGTGCCTGGGGAAGGAAATTCCTGATGCCGGAGTCAGGGATTTTTGTGCTTGGAGGTGAAAATTTTTTTTTGACCCAAATGTAAAAACGGAGATCAGAATGGGATTTGGGGTTAAATTTCATCCTTAAAAATGGTGCTTTATGTAGTTTTCAAAAATTGAGCCGTTTTGGTGCCTTAGGAAGGAAATTCCTGATGCCGGAGTCAGGGATTTTTGTGCTCCGGAGCTGAAAAATTTTTTGGGACCCAAATGTAAAAACGGACAGCAGAATGGGATTTGGGGTTAAATTTAATCCTCAAAAATGGTGCTTTATGTAGTTTTCAAAAATTGAGCCGTTTTGGTGTCTGGGGAAGGAAATTCCTGATGCCGGAGTCAGGGATTTTTGTGCTTGGAGGTGAAAATTTTTTTTTGACCCAAATGTAAAAACGGAGATCAGAATGGGATTCGGGGTTAAAGTTCATGCTTAAAAATGGTGCTTTATGTATATTTAAAAATTGAGCCGTTTTGGTGCCTGGGGAAGGAAATTCCTGATGCCTGGGGTCAGGGATTTTTGTGCTCCGGAGCTGAAAATTTTTTTTTGATCGAAATGTAAGAACGGACATCAGAATGGGATTCGGGGTTAAATTTCATCCTTAACAATGGTGCTTTATGTAGTTTTTAAAAATTGAGCCGTTTTGGTGCCTGGGGAAGGAAATTCCTGATGGGTCAGGGATTTTTCTGCTCCAGAGCTGAAATTTTTTTTTGAGCCAAATGTAAAAACGGACATCAGAATGGGATTCGGGGTTAAATTTCATCCTTTACAATGGTGCTTTATGTAGTTTTTAAAAATTGAGCCATTTTGGTGCCTGGGGAAGGAAATTCCTGATGCCGGGGTCAGGAAGTTTTCTGCTCGGTAAGTGAAAATTTTTTTTTTACCCAAATGTAAAAACGGACATCAGAATGGGATTTGGTGTTAAAGTTCATGCTTAAAAATGATGCTTTATGTAGTTTTCAAAAATTGAGCCGTTTTGGTGCCTGGGGAAGGAAATTCCTGATGCCTGGGGTCAGGGATTTTTGTGCTCTGGAGGTGAAAATGTTTTTTTCACCCAAATGAAAAAACGGACATCAGAATGAGATTCGGGGTTAAATTTCATGCTTAAAAATGGTGGTTTATGTAGTTTTTAAAAATTGAGCTGTTTTGGTGTCTGGCGAAGGAAATTCCAGATGCCGGGGTCAGGGATTTTTGTGCTCCGGAGCTGAAAATTTTTTTTTGATCGAAATGTAAAAACAGACATCAGAATGGGATTTGGGGTTAAATTTCATCCTTGAAAATGGTGCTTTATGTAGTT